>NC_143555.1:143810000-144148750 GCF_054136105.1 Typopeltis vanoorti | reverse complement strand
ATTTGGTCTATTGCTGAATAGTTTCCTCGGACACTAGCTTGTTCTATGCCTATCATTTCTTTATAGGTGTTTTTTAAAACTACTTTGTATAATTCTTACGAATATTTTATGGGTGTGGGAAAGTAAATTGATTGGTCTGTAATTTCTGCAGTCTCTTTTGTCTCCTTTCTTGTATATTGGGATGATCTTCCCAGTTCTCCAGTCATCTGGGATCTCTCCTGTTTGTATTATTTTATTGAATAGGGTTGTTAAATATTCTATTGATATGCTGCTTCCATATGACCGCAGTTCAGTAGGGATAGTAGAGAAAAGACCCGTTTTGCAGAAGAAAAAAATCATCTTTCATCAGGACAATGCACCTGCCCACAAAAGGGTTTTGGCAATGGGAAAATTAAGGAATCTGCACTATGAATTGTTAGATCATCCCCTCATTCCCCAGATTTGGCTCCCTCTGACTTCTATCTCTTCCCCAAACTAAAACTCTTTCTTGCTGGTCAGCGTTTTATTCCGAATCAAGAAATGATTACAGCTGTAGAGGGGTATTTTGCAGATCTTACTGAGAATCAGTACAGGGACGGGATAATGGCGCGGGAGTATCGCTGGAATAAATGTATTAGTCTTAAGGGAGATTATGTTGAAAAATTAAAATAATTTAAAAATTATAAATTCGTTTTTTCATTGTTGGGCCGAGAACCTTTCAGACCACCCTCGTACCTTGCCCATAAATACTTTCAATGTGGGAGCGCTCGCAACCACTCATTCACCCCTCGCCATGCAGAGAATCTTTTTAACGTCCTTACTCACACGACCCGTGTACCGTTTCCAGGGATGACCTTCGTTCTCTCATCATTCATTATCCTGTGCAATAATTATTCTATATCTGATAAATTCCTCTCATCGATGTATATGTTTCCATTATTTACCCTCCTCCTGCTATCTACTACATTCTGCAGCCTACATTCTCTTAATCTATCCTCATACTCAACATTTTACATTCTTGAGACAGTCACAGTCATTTGCCTCTGCACTCTCTCTCTCTCTCTCCAATGTTTCCTAATCGTCAATATAGCCAAGTAATCAGATCTGTGCACAGAAATCCAAATGTGGTTTGATTACTGGAACCATGGGCGTCCGCAGAGGTGGGAGGTCACTCCCCCCGGGATCTACTTGTGAAAAAAAAAAAAAAAGTAAATAAAAAATCTATCGATGTAATTATTTGTCTCCAAGCTTTGTCCCCCCCCCAGGAAAACTTTCTGTGGACGCCCATGACTGGAACAATCATCTCCGTATCGGAGCCGAATTTTTCTGTGTAACTTTTTTTTATGTACTTCAGTAATACCTTTACTGGTATTACTGTCAGAAATAATGTCAGTTCCAGTTGATTTTTCTGAGTTCACATATATATGGCATCGTCATAACAGTTCAATATATGTGAACAAAGCATGAACTCCAAATCTTTGCATTGATGAGAATATCGTTTCGATTTTTAGCATGTTCAGAGGTGGGGGGGGGAGATTATTCAAAGTAGCGAGTCATTCTCTTTATTTCGTGCAATCTACTAAAAATAAGTCTAGGGAAAAGGACCAGACTAATGATCAAAGACTTTTTTGTAGACTGGCACAATGTGGTTGGACTCCGTCATACTGGGAGAGCACTTATGATATCTGAAGGGTTGCATAATTTTGCAAAATGTCCTGATACGATGCCACTTACAAATGTCTGTTACTGAATCAAAGTCAGAGCACACCATACATTCAACTGAAGTCTATTACTTCCTTTCTCTTATGCCACGAGTTTTTTTATTTTAAATTCAATAATTGGTGAACTGTGTTTTATTAGGAAAAAGTGGAGAAGGCAATGCATTGCCATCAACGTTAACGGCTGTAATAGGAGTGTTTCCAATCAGCTGCTAAGAAAAAATCATTACTAAGAAAAAAAGAATTCATTTAAACGTATATATTTCTTAATACATTATATATACTGACGGGAAAAAATATATATATTAAATTGTATTACGTATGAATTTTTCTACTGAAATTGCGAGTTACTATTGTCCCCGACGTGAACGTCGGAGCGATAGTAATTCGTTCCCTGCGGTAAAAATCATGTGCTCCGCAACAGCTACTATATTGCAGACACACGAAAAACAATTAGTTTTATTATGTCCCTGAATAAGGTACAGAGACATTTGAAGGCTGTGTAATATATTTCTCATCAAATAGTGCAATTAGAGGAAACTGGGATAAAAACTGTACTAATTAATGAATCACATGTCCCATCCTGCAGAAACTGCTCTATAGACTCAACAAAACATATGTTCCAGTGCAACATATGGTTTTGTTTGACACCAACCCCGTCGTGAACGTGTTAAAACTAAGAAATATATAGTGAATGTGTTTCAGATATGATGCAATTCGGTTGAAGAGAATTAGCATTTCAACTCAATTGTTGAAATGAGAGAAAACTCAATTGTTGGCTTGATTTTGTCTTTGGATCGCACGATCTTTTGTTTGTACCGCACCAATCATATTGTTGAAATGAGAGCAAACTCAATTGTTGGCTTAATTTTGTCTTTGGATCGCACGATCTTTTGTTTGTACCGCATCAATCATATGCACTACTTCATGGCTGCTCTATCTCTACTGGCCTATCATTGCTCTCTGTTTCACGCTGTGCTTTCACTTTTCATTAATCATTTGCGAAAAATTGTTCATTAGTCTTGTAAATTACTGGTAATTTTTGCTTGAAATAATGGGAAAGAAGATGATGTTATTTGGGTAGATGACTTTGACGTGCACACAAGGAAACCGTTCTCTAGGCCGGAAGTAGTGATGGCGAATAGGAGCTTTTTGGTAAGTCATACCCATTTTCAGTTTTTTTTTTCTGAAAACTTTAGTTTTTGAAAATCCCCGCATATATCTTGCACCATGATTTTTTTGCTTTAAGTCTGCGAGTAATATTTGATTAAATAGGGTAATTTTTTAGCTTTCAAATTCTTAAGTATTGATCACTGATTAAAGACTGAATTTATAAATCGCACAAAATAGAGCAATATTGCAGATACAATTAGCTGTAAGCATCAAGAAAACATTGATATTTTATTCCTCTCACTGATGATAAATTATTTAAATGAAGTAAAAATTTATAGGGTCTTTATAAATTTTGTTCTATTAAAAATAAATCATATTTTTTTTTAATGTACATCTAAATTCAAATAAAATAGACATTTACAATGAAATATACTTATTTATTTATTATTATTATTTTGATAAGGGGGGATTACTTGAAAATAATGATATATAATGAAATTTAAGAAGGGGAACACCGATATCTAAAGTTTGAGAAACACTGGCCTAATATTGGATGAATTATTATTGGATGAATTATTAGAAAACTTACAGTTACATAAATACTTGTTTTTTTATCCTATTAAAATCCTGATTCAATACCTTTTATGACTTTTACTCTCAAATGTCAGTGATACTACAAGTTATCACTAAAATCGACAAATTGTAAATGTTAATGTCTTAAAATCAAAAATTACTGCTTTAGTAACATATAATATATTTTATATAACTAAAATTATATATGGTGTTTAAATTATTTTAATAGTTTTTTCTAGATTTTCAAATATTTCTAAATTTATTTTAAAATTTTTGAGTACATTATAGTTGCAATTATATTTCATATAAAATTATATCCTCTTAATTAATTACAAATTATTCAATATGAATATGCCTAACATAAGCACGGTGAGTTTTGTGGTGAACAGTTATCTCTACTGACGCCATAGCGATGTAATGTAAGAAGTAATCTGAGGCATGGAGTCAGCTTCTATGCGTCTGATGGTATGCAATTCGACTTTTTCTTCTTTGATTTCGTTTATTAACGACGACTCTTCAATCATCTTTAGAATCGATTTCATTAATCTTTATTTATATAGAACTAATTCTCATCATCGTTTCCAGCAACTAAATGGTTATTCGATTACAGAAAGTCTTCTTAGGCAAGCCTATTTATTTTATAATAGAATTTTTGAAGCGAATTATTGTTCCAGGATTTTCGCACTTGCTTGCATTACTTATTTTAGGAATGGGAATGACAGAGCATTGCACAAAGTCTTTGGGGATGATTCCAGTTTTATATATATCCCTTATGATCTTGAATAGGCATCACTTGGTTATATTTCCTGAATATTTTATTAGTTCTGAGGGAATGTTATCAACACAGGGTACCGTATTAGCAGATAAGTCATTTAGTTACCATTCAAATTCATCTTTTAATATGGTTGGACCAATTTCTTCAACATTAACGAAGCTCACCGTGTTTATTTTTAAATTATTATGCTTCTAATGAATTCGCTATAATGGTTTTTTTAATTGCATAAATACACGTCGATAAACGTGACGCGTTCACAAATTCATATACATTTCAGTCAGATGAGTCAATTAAACTTAATTTCTCTAAATGATTTTTATTTTTCGAAGGTAGTAAAAAGAGCTCCATTAGGTTTGACTGGGTACAACAACAACAACAACGTTACTGGCTTGCTGGGTGAAGCATAAAATGCTTTTTGTTTTCCCCTTTGTCTGTGTCGAGAAGCTTGATGGTGGTGGGGGGGGGGGATTGTGAGCCTTATGCCCGCACGTTGTGAACTATGGAGTTAGCTCTGTTCTGCTGAGAGCAGGATTGCCTTGGGTCTTTTATGTTTGTAATAGTCATGTTCACTATAACTGGAAGCTTGTCTGATTAGTGGGTTGGGATGAGAGTGTGCCTTGATGAAGAACTTTTCCGCATGGTCATGAAGGCGAGAATGGATGTCAAGGGGATCCGGTTTCTCTGTGGATCTGCATGTTTCTGACGAACCATGGAGCATTCAAGATCATCCGCAGGCATTTGTTTTGTATCCTCTGTAGTTTCCGGATGTTAGATTTGGATGTGTGACTCCATGCCGGGGATGCATATGTGATTACTGGTCGTATTACCATCTGATATAATAACAGCTTGTTGCGTTTATCCAATTTGCTGTTGCGATTGATCAGGGGATAGAGTTGGGCTATGGTTCTGGATGTCTTTGTGCCTATGAGCTTGATATGGCTGTTGAAATTTAGCTTTTTCTCTAGCTGTACTCCAAGGAATTTGGTTTCTGTCTGCCATGGTATCTTTTTACCGAGGAGTTGAATGTCATCTTGGATGAATGCTTTGCGTCTGGTGAATAGTATAGCCGAGCTTTTGACGAGGTTTACTTGTATCCTCCAGTCCGAGAACCATTTCTCTAGCTTTGTGATGATGTCCTGGAGACGACTGATCGCCAGGTGTGGGCGGAGAGATCTTGTCATTATGGCTGTGTCATCTGCATACAGGGTTGTCTTCAGGTTCTGTGGAATGTCGGCCACGTAGATTATGAAAAGTAAAGGAGCCAACAGGGATCCCTGTGGTACTCCTGCCCTGATTTGGTGCCTAGTTGAGATGGTGCCATTTATTTTTATCTGCATGGATCTGTCAGTGAGGTATGATTTTATTAGACGGGTAAGTTTTGTTGGAATGTTGACCTGTATGAGTTGTAGAGTAATTCTTGATGCTATACCTTGTCAAAGACCTTGGCAATATCCAGAAAGACTGCAGCTGCGTGAAGGTTCCAGTTGTATCCTTGAGTGATGTGCTCCGCTAGTCGGTGTATTTGTTGTACTGTGCTGTGTACACGGCGGAAGCCAAATTGTTCGTTTGGAATTATTCTTAATTGGTCTGATTTTTCTTGTAGTCTTGAGATGATTTTTTCAGCAATCTTTCCTAGGTTGGAAAGCAGGCTTATCGGAAGGTAGTTTTGCTGGAGTTGTGGATTGTTTCCTGGCTTTTTTATTGGTATGATGTCGGCTGTCTTCCATGCACTGGGGATTGACTAGGTAATACTTCAGTAACATTTAATATTTAATATATTAAATGTTACTGAAGTATTTAAAATAACTAAAATTATATATGGTGTTTAAATTATTTCAATTGTTTTCTAAAATTTTAAATGTTTTAAAATTTACTTTTATAATTTTTGAACACATTATGGTTACAATTAAATTTCAAAATGCTTTTTACTTTCTTTAAAATATAAAGACTGGATAATAGAAAGAAATGAATTACGGGTAGGGTAAAAAGCCATCATAAATACATCGTTAAACAATCGACCCTTTGTTCTCACCTCAGTTTTGTCCAAGATCGACCAGATCTTTTGACCCCTACATCGCCCACATCTGGAAACGTGACATGGGAAAGTTTCGATGAAACCTGTACTGTTGATAATTCCAAGACATATGATAGGGCCTCTTCCACTTCAAAAATAATGAAATTTGAAGCCAACAATAACTCACAAGATGCACCCTATAGAAAACACATATTAAACAGAATGTCCACTCAGTGGGTATTTTGATAGCCATCGAATTTTGATCCACTTTTTCAGTATTTATTTCTGTATTAGTAACATTCGTTATGAGTTGGTAAATTTCATACTAAGTTATTAAATACAAAAACAAAACTAGTTAAGCTTAAAAATATTTACGAATGCAGAATTTTAATATGGAACTTCGTATTATGCGACACTCTGAAAGAGAACGTATTTTTTCATTAGGAATGTAGGCAGACTTCTTTATGAAAATATCATCTCTCCTTTGGAAATCAATAAGCAGCCAGTTTCCATCCTATTCGTCTCTAGTAGGTGTTTAGGGCTACGAACAATTTCAACACATCGGATACGAAACTAGGACCATAGACGACTTTCTACCTCTAGTTTTCTTGTGCAATGTTGCTAAACCCTTATTGGTATTGCTCTCGGAAATAGTCTGAGCTACACCCTCTGTTCAAAACGAAACTGAACTTTTCGAAAATAGAAGAAACTAGTGGCTCCTGTATCTTTTTGTTGTCGAAAGCGGCAACCTTCATTAGTATTGCGGCAACTGTTGATCACATTTGTTTCATTAGAAGCCGAGTTATAGCGCCAAGAGTGACAGTGTGTTTTGACGAACCGTTGGAAAATGAGTTTCAGACAGACAACTGCGATTGACTTTTGTGTTACTTGGTAAAAGTTTTACCGAAACGCATCGAATGCTTTAAAAAGCATACGGTGATGAATGCTTATCCAGTGCTCACGTTTACGAGTGGTTTAAGCGATTTCAAAGTGGTCACGAGACGCTTGAGGACAACGATAAGCCAGCAAGTCCAAAAACTGGACTGAGCGAAGTTAACATCCAAAATGTGCGTGATTTCATCAAAGAAAACCCGAAATTGTCCCTGAGATTGATTGAAGATGAATGGGGGATTCCTGCACAACATTTTGACCGAGAGTTTGGGCCTTTGTAAATTGAATTCGCGATTTGTTCCCCACAAGTTGACCGACAACCAAAAATGTATCGAACTGAACACTGCAAGGACCTCATTAAAGCCGCTCGTAAGGACTTAAACTTCCTTGAAACGCTCGTTACTGGTGACGAAACGTGATGTTTTCAGTATGCGCCCGAAACAAAACGCCAGAGTGCTGAGTGGAGACCACCAGATGGTCTCCACTCAGATAGAAGACGGATATGGTCTTGATGTTCCGAAATGAGTTTGTTAAATCTACCTGTCTGTGCGTAGTAAGACATCTTACAGGAACATGGAACTTCATAAACGCCAGGTAGCATCAAAGGTGAGAGTTTGTCTTTAGGAGAAGATGGCAAATTATAGAAGGTGGCAAATTATAGAATTTGCTACCAGGTAGCAAATTATAGGTGGCAAATTATTTATATTTCTTCATAATTTTTGAAAGACGTTCGGAGATGCCTTTAACATAAGGTACGGGATTGTTCTTGTCTACGTTGATGTGTGGGGAAGTGACTGATGATTTTTTGAGATTTGTTTTTGGATTGTATCCATTGAGTATGACTGTATTTTTGATGATTTCCATTTCTTGGTTTAGAGATTCTTCGTAAGAGAAAAATCTGTATGTTCTGGCTACTAATGACGCCATATTTTTTAGATGGATGGTGAGCAGATGAACTGTGAATGTAACGGTTCCATCTCCACTTCTGTCTATCGTAAACCTTCGTTTTCAGATCGTTACATTCACAATTCATCTGTTCACCATCCATCTCAAAAATATGGCATCCATTTAATTTAATTTTCTTTATGATCTTCGGTTTCTTGCTTGTCAGTAGAATTTTGTTATTTTCAACATTCATTTTCATCGGGTATTTATTAAATATTTCATTTGTTGTTTTAACTTTTTTAGAGTTCTTTTGCTTTTTGCTATGAATGCAATATCATCCGCAAACCTGCGATTTCTTATCCACCATTATGCCACTGCTTGTTATTTCTTTAATTTCTATGATGGATTTTCAATATATGTGTTGAAGAGCAAGGGTGATAATATGCACCTTTGTCTTATTTCACATCTAATATGTACTGTTTCTTCTTTATCATTTGTTCTTATGTATCTATCCCACTTGTCTTACATATACTGTATATGTTCGATTACTCTTCTGTCCTTATAGTCAATGTCACTTTTTTTCATAATATTCCACATCATCTTCCAATTAACTTTGTCAAATGCTTTTTCTAAATCATGAAGCATATGTTTGTGTTTTGGTTGAGCTCCATTCTTTTCGATTATAGTTCTCAGGCTTAGTATTGCTTCTCCTGTTTTCCACTAGTTGTGAATCTATTATTTTATATATTCGGTTTTGTATTATTGTTAATAGGATTTTGCTAATGTGTGTAATTAAGGCTAATGTTCTCTGTGTTACATTGAAGAAAGAACGTTTTTGCTTTCTTGGAGATTGGTATTATCAGGGATTTTGTGAAGATCCCCATTTTCATATATTTTAGCTATTTGTTGAAATACATCACTTTTGTTTTCTCATACAGATTTTGAAGAGCTTCACTTGGGATGTTATCGATTCCTGGGCTTTTCTTGTGGTTTAAGTCTTGAAGTGCTTTTTCAAACTCTTCTTTTATTATTGATGGTCCACTATCGTCTTCAACTTCTGTGTCATTTTCTTCCTGTTCATCTCCTTGATTACAGCTATATTATCCTGTAGTCGTCGCTCCAGAAATCACCTTGATCTTGCCATCTTGTTTCACATATTCCCAGTTGGTCTATATTAAGCCTCTTCATTTACTTTTTCGATCTTTTCAAGTTTTCCTATTTCCAATAGGGTTCTCACATTCCATGTTCGTACGTTTGTATAATTCTGTCTGTATCAGAAAGAAGTAAAATCAAAAGCCAGATTTCTTCCCCTACCTGGCTTGACTCGTCTCATGGAGGCTTCATCGCCAATCTCATTTTGATTGTTTCTAGTTTCCATGCTGCTTTTTCTAGGGATATTAATGTGGTAGTTTCCCCTGGCTTTCCAAATCGCAGTGTTACAACCCTTAGTCCTATAAATTGGTCTGGTTTGTAAGTTTCTGGTTGTGAGCCTTTCTAACATCAATTGTCTTCAGCCTCAGGCCAGTACTAGTAGTTGCTGCTGCCTACTACCAGGGTTTGTATCTGACTCCTAGCCATCTTTTTCTTAATCTGGCTCCTACCCCACGAAGGCCTGGCCCTTGTGTAGTTGCACTACCACTGGTATCGCTCTCGGGAATGTCAAATCATCACGCAAGCCCCACCACCACGTAAATGTGGAAATAGGATTATTTTCGATACTTTATCAGAAACGATATCCATAAACACAATACAGTACTTAGTTTGCTAACAACAAGAGAAATTGATGTTTTTATATCTTTTATCATCTTATTGATATTGGGAGTTTATATCTTTCATCACCGGCCTGTGGAGTCTAAAAGTTGTGCTGAGGGTCAGCAGATAGTGCTAGAGGAAGAGAAAAAGGTAGAAAGGATAGTAGTAGGTATTAAAGAGGCCTCAGTCGACCTTCTTGGCCACACATAACCTATTAACAGGTCTGTGGCCAAGCAGATCTCCGACATCATCTCCCTACATCCGTTCTCACAGCTCTCGTCGGCCAGCCATCTTCAGATGTCTGACCGACGAAAGAGGCAAAAACAAATACAAAGAGAACTCACAAATGAACAAAGAACAGAGCTGGGATATAGCACGAGAAATTACACAAAGAACAACAACAACAACAAAAAAAAAAGAACGAGTGAATTACAAAATTTTGACATGAAAGAGTGGGAGAAGAGCCTGGCCCGAGTGATACAGCCCACAAGAAGCTGCACCGCCTCGTAGTAAGCCTTCGTTTCTCGGGTTCTCAGGTCTATCCCCCTCCTATGTGGATTAATCATCAAAGCTGTTGAAAACAAACTGATGACTTTTTTTTTCTGAGCTAAAACAATTTTCCAATGGCTGTTATAAAAATTCCGTCTAGATTTTAAGAAAGACCGATATCATCTTCCGGTAAAGTTCTTCTGGCAAATTCCCTCATGATCCATGGATATCTCCTTTCCATTTCTGACCATGTCAGCGACTCCAACGTGTTGCAAAATTGTCTTTTCTCATCCTCGTTTAGGTCTAGGTGACCGTTTAATTGATGAGGCGCGACTTTGGTTATATCTTTGATATAGAGTTCTCCCCATTTAAGTCTTGTGCTCCTTTTAAAGAATGAGAAAGTCGGTTCCCCTTATATAGTCATTTTACTGAACAGTTTTCCTGGCGTTTTGAGGGGCCTTTTAGAGTTCTTTAGAATTGCGGAACCCCCGTCAAAAAAGTCATCTATTTCTTCCATAGGTTTTTTGTTGTCTCTTTGCTCATTTTCGTCTGATGGGGTTACTTTTTCCGTTTCTGTTTGGTCTTCTGTTCTGGTCTCGCTTTCCTCTTCCTCCTCCTCAGAACCTGAATCTTCTGCCGGGCTTCCATTGTCTGGTTAAGGAAGTACAAAGAAAATAAAAAAAATTCTTAATCGTTTGTTTGTTAACTGTTAACTTCTATGACTGGATGGACATCAGTTCCTTGCATTTTTATCCCGTAATCGGTATTTTTTTTTAAATTGTTTAAAGAAAGAAAGTTTTGAGCACTCCGTAATTAGGGCTGTGTAGAAATATTTCAATGTGTGGTCAGGGCCGCCTTTGGGCGTTTATGTTTCCATCTGTCTTTTTCGTCGTAATCTGATGACTCACGAATGAGTAGGTTGGGATGGAGTGATGCCTGAGCAAAGTACTTGGTTGCTATCTGGAGGAGAAACGTAGGTATGTCTGACAGGTTTCCGTCTTGGTGGAGGATAGTGTTCCTTACAAACCATGAGGCATCAAAGATCATTCGGAGGCATTTGGTTTGGATTATTTGTAATCTTTTGATGTTGCTAGGGGAGGTGTGGCTCCACGCTGGTGAACCGTTAGTTAGTATGGGTCTGATGATTGCTTTGTATATTCTTAGTTTGTTTTCTGGACTGACTTTGCTTCTACGGTTGAGTAGAGGGTAGAGTTGAGCTATTGCAGAGTTTGCTTTGTTGCAAGCATGAGAGATGTGGGAGTTGAAGCTGAGATGGTTATCTAGTTTGATTCTCAGGTATTTTACTTCTTTTTGCCATGGGATATTAGTATTGAACATCATGACTGCTCCGTGATGATTTGCTTTCTTCCTTGTAAATAGTATGGCCGTGCTTTTGTCTGCATTGACATCAATTCTCCATTTCCCAAACTATTTTTCAAGATTCGTTGCTGCGTTTTGTAGTCGTTGTGTGGCTAGGTATGGCCTGAGCGATCTGGTCAGTATCGCCATGTTATCTGCATAGAAAGCCATGGTGGTTGATGCTGTGCTTGGGACGTCTAAGATAAAAATATTGAAGAGCAGAGGCGATAATAAGAGAGCCTTGCGGGACACCTGCTGTGATACTTCTTGTAGTGGATCTGAGTCCACGGAGTTTCACTTGAAATTTTCGGTCTTTCAGGTAAGATTCTATGATTTGGATGAGGTCTAGTGAGTATTTCGCAGTTGTTAGTTTGTGGATGAGGCCTTTGTGCCACACTTTATCGAATGCCTTCGCCACATCCAGGAAGATTGCACCTGTATGTTGTTTCCAATTAAATCCGATAGTTATGTATTCTATAAGTCTGTGGATTTGTTGACCGGTTCGAAAACCAAATTGTTCTTTTGGGATTAGGTCTAGATCATAGGTCCCCAAAGTGGGCGGTACCGCCCCCCCAGTGGGCGCTGAAGGTGGCTATAGTGGGATCAGAAGCATTTGGAGGGCGTTCAGGCGGTCTAGTGGTCGGTGGCTCTTTATACAAGAAATTAATAATATATATTTAAAAATTAATTATTTTCGTGATTTTGCGATTAGATAATCATTTAAAATTTAAATATTGCATTTTAATTCATCTTATGCCCGTCTTACACGATCAATTTTTTTTATCAATTTTCTATTTCAATTATTTAATCATTTGAAAATTTACCATGTCAGATAGAAATAGATGTCAAGTTTCTATGTCAATGAGAAAATAGAGCATGTATATATGTGTGTATAATAGGTTATGTTTACAGTAGCAAATATATTCGTTATATTTCATTTCAAAATATATATAAAATATACAAAACCACTTTTCTAATTGATTTGTACAAAAATAAACCCAATTTTATATAATTTAATATTACGAGTAAAAACGCGGAAAACTGTTATAATGTGAGGCGTTTACAAAATTTATGTCTTTCAAAGTGGGCGGTGGCCCGAAAAAGTTTGTGAACCTATGGTCTAGATTGTCCGTTTCGTTTTGTAGGCGTTTTAGTATTACTTTTTCAGCGATTTTCCCAAGGCCTAACAAGAGGCTGATAGGTCTGTAATTCTGGGGGAACTGAGGTGCTTTACCCGGTTTGTGGATGAGGATTATATCTGCTGCTTCCAGCGAGTGGGGAAGTAGTGGAGTCTTAGCATCGCATTGATGATAGCCACTAGATGTATTATTGTTTTTATGAGGCAGTGCTTTTATAATATTGTTTGAAATCTGATCAGGACCTGATACTTTTCTGTTGTTGAGGTTCTTGATTATTTGGTATATTTCATTTGGTGTAGTATAGCTTGTGTTGTCACTGCTAGTGGTATGATGAAGTACATAGCGTACTTGCCTGTGATTTTTTCAATGAAGCGCAAGTCAGCATGAGTGTAGTTTGGTTGAAATTTCAGCTCCAGGGTATCTACAAAGGCTTCTGCTTTTTCATCGTCTCGGTAGATTATGCCTCTTTCTCCATGGATTAGTTGTATGTTGGGTTGATCGCTGAAGAGGGCTTTATTCATTTTCCACAGTAAGTTATCTACAGTGTTTAAGGAGCTTAGTTTTCTCTCCCATAGTTGATTTTTATGGTCTTTGATTGCATATCGGACTAGGTTTGTTAACCTGTTTAGCTCTTGTTTATCCTGGGGTGATAGTGTTGTATGGTATCGACGTCTGATCCAGTTTTGTTGCTGATAAGCTTTAGAATCTGTTCTGGGAGCAGGTTAGTTTGAGCTGGTGTGGTAACGGTGGAGGCTGTTGCAAGGCCAGTTTGGATTGTGCTTTCCAGTTTATTGATCGCTGTGTCTACTTCTTTGGGTGAGGAGATGGTTGGGACAGGGACAGTGATGTTGCAGAGAGTTGTGTTGAGCTTCTTGAGATTTGTGTAGGATTGTCCGGGGATGGTTTCTGCTTTTCCGTCTAGGCTGAGCAGAACTGGATTGTGGCCGGAGCTAAGATCATTAATAACCTGTAACTGAAACTGGTGTGGGGTGTTCCTGAAAATGGCTATATCCAGCACATCAGGTTTGCCCAGTGTAGGCTCTTCCCATTATTATTGGTGTTTCTACTGTTCCACGCAGGATGTTTTGCGTTTAGGTCTCCTGCCACTATTGTTGCTTCGTTTGTGTCAAGGGGCTGGGAGAGGTCTGAGGCTAGTAGTGGTTTGCCTGGGGTATTGTAGACTGAATATAGTTTTAGACTACCTGTGTTGTTGGTGTGTATTTCAATTCCAGTTTCTTCCAGGTTTGTAGTTGTTTTTTTCTTGATCTCATTGTACCTTATGCTTTTTTTAACAAATATAGCCGTTCCGCCCCCTCTGGCATTGAGCCTATCTGTCCTAAGTAGTGTGTAGCACCTTATTTTGGGATTGTCGCAAGGCCGAAGATACGTCTCGTTGACTAAAAGGATGTCTATCTTATATCTTTCAGCAAATTCTTTTAGTTCTAGGAGGTTGTTGTTTAGCCCATTAGCATTCCAATAAGCAATGTGTATTGAGTTAGCTATGATAACCATGTTATCCATTAATCATGGAGAAGATGACGTATGTTTTTGAGGAACTTGTTGGTATCGTCCTGATTGGGATTTGTTTTGCTAAAGTCCGTTAACATATCTCCTAGAGTAGAAACTAGGATTTCTGCAGAGCTTTGGTTGCAAGGTGCCGGTTTGTTACTTGTAGAAACTGCAGATGAATATGATTTTTCGGGAGTAACAGTCTGCGTTCTGATTTCAGGTGTAGTTCGCTTCTAAGTGGTTGTGATTACTGCCTCTTTAGCCTTCTGCAGGTTAGATGGCTGGAGTGAACATCCCTTGTAGTTGGCTGGGTGTGGGCCGCCACAGTTTACACACTTAGCAGGCGTGGTTCGCGGTTTGACACAAGTGTGTGAGGAATGGTTGTCACCGGACTTGTAATCCGCTTTACATAGTTTTTGTGCATGCCCATACTTTTGGCAGCGATGGCATCGACCAGCTGAAGCCTTTCTTCTGAGAGGGTTCAGTCTTGATAACCAAGTTACAGTTTTAAGGTCATAAATTTCTCTAAGGTCTTTACTGATCTCGACTAAGGCCAGAGGCATGGGGCGCCTGTCTGCTCGGTACATGCGCGATATCTTAATCGGCTCCAGGCCTTGTGATCTGAGGTCAGTAGCTATTTCTTCAGCTGGTATGGTCTCAGCCAGACCTCTGATGACCACTTTTAGATTTTTTTTCACTTTTAAGCTGAAACGTGTGATATGGGACTTTCAGTTCATCCATAAGTCTGGTTAGCTGGCGGTAGTCCGAAGTTCTTTCTGGTTGAATCCGGATTCTTTCATCTGTACTCTTGGCTGATATAAATTTGATGTTTGCGTTCTTCATCTTCTCTGTAATTAAAGACCATTTTTCTTATGTTCTTAAAATTACTGGTGGAATCCTCTCTTTGGGTTGTGCCCTGGAGTCGGTCTCTATTCTTTCATCAGGTTGTGCTGTTAAGTCCATTGGAGTTGTTCTTTCCAAGGGTTGAGGTATTATTTCAGGTTCTGCAGCTGGCGACCCCTTCTTGCGCTTCTTTCTGCTGAAAATCTGATAGTCTGCAGAGTTATCTGAGTCCACTAGAGACTGGTCGTTAACCGGCGACATAATATCTCTGGTGTTATCTTGAGAAGTGCTGGGTTCAGATCAATCCTCTTGTCAGGGGATTGATAGTTCAGACTATCAATCCCCTGACAAGAGGGTCATGGGATTGATAGTCCTCTGTGTCAACCTCCTCTATTTGGTAGATTGCTACCTTTCCTGGCCATTTCCTTTGCAGCAGGCCTCCTACATGTTTAAAGATTGCCAATAGCTGCTTGAAGTCGAGCTCGTCTTATGGAGAGTCCATAATTTGGCCTAAGAGAAAATTGCAATTGCTCGGGTTTCCCGAGTAGTTTGCTAGTGATCCTGTAGACTTTGAGAGTCCACTAGCTAATCCCGCAGACAGCTTAGAGTAAGCGTTTACCAGCAAAAAGCTAGTTTATTATAGGTGACTGTCCTAAATTAGGAAAAAGGAGTTTCGGGAACTTACTTGGACATAGCGCAGAGACCTGACCTCCTTAAAATACCATTCATCCACCATTGGTCCTCATTGCAGGTGGAGCCTGCCAGCCATTAGACCTCTGCATATTTCATACAGAGGGGTAGATAGTAGGTCTCGAACTGTGTTAGTTCCAGTACAATGCGAGCTTCCCGAAAAACCTTATATAAAATTCAACTACGCATAGGAATGCGTCCGATCACATCGACTTAACAATTACCATAGTCATGATCGAGATTTGATAATCTTAATCGTTTGTTTTTACGAGGGGAGAAGGAACATAACTACATTAATTAAAAAAAGTAATGGTGTAATTTATAATTTTACATTTTTTTCTAAATATTTCCCATTTTTTTCTATATTTTAATAAACTAAATGCTTCTTTATATTTTCAATTAAATTCAATAAATAGAATTATAAAATTTTATATAATTAATAATATTCAGTAAGAAATTATTTACTTCAGTGATTGTTTTTATTTAATAAATTGTCTTTCTATAAACTGTCATTCGATAAATTGTTTTGGGTGAATTTTCTGGATATTCTTCTAAATGTGATTCAAACCCAGAGCTTTTGAACAAAAGAATATTGTTTATATCCTTCGTGATTTGGAAGTAAATAGATTAACTATCATTAACAAGATATTACTTTCGCTCAAATAACAAATTCTACATAACAAATAATATCCCAACTCAGATAGCTATTCAATTTTGATTAACAAAACGTAGGCACTTTTGTAGTCTGTGGAAATGGCATTTTGCTTTAATTAGTAGATTAATTGCAAAAAAAAAAAAAACAGCAAAAGTAAGCATGAGGCATCAAGCAGATGTTATGACCTTAAAGGTCTTGAACAGATTATATGAATGAGCAAGAGTGTGTGATGTTCCGTTTAATAATGCAGTATGTAAGGTTCCGAAATTTGGTGGGCAACAAGGGGATGCAAAGTATACACTTGGTGGGGAAATTTTGAAGGTAGATGAGGAGACAAAAGACCTTGGAGTGGTGCAGACAAGGATCTGTAGATCAGAAGTCACACTGCACAAATTGTGAAGTCGCCTCAGATTATGGCAATGATCAGTGGGGGCTCGTGGCTTGAAATCGTGGGGATGCTGCAACTTGCGAAATATACATGCACACTGTAAGTACAGTGTATACGTGTTTGGATAAAATATCAAAATTATGGCAAAAATTTTAAAAAAAATTAAACATGAAAAAATATTGTTTATTATCGATAAAATTATAGTTTGGTATGATTCAAAATTACTTAAAAATAAAATGCATTATCATAACTCCAACGATGTTCTAAAATAAAAACTATAACAAATGTTATGTCTTTAATTGTAATGTCCAAATATTTAAAGAGACGGAGTAAACACGATAAGCACTACCAACACTCTACTACTGGCGCAAACTGCATACAAACAACAGTGGAACTGCGCGACCGACAGTGCCGCATTACGCTAATAGCTCGCATCTCTATGACGTGCATATGCTTGCGCGCGTAGCAATATGACACTGTGGTAAACACAGTACTGCTAGCATCCTTCACACTCCTAAGTGCTACAAGATGGATTTTTATTATTTTTTATACAAAATAAGAGAATTGTATAGGATTATTGATGATAAAATTAAATATTACAAGCAAATATAAATAAATTAATAAATATATTTATATATCTAAAAAAATTGGGGGTGCTTCAGTTCCGCAGTGCTAATGCACGAGCCACCCTTTTTGCTTTTTTTCAAGGCCTTATTTCTGGCAATGATGCAGAAATAAGGCCTTGATCAGACGTCGT
Organism: Typopeltis vanoorti; assembly: GCF_054136105.1. Taxonomy (NCBI): domain Eukaryota; kingdom Metazoa; phylum Arthropoda; class Arachnida; order Uropygi; family Thelyphonidae; genus Typopeltis; species Typopeltis vanoorti. The sequence continues at coordinate 144,131,221 of NC_143555.1, read as the reverse complement.
ATGGATTATAATGCCCAGATTTGGTTCCCCAGTTTTTCATGTTAATGAGGATATATTGGAAAGGGTCCAGAAAAAGACTGACTAAGGTGGTAATTGCGGTTTGGAATGTGGACTGTAAGACAGATTGAGGGAATGCAATTCACAAAGCCTTGAAGGAATGTAGAAGGCAGAGAGAAGATTTGATGGAGACATTTAAGTTAGTAAAGGGTTGTTACTTGCTTAATGTGAAAGAAATTTTTGATAGCATGGGGAAGGGATGGAACAAGGAGACACCACCCTGGACGCTGTAAAGGAGGGTGTGAGCAAGGTTCTTAACAGGTTAAGAACCAGCAGGTTCTTTGCATGGAGACTGTGTTCGTGTGTAAAATGGATTGTTTGACACTTTTGAAATGCCGATACATTGAACAAGTTTAAAGCATGGTTTGATGGGCTTTGTATGTAAAAGTATGTACCTCTCGTGATGAGATCTGGTATTAAAAATAAGAATAACAATAATAATAATAATAACAACAGTGCATCATATCATTTTGATACAAAAACATCTTCACTATTGCGCTTAGGTTGGATTGCCAGAGAATAAGGAAATGTTAGAGAGGGTTTAGGGATGTCAAGTTTATTGAATTGAATGCTTTGCATGAAGATAGACTAAAAGTTTATAGGTTTAAAAAAAAAATGGTTGGTAGATGGAGGGATTCAGGACATGACATAAAAGAAGAAAAGGTCATCATCTTCTGAAGTTGAGTAAAAGCTTGGTTAACAGGAATGTCAGGAATAGATTTTTTTGTTTGTTTGTTTGTTTTAAATGATTGGAATGTACTGCTAAATGTTCGCTGAGCTTAAGGAGAGGCATGTTTAATGTATTCCCTCTATTTGCTTCAAGTTTATATTTAATTAATAATTACTTCATTTTGTAAACTTCCTTCTTAAATTCGTTGTACATGTTCCCTCCAATTCTTTTAGTTCTCCTTTTATTTTATTGACAGAAGTTATTTGTAATTTGTTTCTTTTTTTATAATTTCTTATTTTGTCTATTCTCATCCATTCTAAGAAATTTCATTTCAGCTGCTTTGTATTCTACTTTAATCTCTTTTTCTCTCATCCATCAACCTTTCAAAAACGTATAATAATTTTGATAAAATGTCGTGTCGTTGTAAAAATTTAATTGTGTTTCCTTTCCTTTCCTTTATTTAATTATTTTTTTTTTGTTATTTGTCTTATAATACCGCAGATTGCTTGAAAATGCTATAATTTATTACTTAAGTCATTATCTCTATCAAATGTGAGTAATAATAATATTATTACATTAAATCCTGTTGCTCTTCTATTTTGTTGTAAATAAAGCTTCTTCGTGTATTAGGTTTTCAGTTTGTGTTTCTTGTTTACTAAGAGTTGAATTCTTCCATTCTTCTTTTGAGATCCTGAAATTTCTGTTACACACTTTTCTGGTTTATTCCAATATTCTATTAATTTATAAGCTGTTAATCCATTCTTCATTTATGCTAGAAGAGACAGGAATTTGAGATGAGTATTGACTCAACTGGTTTTCATAGAAATTTCTAATTTCTATGAAAACCAGTTATATCACTGTTCTAATATCACTGTTCTGATATCTAATATCTAATATCACTGTTCTGAAGCAGGTAATTTGTTGTTTTATATGCTGTCTTTTTCACCGTAGTGAAATTCTTGTGGGTTTTGTGATTTTTATCTTGATTGTATTGGTGTATTTGAGATTAAAAGAAAATGGTGTGAATAACACTTCCTCTACAAACTGTTGTGCCTCTTGCTTGTGAAGGTTTTTTTTTTTTTTTTGTTAACTACAATTAAAAAAAATCACAAACCAATTTTTTTTTTGAAAAATATGAAGACCATGATAACAGAAGACCATTTTTTTATAAATAAAAAAATGGTCTTCTGTTTTGTTCTATCTTTATAGTTAACACCTTGCTCTTATTCCATTTTATGATATACACCACTGTGTATCATTATATAATCTTTTATTTCTATAGTTCCCTTCAGTTTTTTATTATCCTGTTTCAGTTATTACTGCCATATTTATCTTTTTATATTTTGTTTGTTGAATTCTGTTTGTTTCCAAGCTAAGTCCTTAATATTTCAAACGGTGATGACATGGAGCACATCTTTTATCCCAGATTATTATCTCGATTCTTGTTGTTATTTTTTTCCAGTAAATCCATCTATTTTTGACTTTGGATGCTTCTGAGGTTATCCATTTTTTAGAAGAGGTTACCAGCATCTTTCTAAATCCCCAACCTGAAGGACATCTCTCTTAACCTGGAACCTCTTTCCCTGACGTTCACAACTACAGTAGTTCTACTGCTAACTTACTGCCACCAACATACTTTTCGGGATCATTAGGTGTACGCACACTCCTCATCAAAAAATGGTCGAGATTTTTAGTACATCTGTTATTCTAGATGTACTCGAATTCATTATTGGGACTCCTGCAATAATAATAAGTATAAGGACCACAACAAGGAAAAATTCACAAATACAATACAGTAAATTTCACTGCTCAGCTCAAGTGATTCGTGCATATGCTCTCCAACCAACAAGTTGTTAGTTCGAATCCTGCTAAGCTCCAATCCTGACATAGATGTTTAGTTATAGCTAGAATATATATTAGTAAAATGGGCGAAGATAGTTTGTTTTTTCTATTTTCACAAAAATATGTTTTATATTTTACAGTTGTTCTGATATACATTTTATACTTTATAACCCTTCTCATATGCAGTGGGGTAGATTCAGAGGAGAGTAACTAAGATCTCCATATGAAGACAGAGAGAGATCGAAGATTTGTGAGTTACAGAAGCCGGTTGATCAGCAGATAAGACGGGAATATGATAGAGACATATAAGTTGTTTAGGAAGGTTTATAGGATTGATGTGGACGAAATATTTCAGTACATGATTAATGTGAGGAAAACTAGCGGTTATTCATTGAAATTGAATAAGGGTGTGGTTAATAAGGAGGTGAGGATTGGATTTTTTGCTTGGAGAGTAGTGAATGAGTGTACAGTAATAGATTGCCAGAATCAGTTGCATTATGTGTTTTTGTTGGTGAATGATTTCAAGGCAAAATATCACAGGTATTGATAATTGTTGATTAATATTTTAGAAGTGGACCTCCCTCGATGAGTCTTCGGACTACATAAAGACGACTGTATAATAATAATAATAATAATAATAATAATAATAATAATAATAATAATAATAATAATAATAATAATAATAATAATAATAATAATATACGTTACATTTTTATAATTATTCTAATATATTTTGTTTTATAATTTTTAAGTATTTTGTACCAAACCTTTCATTCCTCATAAGTTAAAAATATTGGATTGCAGAAAAATAAAATAATTATAAATATGATAAGAAATATATTACATAAACTGGCGCCTACGGTGCCCAACCGGACTGGTAGGCCGGTTCTCCTTGAATTCTGATGACTCGAATTTTGAAGACTCGACACTCAGGGTAGCCCCTGAGTTTCAAAACGTTTCAAAAAACGTGACATAAAAAGGCTTATAATTTTATATATATATATAGGGTAGATAATAAAATATGACGTATTATATTATTATTTAGTTAATGTTACCACATATCAAATCTACATGAAGTACTGGATCTCATTCTTTCACAGCACATATCAAACACTACTCAAGTTTATAACAAAAAAATTGAAAATTTTCTATCTTTTATAACTTATAACTAGTTTACATAAAAAGTAAATATAAAATATGTTTCCAAATTTTGTATGTTATATTTTATTTTAAAATAAATGAAAACACCTGTTTATGTTGAATATAAGCGACATATGTATTAATAGAACGCATCGTTTCAATTGTAGCGATCGTATCGTCTCATCGCTCGCTTTAGAATAGCTAGTTGATGTATCGTTTTAGAATATCGCAAGAGGGGACTAAATAAATGGACGCAAAGGTTTTGTTTTTGCTTTGTTCCTTAAGTGAACAAATTTGAGTCTCCGGTGAGGGGTTTTATCGATGGATTCATTTTCTTGGAATATGAGCGTTTCTTCTCGGTTGTGGGGGAACCAACGCTGAGTTGGACGGCCGAAAGGCTATTATGGAGTGGTCTTGGGATCGTCTTAATCTTAATTTTTAGAGTTGGCTTTACATCCGCAATGGATTTCTTCCAAGTGTTTCGAGGCGCTTTTATTTTATTTTTTATATTTTCATATTTTATTTTATTTATGTAGTCCCCTTATCCGCGGGATATACATTCCAAAACATCCCCCGGATACCAAAACCTATATACTATGTATATATATATACCTATGATAAAGTTTAATTTATACATTAGGCACAGTAAGAGGTTAACAACAATAACTAATAATAAAACAGAACAATTAAGTATAACAACATACTGTAATAAAGTTATCTGAATGCGAATGGAATCTTAGCAACCTCAGCACGCGTTTACCAATTGCCAACATCACTACTCTTGCACTTTGGGGCCATTATTAAGTAAAATAAGGGTTGAAAGGCATTTATTTATTATTTATATTTTTAAAATAAGGGTTGCTTGAACATAAGCACTACGATACTGCAAAAATCGATCTCATAACCGAGAACTACTCAGAACGGCTGCCAATTCCAGGCATTCCTGACTTCCGAAAGGCTGCAAGTTCCGCGTGGTTTTCTCCACCTTTGTAACGAGTTGCCCTGGTGTTGGACTACCTTTGGGATCAGCCGAATGGTCTATTAAAAGAAAGAGCCACACGGCTTCATTTCGGAGATGTAAATTGCATTGCAAAGTGGATATTAGATCCAATATTATTTCATAAATCATAAATTGTTTATTATAATTATAAAATATTTATTTCTGGAATTTTCCATTTAATATCTTCGGACTGAGGTTGACCGCGGATAAGGGGGTAGACTACTGTATGTGACTTTGACTGGTATCTGATAAAAACGAACATTTTGAAAGTTACTGTCAAGTCATCTCCAGAAAATGTAGTTATATATGTATCAGTCTGCAAGTTCGCTTCTTAGGCTTATTTTTACGTATTCACGAAAGATTTAGTGTCAGTTTTACAACGATGCATGCACCATTCTTCACTCTCTCTCTCTCTCTCTCTCTCTCTCTCTCTCTCTCTCTCTCTCTCTCTCTCTCTCTCTCTCTCTCTCTCTCTCTCTCTCTCTCTCTCTCTCCTGAGCTTTGTGATTAAATTCTTGACTTCCTTTCCAGTCATTCGTAGCGGGTGGATTCCTTTCTTCAGGCGTCACCACCATCACTGTTATGGCATCATCAGCAGTGCTCTACCGAACTGCCCACTTCAATCCTTCTTCTTTGCTCTAATCATGTAAGAACTAGAGCAGCTACTGGTAAACAACCATACACTGTTCAAACGTATCTAACCACCAAATTCCAATTTTATCTTTCTTTCCATCTACCCTGTTCTTTGGAGAACCGTTTCTCCAGTATGGTTTCCATACTCCCAGATCTTCCAGCAACACAATACAGATTCGTTTTTTTTTTTACTTGCCACACACGGCATTGCAATTTTGAGTCATTAACTACAGGAACTTTTTCTAAAGGGGTTTTCTTCCCGGAATTCAAAATCTTGCCTTTTCATTTAATTTTTTCCTCTTTTTATCTATTTATTTGCAAAAAAGGAAAGCGAGACGTTTCATTGTAAGTTTATCAACGAAATTAAGAAACCTATCACGACATAGTTTTTCTAAGCCTTTCTTCAACCAGCTCCTAGGTTAATCTATCTCTAACAGTGGCAAGCACTTTTTCGTCCCACAAACACAAGAAAACTGACCATATAACCCATAGTATTTCAGACAATAATATATAGTGTTAGGATTAGGGGCTATGAGATGGCAACACCTATCTGCATCTCTTCATCAGATGCCATTATAATTTGTGATAGTCTTGAGCCTGATATCTCTGATTTGGTTACGAGTGAGCACCGAACTGCTCCTCACTCTCCAAAAGTTAGGATAAAATAGTTAGCTTTTTAGCGAATGTTAACGATATTAGGAATGCTCATTACCTTCTTGTTTTTTTGTTCTGCAAAATAAATAAAACTTCATATCAAAGGATCTGACTCTGATCGGTTATCCCATGACAGTGTGATGCTTCCTGTTTCCTTTGAACTATTTGATCAAAATGGAAAGATGATCAATAAATGCCTTCTTCCAACATATCATGTACAACCCTATAAAACTTCAATCTGATTTCTCAGTTGAAAGATCTATTCTCTGAAACGCTTCACTAGCACTGATCTATTTCTGCTGAAGTGACACGACTTATCAAATACTTCAAAAAATATAATAGTAATTACTATTATTATTAAACACGAATGAGTTTAAACATTTAATAACTTCTTTTATTTATGAATTATTTTTATTTTTTGTTGTGATGAAACACCTGGCTATTTTTTATGAGTTATGAAAAACCATATTATGTAAATGCCTTCCGTTTTTGACTTTACAAAGACCAGTTCTTTCTACTGCATGTTCAATGACAGCTAATAATGTTTCATATAGTACATAAGTTTCTTTTAAAAATATGGCTTCATACTTATTTTTAAGCATAGCGAGTTTCGATTCATTTATGTCTATTCACTTTTGCCCATCCAGCAATTTATCTTGATCAAATTGCAATAAACATACTTGTTTTCCTTCATGCAAAAATAAATAAATAGATTAAAACAAAATAAAAATTATCAATTAATTAAATAAAAAAAAAATAATAAAAATACTAATAATTAAGAGGGAGATGTTAAATCCCGTTTTATTTTATAGCCGGGTACGAAACTCGGGTCGAAATCCATCGACATCCATAGAATGCCGAAAAAAACTATCGACGGAACCAAGTGTAAATGATCACTTGGGTAGTACAACATCAGGGCAACTCCATGCAAAGGTGGAGCAAGATCCGTAAATAAAACGGGATTTAACATCTCCCTCTTAATTAACAAATTCGCCGGTAAAATAGCCTTTCGGCTTATTATCTTTGTAACAATAAAAGGTAACAATTTTGTCCTTCTGATAACTTTAAACCTCAAGCTTCTTTTATATAAATGTCATAATTATAGCATTTTCCTGAGGACTTTGGAAATTTCGTTGTCTCCTCCAAGCATCTAATCCTTATCATAACTTGGTATCTGAGACAATAGGCATGAAAATAATCTTCAAGAATGGCCTTAGCACTTATCCTCTAAACAAGCCGCTAAATGGTTCACAGTTGACTAGCTTATGGTAAGTGAAGTTAGGAGAAAGTATTAAAAAAAAATAATTTGCGAAAAATATTTCATTGGACTGGAAAATTAAATTGCAAAATAAATCCCTATATTTGGTGCACATACAGCAAACTATAATTTTTCTTAAAACTTTTGGTTGTTAAAACCCGAGTTAAAATACCCTCTAAAACAAGAACTTTCAAGAGGGAGAGGTACAGGGTTTTATTCTCCCTGAAATTTCCAAGTTTTCATTCCAAGCAAGTTGTTCAAAATAATTATAACAAAGTTATAATAACATTATTATAATAAAGCAATAATAAAAATTGGAGACTGGTCCCTCCTCTTCCTCCCTTGCTTCTTTCTTTCTTATCTTCTTGCTCCTTCCCCCGAATGCTATTAGAGTATTCGAGGGGATCTTTCCTATTTTGCTGTGTCATTTGGTCTTGTGCTAACAGGACATTATCAAACACTGTAACATGATCAGGCCATCAAAAAATGTTCATACCGCATCGTCCGTCGCGTGGGTTACCAAGGGACGCGTTCGGGTTTTAGGCAGAGGGACCCGTTCGAAATATATGTTACAGTCTCCCTTAGACACCACTCCTCAGCACTCTGCTAAAGGAAATTCCATCAATGGGCCCGCTACCTGTTGGGGAGGTGTTTAGGGGCAGCGCAAAGAAATGGTTCTGCAAAAGGAAGGAAATGGCAACGACAAGGGCAACAGACTATGGCTTTAGTCAACTGGAACATCTTCTCTCTGACAGGGAAGGAGTTGGAACTGGTCGAGGAAGCCAAGCGCTATCAGCTGGATTTAGTCGGGCTTTCTTCGACCAAGAGGCTCTGGAGCTGTTGACCTGGATAACGGGTGGAAGCTTTACTACTCTGGTGTGAGTCCGACAATGTCTGCTCAGGCGGGTGTGGGGATACTCAGAAGCCCCCAGCTGTCAGACTGTGTTGCTGAGTGGATCCCATTGGGGGGACGGGTATGTGTGTTAAGGCTTCAGATGAAAAATCATGATTTGGCTGTGGTGCAAGCCTATGCACCTAATCTGGAGTCGGAATACTCTGCCTTTCTAGAGGAAGTGGATGCTGCTTTTGACAGGGTGGTAGACATGGAATCAGACCTGCTAATGGGTGACTTCAATGCACATGTTGGAACAGTGGTTGGCACATGTGGTTGGGAGGAACGGCGCCTCTGACCTTAACGCGAATGGGTTGAAATTATTGGACTTTTGCTGTAATAACAGCTTGTCCATAATGAATACCTTCTTCCAGCACAGAGAAGTCCATAAGTATAGCTGGTACAGGGATACAGTAGAACAAAGGTCTCTGATTGACTTCTTTATAGTCTCAGCAGAGCTATTTTCCTCAGTGTTGGACGTTCGTGTGAGAAGAGGGGCAGAACTGTCAACTGACCACCACCTTGTCGTGTGCACTCTCCGGCTTCAGAAACCAGATGCTACCATCAACGCTGGTAGGTTTAAGCAGCTATACCGCGTGAAATGGGAGACATTGGTAAATGAGGCTGTGAGGAAGAATTTTGCAGATGACATTTCCTCCAGGTTCAAAGGGATTCCCAAACATACTGCAGATGTTGAGGAGGAGTGGAAGCTGTTCACAACAGCTGTCACTGCCTCTGCACTCTCATGCTGTGGCAGAAAGCGGCTCGGCATGGCAACGGGCAGTGAGAAAAGGACACCTTGGTGGAACCAAGAGGTCCAAAAACCTGTCCAGGCAAAACAGGAGTCCTACCTAACATGGCTTAGAGTCAGAGCACCTGAGATGCGTTTGCGGTATGGTGAGGCACGAAAAGCTGCTGCTGAGGCAGTAAAGACAGCAAAGCAGAAGGCTTGGGAATCCTTTGGAGAACGATTAGACTCATCCTATGCAAATGCAAACAAAGTATTCTAGCAGACCATCCGCCGCCTTCGAGGGAGGAAATCGTGCACAGCAAGGGCAATTAAGGCCTCTGATGGTGCACTTTTAACAACCAAGAAGGATATCCTCCACAGATGGAGGGAATACTTTGAGAACCTTCTTAACCCGGGTGTCACAGCAGTTGTGAACATCCAAGAGGTGCAGATCGGGGCAATGACTAGTCTCACAGCAGAAGAGGTCCATTTAGCAATACAATCGCTAAAATCGAGCAAGGCTGCTGGCGATGATGAAATTCGGCCCGAAATGCTAAAATCCTTAAATGGATACGGTGTTCTCTGGCTGACTCGAGTGTGTCAGGTTACTTGGATATTATGCCTGTCTGCCATTGCTTTGGTGCTCTCCCAGATATCCAAGCAACCTGACACACTCGAGTCAGCCAAAGAACACCGTGTTGATTTAAGGGTTTTAGCATTTCGGGCCGAATTTCATCATCGGCAGCAGCCTTGCTCGATTTTAGCGATTGTATTGCTAAAATCGAGCAATACCAGTCTTCAAGAAGGGAGACCAGAAGGATTGCAGTAACTATCGTGGCATCTCTCTGCTCAGTCTGCCTAGGAAAGTGTCTTTGAGAATTCTTGGGAATATGCCAAGAATGTCTACACATGTTTTGTGCACTTGGAGAAGGCATATGACGGGTTCCTCAGGATAAACTTTGGCAAGTAGTACAGGAGTATGGAGTGGATGGCCAACTATTAGCTGCCATCATCTCCCTGTATGAATGCCCAGAGTTTTGTGTCAGGGTAAAAAGCACAAAGTCTGAACCTTTCATAGTCTCCATTGATCTCCGCCAAGGATGTGTTCTGTCACCCCTCCTTTTCATAATATTTATGGAATGGATTGATTGGCACAGCCGAGACAGTGAGTGTGTCAGAATTGGAAGATGTAGCATTGGACGTCTTCTTTTTGCAGATGACCTGGTTCTGTTTAGCTCTTCCACAGATGACCTCCAGCAGACCCTGGATAGGTTTGTAGCTGTTTGTGCAGACTCCGGAATGAAGATCAGTGTAGCCAAAACTGAAACATTTGTGGTCTCAAGACAACCATCCCAGTGCACTCTAAATGTAAGTGGAGTCCCAAATAGGCAGGTGGAGAAGTTTAAATACCTTGGGTCCATATTCATGAATGATGGAAAATGGGACGTAGAGCTAGCTACTCGAATTGGCTTAGCAAGCTCTATATTGCGGGAGCTTGGCCATTCGATAGTATTTAAGCGGGAGTTAAGCCAGAAGGCAAAGTTGGATGTCTTCAAAAGAGTCTATGTCCTCATCCTCACCTATGGTCATGAGAGTTGGGTAATGACCGAAAGAATGCGAACACAAATCCAAGCGGCTGAAATGTGATTCCTTCGAGGGGTTGCGGGGCTGACAAGTCTCGACAGGGTCAGAAGCTCTGTAATTCGGGAAACCCTCAATACTCAACCGCTGCTTCTCCGTGTTGAGAGATCACAGTTACGTTGGTACGGGCACCTGGTCAGAATGCCACAAGAGAGGCTCCCTCAGCAGGCCCGCTTTGCCAAGCTAGAGGGTGGGAGGCCACGTGGAAGGCCAAGGACTCGCTGGATAGATTATTTTCAAAACCTTGGGTGGACACGTTTGGGAATCCAACCAGAACACTTGAGCTTGGTGGCAGAGGATCGTGACCATTGGAAGTTCCTCTTGCGGTTGTTGCCATCACAACCCAATTAGGAAAGGTGGAGCCTTGAAGATGTATGTATATATGTATAATAACCAATAACATTTGTTTCTTTGGCAGTAATTCAATACAACCCAATAATCTGTTAAAATAGATTAATCCTTATCGCAATAGTAAGTGTGCAGTACGGAGAATGACACGGTAATTTGAATTTGAAACAGCCGAGGTTACTGTTCAGCATCTGAGCACAAATAAGTCATTTATATAGAACAAGTAAAGTTTATTATGCAAAGGTGGATAATGCTTTTGATAAAAAAAAAATAAAATAATAATAAGAGAAAGAGAGAAATGGGATATGAAATCATATAGCGATAAAGAATTTGGCAATATGTTTATATATTTTTATATTTATTTATTTTAAAAAAAAAGAAAGAAAACTATCGGTGATGAGGATAAACATGCACAGATGACCTGATATAAAGCTGAATTTTGTATACAAACTGTCGTGTGAAAGTAAATTGATTCTAACGATAGTTAACAAATGACCACATGGTGCGCTGAATAATATTTTTTAAAGGTGAATGAGTGGTAATAATATTAATCAAATTCTTAAATACTTTAAAAGTTTGATAATAAATATCCATTATTCTTTTACAGCCACGTGGCAAAAGAATGTTTTCACTTCTATATTCATGTACAAGTTATTTTTTTGAGTTTATTTTTACAGATCACATTATTTACAAATGGCTCTTTATATTTAAACTTAAAAAATATAAAACCTGAAATAATATACACCATTTTTCGTTTTTTACATCATAAGATGCTCTGTAATTTCTATATTATATTGTAATTTCCAAGAAATGAAAAAAAAAAAAAAAAACTTTAGACATAAGTGGAATCTCCACTACTGACATATTACAGAGAAAAAAAAAAAACGAAAATACTCAAGAAATGGAAGAAAAAACTTCACACATAAACAGAATCATCGCTACTGACATCTCACCACAATCCACTGAAAATCACCCATAGCAGAGCTCGTGAAACTCAAATGATAAATTATTTTATTATTAGCAATTAGCAAGAGAATGCACAATACTCATGAACCTAAACAAAACACTTCACTATTCTTGGATTTTCTGGAAGGCGAGGTGAATTGACGACCTCACCGCACCATAAATTGATTTTAAGGTAGGAACTTTGTTTAATAGCAATTTGTCTATCTTTAATAAGAGATATATATAAACTTTAAAAAGGTGTATTTATGGTTATACAGGACTTTTATGATAATTTTATAAAATTCCTTAATTTTTAAACAAAATCTTTTAGTTCTGTCAAATCATTCTTTTTAAAGAATTATTTTATATACAAATTAAAAACTTTTGCCAGAAAAATTATAAAATCTTTGTTTTACAATATCAACGAACAAGGCACTCTTGTCGCCATCTATGTGCATGTTTGGAAAAGTGTAGTGTGTTTCTGTGTGGATATGAGTGATGTTACACTCATAATGTCATCGACTATCTCAGAATGATACAAAAAACAATTTGAACTGATATTTAACAACAGGATATAAGCATTCTAGTTATCTTCGAATATTATTTTTGCAAATAAAAAATCGTAATTAGAATGGATAAAATTAGCTTCAGATTTTCTGTGTGATAAAAATATCACATGAAAAGAGAAATTGGTAAGAAAGTTTTGAAAAGAATCCAAGTTAAGCAGATTGAGGAGGCGAACTGAACACAAGTAAAATATTCTTCAAAATAACAAAATATTACGGGGAGAAAATGATCGTTTGAAAACAAGAATCAAACTTCAGAGAACCATTGGTAACATCTGAAGTGAACATCGCGACCATATTATAATATAGTCGCGATGTTCTCTTGGCTCCATGATGTTAAAGAAACGGTCCTAAAATTATAAAAGCCAATAATGATAAGTGATAGGATGTGGATTTTGTACCTAATGCTCACATGGAAATTCCTATAAATTAATAGTAGCGAATATGTTACTTAATTTCGACGTTACTTTCACGCGATTTTTCCATTACCAGGTAGAGTTTGCCCCTCCTGCTCTTGACATATTAAAATTTTGATTGTGATTAATTCTATTTACAAAGCAAGCAAGACGCAAGACGTTGCTGACTATAAGGGTAAAGCAAAATGCTTTTTTAATCCCTGCTATCTGATAAGGATTGCTGTGTGAGGAAAAGTTTATGAGCTAAATGCTCTGCCTGAGTGAGTGTGATTTAGAGATCTTCATTTGGAAGTAGGATGGCCTTCGGTCTCCTGTATTTTGAGAAGTCTGTTTCATTATAATTGGCTGCTTGTTGCACTAATTCATTTGGATGTGAAGAGGATACTGAGAAGAACTTTACTGCTGAAGACTGCAGGAAAGAGTAGATGTAGGGGATATTTGTATCCCGGTGGAGTTGGACATTTCTGATATACCATGGTGCGTTCAAGATCATGCGGAGACATTTGTTTTGCACTTTCTGTAGTTTGAGGATATTTGTACTTGAGGTGTGGCTCCAGGCTGGGGAAGCATAAGTAATAATGGGTCGAATCAACAGTTGATAAAGGAGCAGTTTTGTTTTGGTATCCAGCTTGCTATTCCTATTGATAAGAGGGTAAAGCTGTGCAATGACTCTTGATGCTTTCAAATTTGAGGCTTTTATATGTGAACTGAAAGTTAGTTTTCTGTCCAGCAGTACACCCAGATATTTAGCTTCTGGTTTCCAGGGAATCTTGGTATTAAATAGGAAGATGTCATCTTTGGGAGATATTGTGTTTTTAGTGAAGAGCATGGCGATACTCTTCTGAGGGTTTACTTGCAGTCTCCATTCCGAGAACCAGTGCTCTAATCTCTGCAGGTTTTCTTGCAGTTTCTTGGTGACAAGGTGCGGTTTAATAGATCTGGCTAGTATAGCTGTGTCGTCTGCGTATAGGGCAATAATGGATGACATTGGATTGTGCGGAATGTCCGCCATGTAAATCGCGAAAAGTATCGGTGCCAGAAGGGACCCTTGAGGAACTCCTGCCAAGATGTGTCACTGGGTAGATAATATATCATTTAGTTTGACTTGCATTCGTCTGTCACTAAGAAATGACTTTATGATTTGGACTAGATCTAATGGAATGCCAGCCAAAATCAACTTGGATAGCAGTCCAAAGTGCCATAATTTGTCGAACGCCTTTTCTAGATCAAGAAAAACTGCTCCGGTGTATTGATGCCAATTATAACTTGTGATAATGAATTCTATTAGTCTATGAATTTGTTGGGTGGTACTGTGAAATTGGCGAAAACCAAACTGTTCTGAAGGAAGGATGTTTAATTTTTTTACTGAAAGTTGAATTCTGGAAAGGATAGCTTTTTCTGCTATTTTGCCCAAATTAGATATCAGACTTATGGGACGATAACTTTGAGGCTGCTGAGGATCCTTGCCTGGTTTGTATATAGGAACTACGTCTGCCAACTTCCATGCAGAGGGGAAGTACTTAAACCCGAACATAGCATTTATTATTGTTGTGATATATACGATGGCCTTTCGGGGTAGCAGTATAAAAACTTTGTTGGAGATGCCGTCAGGCCCTGGAGCTTTTTTATTCTTTAAATTCTTTATAATGTCATAAATTTCAGCTGGGGAAGTAGGTGTGAGTTGGCTGGTACAGGTATCAGGCCGTTTTAACACGTGTCTGACGTGGAGGTGGACTTTGTAAATATGATTGAAATTTAGATTATTGTATGAAGGGCTACACTGTTTTTCTAAATTTTTAGCTATAGTTTCGGCTTTTTCTGCATCTGTGTAAACAATGTTCAGGTCAGATTTGAGAGGAGGAAGAGATTTGTTTTTCTTTTTGATGTTTCTCAGGAACTTCCAAACGGATTGATCACCAGGTGATATGGAGGCTAATTTATCTTCCCATAGTTTGTTTCTATGGACTTTAAGTGCATCTCTCATTGCATTGTTTATTTTGTTGAGATATTTCTTGTCTTGGGGTGCTCTGGTGTTGTGGTATCTTTTTCTTGCTTTATTTTTCTCCCTGATTAAGTTCATTATGTCATCTGGTAGTCGTTTAGGCTTGAAGGCAACTGAATTTGAGGTGATAGATGCTATGGCTGTGTTGATTTGATCAGTAAGTTTATTGACTGCAGAATCAATTTCGTCCTTGGAATTAATATGAGGGATGGGATCAATGTAGTTTGGATAGTTTTTCCCAGGGAATGAAGGTATGAGGCGAATGGGGAAGATAGAACCCTCTGATAACCCAGTTGGAGCAGAATAGGATTGTGGTCTGATGATAACTCATTCAATGATTCCAGGAAGTACTGTAGGTTGACATTCTGAAGGACAGCTATATCCAAGACGTCGGATGAGCCAGTAGGACTGTGGTGAGTTGGCACTGAGGGACCAGCCACAGTTGCGCAATTTGAGCTTGTGTAGTTAAAGAGGATGCGGCCATTCCTATTTATAGACCTACTGCTCCAGGCGTGATGTTTTGCGTTAAAATCTCCGGCAATAATAACCGGCAGTTTAATGCCGAGGATAGCATCCAGATCTGTGGTCAGCAATGTTTTTGATGGTGGGTTATAAGCAGAATATATTTTTATGTTTCCGATAGAGTTTGTGATGACATTGATACATGTAAGTTCGAGATTGGTGGTTGTAGGAATGGCTACACCATGATGATTGATGTGATTTTTAATGAGGATGGCTGTGCCACCACCTCTGTAATCCAGTCTGTCATTCCTGTAGAGTTGATATCCTTTGAATTTAGGATTGTCAGCAGGTCTTAGATGAGTCTCTTTAATTAATAATATATCCGGATTATATCTGTCATTGAATTCCTGCACTTCTAGTATTTTATTTTTAAGGCCGTTGGCATTCCATGAGATAATCATTAGAGAATCTGGGGTAAATTGTTTCCTATGCATTGGAGAGTGCAGATAAAATGAACTGTGTTTGCTGCAAGAAACTTTTTGTAGTGCTCAGTGATGGATTTGCGTTACTGAAATCCTGTAACATGTTTACAAGAGAAGAGGTGATGATGGCTGTTATATTTGAATGTGGATTTGTCATATTCTGGTCATGGATTGCTTTTTTGGGGCGGGCCACATCAGCATATGTTCTTGTTTGGTGTTGAAGATTTATTTTCTTAGGGGACTCAGTTGATGGTGGGTGAACACCTGTCATCTTGTTCAAGCTAATAGGAGCCTGATGAACTTGAGCTTCTGGGGCTTTCGTTTCTGACAGTGAGGTAGACTGATTGATTAACTCAGTTTGTCTGTTTTTTGGGTGGCAAATGCACCCTTTGTAATTTGCAGAGTGGGGGCCAATTAGCACACTTAGCCGGGGTGGTGTTTGGCTTGGAGCAGGTATATGTGGGGTGGGTGTCACCACATTTCAGACATCTGTATTGAGCTTTGCACAACTTCTGGGCATGACCAAAGTTTTGGCATCTATGGCACTGCCCAGAAGAGGCCCTCTTCCTAAGTGGCTCAGGTGAGACCTTAAGCCCAGAGATTGTCTTCAAGTTATAAATATCTTTATAGATGTTGTGTATTTCCACCAATACTAGAGACATAGGGGTCTTGTTAGATCTGTACATTCTACTGACT
The DNA here is from genome assembly GCF_054136105.1 of Typopeltis vanoorti. Taxonomy (NCBI): domain Eukaryota; kingdom Metazoa; phylum Arthropoda; class Arachnida; order Uropygi; family Thelyphonidae; genus Typopeltis; species Typopeltis vanoorti. The sequence continues at coordinate 144,114,787 of NC_143555.1, read as the reverse complement.
TTGATGGGAGGCAGATCTTGCATGTTGAGGTCAGCAGCTATTTCAGCTGTTTCAATGTCTTCAGATACTCCTCGGAGTACCACTTTAAAATTTTTCTCCGAGGTAAGTGTGAAGGTATGATACTGTATACCTCTTGTGTCCATCTCCTTGGTTAGATTTCTGTAGTCGGACACTGTAGTGGGGTGAATTTTGATGCCCTCCTCTGTGTTCTTGGCAGTGGAGTAATTTATCTGCAGGTTGGCCATGGTGGTTCTTAAGGCTGTCCATCTCTACTTTTCGCTAAGAATGACTGGAGGCACCTTTTCATTGGTGGAGGCAGAGGAATCTGTGTTGGGGGCATCTTCATCCATGCCATTTTCATTTACTGACTCCGAGGCGAGAGTTTTGCGTTTTTTACGCGCGTGCCTCTCTTCTTGATCTGAATGAGTAGAATCAGAGATAATTGGACTTCGTTTTTCCTCCATTTGAGGAACGTCTTCATTTTGATCTTCATCAGTTTCTGGTAAAGAGTAAAGATTCAGGAAGCTGGGCCATTCACGCTCGAACTTCTTAAGGAGTTTCTTTACGAAGCTGAAAGCCAGTCCTTTATCTAGAGAGTCTATAATGATATCAGGATCTATCAAGTTTGATGGCCATTTGAGCTTAAATTTCCTTTGAAGTTTATTTACAAGTATGAGCGCTGGCTAATCTGTGAGGGCGTCCAAATCTAACTCATTCATCACTGACAGTTTGCGTATAAACGCAAGGAAATGGATCTGAAATAGATACGCTAACAATGGCGATTCTAACGGCTGTTAGGCCTAACGAATCGCCCTCGTTGCAATTAGAGTCCACTTTCCTTCGCTGATGTTCTTGAATACAGTATAATCCGCAATTTAATGACTTTAAACACGTCTCAGCTAGTTAATCTAGCAGCTAAACTACAAAACCAAAGTTTCTCATATTTGATTAACACTCCAGTATTCACGAATCCTCACACAAAGCATGATAAGAGATACTATCGGTCTTCGCGTACAGGTATCTTCTGATATTATTAACACCAAAATCCATTTACAAAGCAACAACAACAACAACAACAACGTTACTGGCTTGCTGGGTGAAGCATAAAATGCTATTTATTTTCCCCTTTATCTGTGTGGAGAAGCTTGATGGGGGAGGTTGTGAGACTTATGCTCGCACTTTGTGAGCTATGGAGTTAGCTCTGTTCTGCTGAAAGCAGGATTGCCTTGGGTCTTTTGTGTTTTTGATAGTCATGTTCACTATAACTGGAAGCTTGTCTGATTAGTGGATTGGGATGAGAATGTGCCTTGCTGAAGAACTTTTCCGCATGGTCATGAAGGAGAGAACGGATGTCAGGGGTTCCGGTTTCTCTGTGGATCTGCGTGTTTCTGACGAACCATGGGGCGTCTAAGATCATCCGCAGGCATTTGTTTTGTATCCTCTGTAGTTTCTGGATGTTAGATTTGGATGTGTGACTCCATGCCGGGGATACATATGTGATTACTGGTCGAATTACCATCTTATATAATAACAGCTTGTTGCGTTTATCCAATTTGCTGTTGCGATTGATCAGGGGATAGAGTTGGGCTATGGTTCTGGATGTCTTTGTGCCTATGAGCTTGATATGGCTGTTGAAATTTAGCTTTTTGTCTAGCTGCACTCCAAGGTATTTGACTTCTGTCTGCCATGGTATCTTTTTTCCGAGAAGTTCAATATCATCTTGGATGAAGGCTTTGCGTTTGGTGAACAGTATAGCTGAGCTTTTGACGGGGTTTACTTGTATCCTCTAGTCGGAGAACCATTTCTCTAGCTTTGTGATAGTATCCTGGAGACGACTGATCGCCAGGTGTGGGCGGAGAGATCTGGTCATTATGGCTGTGTCGTCAGCATATAGGGCTGTGATGGTAGTCCTCAGGTTCTGTGGAATGTCAGCCACGTAGATTGTGAAAAGTAAAGGAGCCAAAAGAGATCCCTGAGGTACTCCTGCTAGGATTTTGCGCCTAGTTGAGATGGTGCCATTTATTTTTATCTGCATGGATCTGTCAGTGAAGTATGATTTTATTAGACGGGTAAGGTTTGTTGGAATGTTGGCCTGATGAGTTTATAGAGTAATCCTTGATGCCATACCTTATCAAAGGCCTTGGCAATATCCAGAAAAACTGCAGCTGTGTGAAGGTTCCAGTTGTATCCTTGAGTGATATGCTCCACTAGTCGGTGTATTTGTTGCACTGTGCTGTGCATACGGCGGAAGCCGAATTGTTCGTTTGGAATTATTCCTAATTGTTCCTAATTGGTCTGATTTTTCTTGTAGTCTTGAAAGGATAATTTTTTCAGCAATCTTTCCCAGGTTGGAGAGCAGGCTTATTGGACGGTAGCTTTGCGGGAGTTGCGGATTGTTTCCTGGCTTTTTTATTGGTATGATGTCTGCTGTTTTCCATGTAGAGGGGAAGTGTTGTATCCTCAATATTGCATTGGTTATGTTAACCAGGTGCATAATAGCCTCTCTAGGAAGTAATTTAATGATTCTGTTAGTAATTCCATCTGGCCCTGGAGCTTTTTTGTTGTTTAGATGCTTTATGATGTTGGTTATTTCAACTGGAGTAGTGGGGGTGATACTGGTTGGTTTGTCTTCGGACTGATTTAAGGTACGCTTGACCTGCTGGTGGACTTTATATATGTGGGTGATGTTTATATTATCATATGACGGGCTGCATTGTTTTTCTAGGTTTTCTGCTATTGCTTCTGCTTTTTCTTTATCAATGTGCGCCGTTCCTTGAGCAGTTTGCATGGGCGGTAGGGGATTGTGTTTAGTGCGCAGAATCTTTAGAAATTTCCATATTGTGTGATCTTCTGGGTTGAGTGATGAAAGTTTATTGTCCCAATCCTGATTTCTGTGGATTTGAAGTGCTTTTCTGACTTGGTTGTTCAACTTGTTCAGAGTTTTCTTGTCCTGCGGGGCTCTTGTGTTGTGGTATCTTTTCCTGGCTTTGTTTTTTGTTCTGATGAGGTCCATTATGTTTTCTGGGAGCCAACTGGATGGGTGGTTGGTTGTGGTTTTGGTGACTGCTTCTAGTGCTTTTTTAATTTGGCTTGTTAAATTGCTTATTGCTTCATCTATGTCTTCTTTTTTGTGGATGATTGGTACAGGACCAATGTATTCTGGTAGGATTTTAGCTAGCCTATCCCACGATATGAAGATGTGCTGGTGGGCCAGTTGATCTTGTGTGCCAAGTTTGATCAGGATTGGGTTGTGATCGGATGATAGTTCATTGAGCGTCTCTAGTTTGTATTGATAACTGATGTTTCTAAGGATAGCTATGTCAAGTACATCTGATCTGCCATGAGGGCTGTAATGAGTGTGCTCAGTGGGTCCTGCTACCACAACTGAGTTAAGTGTTGAATAGTTGTGTAGTATGCGACCACTTCTGTTGTTGGTGGTGCTGAACCATGCTGTGTGTTTGGCGTTCAAGTCACCTACTAAGATGGTGGGGTCTGTGGTGCCGAGGACTGCATCCAGGTCTGTTGTCAGTAGAGGATTGCTTGGTGAGTTGTAGGCAGCAAATATCTTGAGGCTTCCAGCATTGTTTGTGTGGACTTGTATTCCTGTGGTTTCCTGTTTTGTAGTCTGTGGGTTGGATATGACATTGTGGTGGAGGTATGGTTTGATGTAGATGGCAGTGCCTCCCCCTCTGGAGCTGAGTCTATCCGTTCCGTATATTGTGTATCCTCTCACTTTTGGGTTGTTAGCAGGTCTTAGGTGGGTCTCGTTGATTAGCATTATGTCCGGGTTGTGTCTTTGTGCGAATTCCTGTAGTTCTAATGTTTTGTTGGTGAGGCCATTGGCATTCCAGGCTGCAATTAGAAGCGAGTTAGGTTTTACTTTTGTTTTGTTCATAGTTGAGTGCTGTGAGTATGGAATGGGTTCCTTGCAGGAATCTCTTTGTGGAGGATGGAGTTGGGTTTGTTCTGCTGAATTCCTGGAGCATAGTGGCTAGCGAAGCAGCCAGTATTGCTGTGATGTTGGAGCCTATTTGATTGCTTTGTATTGTGTCCTTTGGGCGGGCTGCTTCAGCATAGGTCTTGGTGGAAGGTTGAGCCCTTTCCTGACTTTTATGGCTTGGGTTTTGATGGTTTGATGACTGTGCAGCAGAGATGCTTTGATTGGTGGTCCAGATTGGGGGAGGTTGGACGGGTCTTGTAGTTCCGTGATTTCTGGGATGGTGGCTGCATCCTTTGTAGTTTGCTGGGTGGGGACCTCCACAGTTGGCACATTTGGCTGGTGTGGTTCTTGCTTTTGTGCATGTAATGGTTTGATGCTTCTCGCCACACTTCAGGCATCTGAACTCGGCTTTACAGAGTCTTTGGGCATGGCCAAACTTTTGGCAACGATGGCATTGCCCTGCTGATGCCCTTTTCCTGAGTGGCTCTGTTGATATTTTAAGTCCACAGACCGCAGTTATGTCATAAATTTGTCTTTGAGTGTTCTGTATCTCAACCAATACTAATGGCATTGGTTGTTTATCGGATCTGTACATCCGGCTGACTTTGATAGGTGTTAGGCCCTGCTGGGTAAGGTCAGCCGCGATCTCCTCGGAGGTAATGCCTTCGGTGACACCTCGCAGTACAACCTTTAGATTTCTTTCGCTGCTTAGTGCGAAGGTGTGGTACTGTAGTTTGTTGTTATCCATCATTTTTGTTATTCCTCTATAATCTGTCACTGTTGTTGGTTGAATTTTTACACCTTCGTCGGTGTTTTTGGCCCAGGAGTATCCAATTTGATGTTCTCTTAGGTTTCTTGCAACTGTGGTCCATTTTTCCTTTTCACGGAGAATTACCGGGGGGACCTTTTCCCTTTTTTCCGGGACTGTTTGTGAGGGAGTTTCGTTTTCCACATGATCATCCTCGATTCTACGTCTCTTGCCCGTCTGTTCTCCTGTGAAGACCGTCTGACTGAGGCTCTCGGGCCGGGAGATGGATGTGTCATTGATCTCTTCCACTTCGCCGTCCATATCATCGGATTCTTCCGGCTGTGTGTACAGGTTTAGGAAATCTGGCCATTCAGTATCAAATTTTTTAAGCAGTAATTTAAACAATTTTAATGCTTGTTCTTTGTTTAGATGCTCTAGCAGATCAGTAATATTATCCATGTCTGTTTTATTTGTTGTTATATCTAGTAGGTAGTGATTGGAAAATTGCTTATGATCGCAATTAGAAATCCCGCAGGTCTTGAGACCTGCCAGCAGAAATTTTGTAGAGGATATTGCAGATGAAAAGGATTGCCAGCAATATCGAGCGATTAGCTAAATGCACAAATCAATATCATATGAAATTTCAGAAAATGAAGAACGCTTATATCATTTATTTATTTATCATTTCATTCAAAACTATCGCACTGAACTAATACGCGAGCCGCCATTTGCATTCAATTCATTCGATTTCCTCACTCCTCACACTAAAATTACGAAAGTGCACGAATATATATATACATACAGGACGCAGATAGGCAATGCTGATGACCGCCCATTTACAAACCTTATTTCCGAGTGTTTATATCAAGGAAATATATATAAATTATAAAAGGGTGTATTAGATTTGTCTGATAGATTTTTAGAAAATTTTGAAAAAGAATAAATTTATTCTTTTAATGAATTTTTTATTTAATTGCTAATTTTTATTAGAAAAGAAAATAGCAACCTATCTATAACTTGGAACTATTTAAATTTTAGTAGTGTTCTCCATTATTCATTCAGTCTGACAAATTTATAAATGATGTCCGCTTTATTAATGAATATTAATTTACACTTTTGATGTCTAACATTGGCAAAATGAAAAAACGTAAAACATCATTTCATACAATTTATTCTTCCCTTTGATTTCAATTTTTGCGCTACCTACCAACCATAAAATTATTTACACATAAATAAACTTTCTTTACGTGCAATATACAGGCCAAAAGACAAAATCCTGAATGTTTAACTTTCTTTTTTTTCTTGAGTTATTAACGTTATTTTTGCACAAAGATTATTAACTTAACACAAGGTAAGGTTTCCCCTGCTTGCTCTCGACACGTGACTATTTTGACTGATTCATTCTATCTAATCCAGTTTTTTTTTTTTTTTATTATTATTTGATGGGCGAACCAAGAATGCTATAACATATTTCCCGTTATCTGTAGAGGACAACGTGAGGATAGGGGTGTTATTGAGCTATGAGCTCTGATCATGGCAAGAGGGTAACAGCAATAGCCGAGCCTCAGTTAAAACTTTCTTGGCTACAGCACTGATATTCGGGTAATGGATATCAATGCTGTAGCCAATAAAGTTTTGATTGATATCCATTACCCAGCCCAGCATTAATATCCATTAAACCGATATCAATGCTAGCCCGGATACCCGGACCACTCCTCATGAGTGGCCCAAAGATCGTCCAACTCAGCATTGCTTCCACTCAGTGACGCCCCCCCCACTACTGAGCAGTACCGCTCATATTCCAGGGAAAAGCATCCACCGACAAGGCCTCTCACCGGCTACGCCAGAGAGCACCCTACCCCTGAGAATCAAAATGCTCCCTCTCAGCGCAAACCCCCCGAAATTTAAGACCCCCCCTCAACGGGAACAAAATTCCGGAAGAAACCTAAGAGAGCGAAACTCGAAACTCAGCGTCCCATTTTAGTAGCCTCTTACAACATGCATGGGCGATAATTATGTAAAACCAACTAAAAAAAATAGTTAGGACGATCCCTACACCACTTCATAGTGGCTGAAAGACCGTCCAATTCAGCCTTGGCTCCACTCAGTGACAGGCTCCCCCACCATCGAGCAGAACCGCTCATATTCCAGGGAAAGGCATCCACCGACAAAGCCCATCAGCTGGCCGTGCCGTAGAACACCCTCCCCGGAGACTCAAACCTCCCGAAATCTGAGTCCTCCCCCCCCCTCACAGGTAGCGAAATACCTGAAGAAACCTGAGAGAACAAAACTCTCGAAACGCAGCTCCCATTTAGTTGCCAGAAATCATGCCAAAACAAGATAATATAGAGAAAACTTGTAACATCGTGCAACATAATGACAATATGAATAATAATAATAATAATAATAATAATAATATAGTGAAAATATTGTCTAACTTATTTCATTACTTCATTTCTCACTCAGCTGACATCATATAAACTCACATTCCTACCTAAGTAACATTTATGATCTCGAAAAAAAAAACAGTAATAATAATAAAATAAAATAAAAAATAAAACAATATCCCCAATAATAAAGGAGGTACAATCTGGTTTTACAGCAGAAATATCTTGCATGGATAATATACTGTATTTTCTTTACGACAAACATCCCACAAAATGGCTGCCAACAATGAAGAACTTCGTTTGATTTTTGCAGTTCTGGAGAAATTTATGATATTGTCCCAAGGAAGGCTGGAATAGATTAAGGAAAGAGATCGTGCAGAGGGTGCGGTAGGGATCTACTATAAAGATTGACAACGAACTTTCGCAGGCAGGAATTTACTACTAGCGAGGGACTCAAGTGGGGATGTTTTGTGTCGCCAACATTGGTTATGATCTTATTAATTATATGAAGAGCCAAAGGCTTCAATTCGGCGACATAAACTTATTTAAGTTAAAAGATGTAACATCCCATATTGTTTTATAGCCGAATAAGAAACTCAAAGAGTTTCATGCCGAATATAGTAACCATATAAAGTTCGGAGAGTCCAAGCGTAAGCAAATACCTGGATAGTGTTACATGTGATCTATTTGGGAGTGCAACACTGAGGCAACTCATAGTAAGGGTGGAGCAAGCTCCGATCACTATTCTTGCTATTAATCCATAATGTGAAACCCAGCTCCTAGGAGCTGTATTACTGTTCTACATTATGAGTGAGAGAAGGTCACTACCCAGACCGGTTTCAACCTTTGGTATAGGTGAAGCGGGCTCTAAAAATAAGACGATCCCGAAAGATCGCCCAACTCAGCGTTGTTCCACTCGATGACAGGCTCACCCCGTCACCGAGAACAACTTCTCAGCATTGGCTCTACGCAGTGGCAGGCTCACCCCACCACCAAGCAGAGCCATAATCTCAGCGGTGGCCCCACTCAGAGACAGGCAAAAATATCTACCTCCAAGCGGAGCCTTTCAAAGCCAGATCCTCCACGCACCGGTTTCCACCCTCATTGGGGTCTCATCAGTGAGTAGGTAGAATGGGAGTTCATGTCTTTCATCATCGGCCTTTGGAGTATAAAGAGTGCTGAGGGTCAGCAGGTAGTAATAGGGGAAGTTAAAGAAAGGTAGAGTATGATAGTAAGAGATAATAAAGAGGTCTCAGTCAACCTGTTTAGCTATGTAACCGAGAGGTTATGGCTAAACAGTCCGTACATGTCATCTCTTCTCACCTGTTCTGAAAAAAAAAAATTTAAACGTGCTTTACTTTACCCCATAGCTTAAACTAGATTAAACCTGGTGTCTGAAGATGTCATCTCCTAACACCTATTGCTCTATATATAAAATAAATAAAAAAATAAAAAACGTTACTTAAGTTAAATTAAACCAGGTCGACTTCTCTTGTTCCTACAAGAAAGAGAAACGGAAAACAATTTAAACTTAAATTATATAGGATTGAATTTTGGAACTTGACTAATTAGCTTAGTGCCGAATTATCATCATCATCAAATTCCTGCCATGTACCCTCAAGGGATGTACAGGGTATGATAGTACTACATGAAAAAATTACATCATTACTAACTTCCTATCTACAATTTTCCTCCAAATCAGTCTGTTACTTGTCAAGACTACAACATTATCAGATCTTATATTTCTATCGTCTAAGGCACTTTGTACCGTTTCAGTCCACCTATATCTTGGTCTTCCTCTGGGTCGTTTTCCTACCAACCTGGCAGAGAACACTTGTTTTGCTAATCTTTCCTCTCCCATTCTATTGAAGTGAAGTGATCATACCACCTGAGATTACCTCTGCTAATGCATTCCTGGATGCTGACAATGTCAAGTTCTTTCCTAATATCCTCGTTTTTAATATGATATTGCCATTGATGCCATCTGTTCACGCCTCTAATCTTTCTCAGGACTCACATATCTGCGGTCTCTAGTCTTTGGTCAAGTGTTTTACTTCTGACCCAGCTCTGAGATCCATAAGTTAAAACTGGTTTGAACACTGTCTTGTATACAGCTAATTTAGGGTTCAGACTAATTTCTCTCTTATTCCGTATGAATTTATTCAATTGACTTCCCACCATACCAGCTTTGCTGATTCTGTTGTCGATTTCCATATTTAATTTACCATCTTCAGTAAAAATTGTGCCTAAATAGCTGAAATGTTTTACTTGTTCCACAGGTTCTCCATTCACAACACAGTTGATATTTTCAAAGATTCTGCCTATTTTCATTGTCTTTGTCTTTTTATTGCTGACCTTCATAGCATATCTATTACAACAGCTATTCAATTTAGTCAGAGAATCTTGCAGACTTGTAGCGGATTTATTTAGAAGTATAACATCATCCGCATAAAGCAAAGAGCTGACATTAACATCTACAATTTTGTTATCAGGTTTAATACCACTTTTCTTAATAATGTGATCCATATAGATAATGAATAACAGAGGGGATAATGTACATCCTTGTCTCACACCAGATTTAACATTAAACCATCTTCCTGTACTCCTTTCAATTCTAACTGCTAACTTACAACTCAAATAAAGACTAAGTATTGCTTGATATAATGCCCCATTGACACCATATAACTGCAGCGTATTGAATAGCTTCTCTCTTGGCACCTTGTCATATGCCTTTTCCAAATCGACAAAACTTAAATACAGATCTTTGTTATATTCCCATGCTTTCTCGACTATTTGTCGTAAAGTGAAGATTTGATCCTGCCAGCCTCTATTTGGCCTGAATCCAGCTTGTTCTTCACAAAGCTTTTCTTCCACAATTCTTCTCAACCATTTCTTAAGTATACTTGCATAGATCTTGCCAGGAGCACTCAGTAGGGAAATACCTCTGTAATTCTCACATTCAGTTTTATTTCCCTTTTTATATATGGGTACTATGAGAGCTCTACTCCAATCATCGGGAATTCGTCCCTCTGTCCAGGCTTTCTGAACTATGCAGTGCAGCCACTGTAAGACTTTTATACCACCATACTTCAGCATTTCTGGTCGAATATCATCTACCCCTGCTGCCTTTCCACATTTCAAGCCTTTGATGGCTTTTTATACTTCAAGTATGGATATGTATTCCTGACTGCATGCCTCGTCAGTGTTTTTTACCACTGTGCTGCCATCACTGCTTGTTTCATTTAGCAGTTTTTCAAAGTAATTACTCCATACTTCAAGGATATCTTTTTCTCCCGTTTTCACGTCACCTTTATCATCTCTAACTCCTTTTACAGCACTCCTTCCTCCATTCCTAAGCTTCTTTAACAACCTCCAGAATATTTTGCCACCTTCTTGATATTTATTTTCTATATTCTTGCCAAAGTCCTCCCATGACTTTTGTTTAGCTAGTTTTACACAGTGTTTAGCATTCTTGCATTTGTCTCTATATTCTCTAAGAGCACAGGCTGACTTATTTGACAGGAACTTTTGATATGCTTTCTTCTTTTCCTTCACTGCCTCTTTAATTTCCTGTGTCCACCAGGGATTTCTGATTTTTTTATCCTTGCACACAACCTCACCACATGCCTCTCTGGCAGAATCAATCAATGTTTTCTTCAGAATTTGTCACTGAATCTCCAAGGTTTGATTGCTGTTCTCAAACTCTTTTATTTTATTTTCAATAATCTTTCTGTATTTTAGTCTACAGTTCACATTTGAGAGCTGCTCAACTTTTATTCGCTTTAAGACTTCCTTACATGTTATTCTTTTCAAAGTGAAATTCAATTTTATCCTGCTCAAGACTAAAAAGTGATCACTTCCAATTTCAAATCCTCTGTACACTCTGGTGTCCTGCACCAGGGAAAAAACATCACTGTCAACAATAACATAGTCAATGAGACTTTTCTTATTCCTTGCCTCTTCTCTCCATGTGAATTTGTGCACATTTTTATGTTGGAACATGGTGTTAGTAATAACCAGTCCATGTCCTGAGCGGAAATCCAACAGATATTTGCCATTATTATTAGCTTTGCTCTTTTCTCCAAATTTTCCCAAAATATTTTTGTATGTCTCACAATCATTTCCTACTGTGCTATTTAGATCCCCAACAAGGACCAACTTTTCCTTTTTTTGTGTGTCAGTTGCTTTTTCTAAATCTAAAGCGTCAAAAAATTCCTCCACTTCTACCTTACTAGAACCTTCTGTGGGACCATAGGCACAAATAAGTCTCATTGTCAAGTTCCCCATTCTCATATTTGCCCACATTACTCTACTTGAGACTGACTGCCATTCAAGAAGATGAGCCTCGTATTTTGTGTTGAATACTATGGCTACTCCTTCTTTTCCTTGATTGTCATTGCCTGAATATAACATTTTGTATTTATATTTATTGCTCAGAAAGACCTCACCAGTTTTGGTCTTTTTTGTTTCAGTCACTCCTATTATGTCGTACTTATCTGGTACTTATCTAATTCCGCAACTAGCTCCATTTCTTTGCCATTCAGGCTTCTTACGTTGATAGTACCGATCTTTAAGTCTGGTGATGTTGAGTTGGGGTTTGTTTTCAGATTTGTTCCAGGAGCTGACTTTTCGCTGTTTGCCCTGGTTCCCTGGCGAAAACAACGGGGGCCTTGTTTAACCGGGCGACCCCCCAGCCGGCATGAAATGTTGTCATGTTGTACCATCATTTTGTATTTTGGTTTAACCAATAAGAATACAATTTGGTCGGCTAAATCCCAAATTGCCAGCCCATCCTCGTTCGTTCAGTATCAAAGTAGATACCCAACAGGGTGCACCACGAGAAGGTGAGGATTGGACATTAGGTCAGAAGCCCTGGTCGGTTCTCCGCATTCCTTTAAAGGCTATGTGGAGGTCTCCTCTCAGTTATACAGCTTTGACCCTTAAGCACCCCTTAGTGCCGAATTAAAGCGATCCATTGTTTTTGAAGGGCGACTGAGGGGAGAAAATCTCCTGACGTCTGTTCGTTAAAGTTTACACTGTAACATATCTGAAATAAAACTTTAAAAAAAGGAAAAGGAAAGAAAAAAAAAGTATTAATTAATTCTGGAGTTGGTCTGAGAAAAAGAAACCTGATATGACTTTGAAAGAAATCAATGGAACTTCAAACAAAACTCCCAAAATAAAAAGGGATTGGCAGAATGGACCTGGCCCGAGTGATGGCCTACAGCAGAGCTGCACCGCCTCGATGTAAGCCTTCGCAGCTCGGGTTCTCAGGTCTACCCCTTCCTTTGTGGGGTAGACAAAAAAAAAAAAAAAAAAAAAATATATATATATATATATTTTTTTTTTTTTTTTTTTCCCCTCCGCGTGAACTAACGCAACTTTCCTAGCTGTCGTAACCTTTGGAAGTATTTACGTCCCAACCACCCAGTGTCCTCTTTGATCTCTGACTGTTAACTTTCTCAAAGTTCTGCAGAAGTACTTACTCTCGACCTCTGTCAGGTCCAGATGACCCGTTACCCGATTGGCCACAGCCGTGCCCAATCGGGTAACGGGTCATCTGGACCTGACATAGATCGAGGACATAGATATCCTTCCATTTCATACTTATAATTCCTTTCCGAAGGAGGAACGTTGGCCCATCTTCTCTGTACATTGTTAAGAACACACTGTCTGCGGATTCGATGGGTCCTCTCCATTTCTTTATTATTGAAATCCCATTGTTAAACATATTTTCACCCATAACTAGTTTGATTTCTTCTACAGAAAATTCTTCAGCCTCTTCCTGTATTGTTGTTTTGGTCTCCATTTCATCAGCTTCTGATTCTTCCGATGAGGTTGAGTTACCTGGTTTTGGTTTTTTAATGTTCCCTTCTTCAGGGCTTCGTGACCGCTTTTGTGTACCTCCTTCTTTAGTAGTTTCCATTTCTTCCTCCGTTTCGCATTCTTCCTCTGCTTCGTTTTCCTTCTCTGTATCTAAAGTGGTAGTTTCTTGTTGGTTGTTTTCCTTTATTTCTTCCATTGAGGTTTCTGGTGTGGTGGCTTGATCCTTGGCTATTTCTTGGTCCTCTGTTCTTTCTTTGCTGGTCGTTTCTACATTCTTGGTTACGGGCGCTTCCTTCTTATGGCGTTTATGATTCCCTGTTGCTATCGTGCTGTGTGCAGCCTTCAGGATTGGGAAGCATTCCCGTTCTGTGTCATTAATATTTACTGCTGGTGTTACTGTGGCTGGCGTGATAGCACTTCCCATCCTTTCTGCCTGGTTTCTGGATGGGCAGGTGTCTACTTTGTGATCCATGGTGCCACATCTAATAAGGCAAGGTGCCTCACACTGGGCTAGGGCATGTCCTGCGGCTATGCAGTTCCTGCATTTCTTCTTGGGGCAGCCTTTACCTAGATGCTCCAGAGAACCGCACTTATAACACTGTTTCTTAACTCCAGGGTAGTTAACTACTACCCTGGCAGAGCCTAGAAAGACAAAATTGGGGACTTCGTCCTTCATTTCCATACGGAAAGTTACCTCGTCAGTCTTCCAGTCGGGGAAGTCTGTATCGTTAGCGATTTTTACGTCGCGTACGACTCCCCATTTCGAAAACACTTTGTTGATTATTTCTGTTCCCCCCCCTCAAGATATTCTACAGGGAACCTCTCTATCCTTATTGTCTTGAAAACACTCCCTACTACAAAGGGAAAATAATTTTTTCCTTGACATTCTAGTCCTTTGGTTAACTTGTTCCTGGTTTCCACATTCTTTACTACTATCTGGAACCTGCCTGCGCCATAAGGGGTAAAGCCAACTGTATTTTCCGCCCCTACTGCTTCGCTAAGAGCTTTTGCCAACGTCTTCTTCGGTATGTCGGCGTCCGCTTCGATGCCAAGAGTCCTGACTCACGGTGAAAAAGAAATCATGATTTAGAGAAAAAAAAACAAAGTCCCAGAAAGGAAGGACCTGCAGAACCAGGACCGAGCGTTCCCTGTTTGCCGAAATCTCCTGCTAGACTAACTAGAGGCGGATGACTGTAAAACAGGCACAATGCAAAATTAGACAAAGTAGAAAAAATATATTGCAAACGATCTTACCACTAGGATTAGGATTCTGGAACATGGAGCTCTCCCTCAGGTCGCTGGAAATAGGAACTTCTGGCAATTAGTGAGTAGACATCAGTGAGTAGGACCTGGAATATTACATCCCATAACTTAAATAAGTTCATGTCGCCGAATTGAAGCCTTTGGCTCTTCATATAATTAATAATATATTAGGACACCTTCTTGGCTATTCTCATAGTAGGGTATGTGTAAGTTCTGTTCGTTACAAACTTGGTATTATCTAGGTCTACCAACTCACTGATGAGACCTCAATAAAGGTTGAAACCAGTCTGGGTAGTGACCTTCTCTCATAATGTAGAACAGTAATACAGCTCCTAGGAGCTGGATTTCGCATTATGGATAAATATCAAGAATAATGATTGGAGCTTGCTCCACCCTTACTATGAGTTGCCTCAGTGTTGCACTCCCAAAAGGATCAGATGTAACACTATCCAGGTATTTACTTACGCTTGGACTCGCCGGACTTTATATAGTTACTATATTCGGCATGAAACAATATGGGATGTAATATCCCTTAACTTAAATTGGTTAAGATCTACTGGGATGTCGCCTTGGAGGATGTACTCATAGGAGAAGTTGTACGGTCTTTTTTTTTTTTTTTTTTTTTTTTTTTCGCTAACGATTCTCGCACAAGACAAGAAGGATGTAGAACACCGGACGAGAAAATTGTTAGATACGTATGAAAGTTTGGGATCGAAAGTTAATCTGTTAAAAACCAAGTACCTAGTAGTTGGAGGTGATAGTGCAACAGATCTGGAGTTAGAGGTTCGAACCATAATACCAGTGGATGCCTTCACATACCTTGGCTCCATGACAGATAAGTGGACAAAGATTTTCGAACATAATAGGCACGAGCGGCTATTGGAACCACGAATGATGTTCTTTGGAGTCATAAGGGCTGAATGAAAACTAAGATGCTGCATCATCTGATTATAAAGAGTGTAATGACCAATAGATGTGAGTGATTTGCACTCACTAACAGTCAGAGAAAAGAAGCAGAAAATGTGGAAATGGATTACTTGATACGAAGTATGGGAGTTACGCGTATAGATCGTCTGAGGAATGCACATAACGATGAATATTGAACAGCCAGATACTGAGAGCATAGAGGCAAGTGCTTTGAAATGATATGAACACGACCAGAGAATGAGAAAAGAAAGATGGCCATTAAGAATTATGAACTGGGAACTTCTCTTCCCCCTCCCCTTGGAAGGAGAAAAAGAGGAAGACCAAGAGCTAAGTGGAAAGGGACCATTGTGAGAACGAGTTTACGAGGGATCTGAGAACAGACAGATGATGACAAGTGGAGAAACTTGCAATAAGAAAGAATTTATGATCATCACATTCAGTGCATCGGAAATTAAAGAAAAATACACCCTTTGTCCAAAAAGAAACCGAACTTTTCGAAAATAGAAGAAATTAGTGGCGTCACCTGTTTTATTTTTTTGTTGTCGAAAGCAGCAACCTTCTTTAGTGGTGTGTCAACTGTTTATGACATTTGTTTCATTAGAATTAGAAGTCGAGTTATAGCGCCATGAGTGACAGTGTGTTTCAACGAATGGTCGGTCGTCACGATATTCATGCCGTAAGCGACGAATTCTCGCTACCAATCGCTTTAAAACTTCGAGATCATAAAACTCACCATTGACCGTTTGGCAGGCGGAACGAATTCTTTGTGGATAATGCCCTTGGAATCATAGAAACAAATCAGCATTGTCTTTACTTTTGACTTCTCCAAGCGACTTTTTTCTGATACCCTTTTCTGGTGGTCTCCACTCAGCACTCTGGCGCTTTGTTTCGGGCTCATACTAAACACCACGTTTCGTCACCAGTAACGATCGTTTCAAAGAAGTTTGAGTCCTTACGAGCGGTTTTAATGAGGTCCTTGCAGTGTTCAATTCGATACATTTTTTGGTCGTCGGTTAGCTTGTGGTGAACAAATCGCGAATTCAATTTACGAAGGCCAAACTCTCGGTCAAAATGTTGTGCACAGTTGATTTTGGATTCCCAATTCATCTTCAATCAATCTCACAGACGGTTTCGGGTTTTCTTTGATGAAATCACGCACTTTTTGGATGTAAACTTTTCCCTCAGTCCAGTTTTTGGATGGCCCGGCTTTTCGTCGTCTTCAAGTGTCTCACGACCACTTTGAAATCGCTTAAACCACTCGTAAACTTGAGTACGGGATAAGCATTCATCACCGTATGCTTTTTGAAACATTTAATGAAACGTTTACCAAGTTTAACACAAAAGTCAATCGCAGTTCTCTGTTGAAACTCATTTTCTCACCGTTCGTCAAAACAAAGTTACTCTTGGCATTATAACTCGGCTTCTAATGAAACAAATGTCATAAACAGTTGACACAACACTAACGAAGGAAGATTGCCGCTTTCGACAACAAAAAGATACGACAGGTGGCGCCACTAGTTTCTTCTATTTTCAAAAAGTTCTGTTTCATTTTGGACATTGGGTGTATAACAACTAAACATCAACTTAAAGGCATTTGTCCAATGTCTAGAAACGAAGAGTGTGTTCTCTTCATGCTGATTGGAAAGAACTCATTTTGAATTTCATTCCATAGTATATACTGTACATTATAATAGTTCATTGCAAGAATCTGTCTAAATCGTTTCATCCAGTTAGTTCCACTTTCTTTGTCCCTTGTTCTTCTAGTCAACGATCTTTTACTGGCAGATTTTTTGTCGCAGAGTTCTTTTTTTTTTTTTTTTTTTTGCGTTTTATTTTTCTCATATTATAATTAAAAGTACTTCAGCGATTTTTTAATAAAGTAATTTTAAATGAAGTTTATGATTTCAGTTGTAACTAGACGCTTTTGCATCGAAACTATTATTTTATATAATATTATTTCTGTTATATAATATAATACAATTGATATAGTTGTCATCACTTCCTTAATGTGTTGGGCTCAACGTTCTGTGGACTCCACTGACAAGTGACCCCACCAGGAATATTCCGGATTCAATTTCTAATTAATTATCCATTACTTTTTTCTATAACAGTAATTAGATTATAAAGAAATCCTCTAATTGCTTTTATTCCCCCATGGAAGTAGGCGGACCTCCTTTGGCACTAAATAACATTTTGAAGACAGGCTGGCAGCCAGTTTCCATCCTCCAGCCTTCACTGATGGCTGAAGCTATCAATAAAACAAGGCATTCTGTAGAGAGAATACGACAGACAATTTACAATCTCGTGCCCACAGATCGCAACACATGGTTTGTTTCTTTATGGGATCACAGTGGAAAATAACACACCAATAACAGAGGAGTTTTGTTTATTTTAGTTTATTGATTTATTTTGATATTTAAATAAATACCCCTCAATTCACTTATCAACAAAGGTTTGTTCATTTTACACCAAAGTGCATAGCTAAGTGCAGATTTATGCACATTCAATTCAAGTCTCATATCATACTTTGAAAGCTGGAATTCGATCGGGTGAAGGATTTACATATATTAATCATAAATTCGCTGTTACACATTGGTGAACGTAGAGCTAATTAACGCTACCATGATAAGAAATTATAATTTTCAAAATAAAGGACTTTAACTTTTACTTAGAAAAAAAAATATTCATAAAAATATCTATCTAACTAAAAGTGCAAATAGAATTTTAAACAGTTACTTAAATTATTTAAAGATGTTTAATATTAATTAATATACAATAAAAACACCCTTTTACTTTTCATATATTTTTATCTAAGTAATTTTTAAATGATTAATAATAGAGATAATAATAGAGATTTGAAGGCAGGCTACGATCATGAATGAATTGGGATCACATATCTCTATTATTAATCATTTAAAAATTACTTAGATAAAAATATATGAAAAGTAAAAGGGTGTTTTTATTGTATATTAATTAATATTAAACATCTTTAAATAATTTAAGTAACTGTTTAAAATTCTATTTGCACTTTTAGTTAGATAGATATTTTTATGAATATTTTTTTTTTTTAAATGATTAATAATAGAGATATCCAGGGTAACAAATGGCAATGTCGTAGCCAATGAAGTTTTAACTGAGGCTCAGCAATTGCCGTTACCCAGCCATGACTAGAGCCTCTTAGCTCGAGACTAGAGCCTCTTAACACTCCATCCACACAGATTCTCTTCATTCAGATGACGGGATAAAGAGTCAAGGACTCAGTCCATCGCCCAGTTCTTTTGAGAACTTTAAGAATTTAAGAATAATAGAGATTTAAAATAGTGATTTTTTTTTCTCGTAACAATGGAATGCATTTCTAATACGTGGAAGGAGAACAATATAATAAGGAAAACAATATAATTCAATTTTATTCCATTATAATTCCATTAAGTAAGGGTGTGTGCTAAGATTGATGCAACGATTTATTTATAGACCATTAGTATTTTTGGTGTGGACATTAAATTATTAGAAAGTGTGATTACGAATCACATCCAAAGGTTGGTAAACGAGGATCCAATCAGCACAGTCTTCTTAAAAGTAGGTCTTGCTTTAGAAATTTGTTCATATTCTATAATAAAGTGAGCAGAGTTGACTAATGCAAATGGATATACGTGATGCTTTTGGATTTTGCTGTTATATAAACTCAAAGCTTGCAAAATAAATTGCTGGCATGGATTGGAAGAGTGGGTGGCGAAAGGTATGTATGGTGGTGGTGCTGAATCTACAAGGAAGGAGAGTGTCGAGGATTCTGTATTTGGACAATTGTTGTTTAACTTATATATTATTCATATTGGAGAGGTTCCCGAGTGTGATATCCTATCAGTTTCTGTTGATGCAAAGTTAGGGAAAGCGAAAATAGATGATTAGGAATCTCTGCAAGCTAATCTGAGTACATTGGACTGAAATGGTGAATATCAGTTCCGTGTTGTAGTATGAGGTTATGCATTTTAGATAGAGGGCATTACAGGTAGAGATGTCGTGAGTGCATCCAAGTGTCTAAATTGGCTCTCCCTCAATACGTTTTTTGATTCTTTGGGAACATTATTGTTAATAATAATAATAATTATTAATATTTTTGCCTTTGTAGTTCAGCTGAGATGGCATGTGCCTTTCACAGCGCTAAATCGCCCGAAGAGAGAGTCGTAAGTTCGATTCTAGTTGCCGACTAGAGGAACTTTTACTAACCCTTTTTTCTATTGGTTCCAGAGTTAGTCGATTCTGACATGACCAAGCGGGTTTTTTCTCCCGAAAACTCGGATTCTTCATCCCTTAAACTTAAGAAAATGTACCATGGAACCCACACCATTTTCAGACAGTAAACATAGTATTAGGATTAGAGACCACAAGGTGACGGCACTGGTAAGTCGTCTTTCTTCACCGACGCAGAATATAATTAGTGATAGTCTTGGGCCAGATGTCTCTGTTTGGCTACCGGTGGAGTTTGAACTGCCCACTCAGTCTCGAAAAGTTAGGAGACATGGCCTCGCTTACTTTCTATACGGGAATAAAAGTAGTTAGCTGATTTTTTTTTTTTTTTTCAAATTAATATACAGTAGTCACTCTCCCTTATCTGCGAGGGATACGTTGCAAGACACTTCGAACCCTGTATACACTATTCTTTTTCCTATACATGAATACCAGTGGCGTCGCGTGATCATTTCGGTTGGGTGTGCTGTCATGTTTCCCAGGAGGGGGCGGGAAGCTTGGAGACAAATAATTACATCAATAAATTTTTATAATTATTGATTTAATTAAATAATTACATCAATAAACGTCTTTTAGCTTTTTTATGTAATTATTTGTCGATGTAAACTATAAATACATTATTTTCATTTTGCATCGATTTTAATGATCTTTAATTCTTGGGGGGGGGGAAGGTATTCAGAATTAATAGTTTTTAGCACAATTTCATATATTAAAAAACTGACCGATATATTTTATTAAAAATCGACTAATTAATTAATCCTAAATTAAATTATTTCAGTTTAAAAACAAAGAAAATAAAAAGTTGATGGATAAAGCGAATAGCACGATCCTATAAATTCTAAACATGAATAAGTGAATTTATGATGGCATAATTAAAATTAAAAAAAAATAACTTATGAGAGAGATTGCAGAAATAAACATGGTTTGATTGAGCAGCAAATCACCTCGTAAAATTTGTTGCACATGTTAAGTATATTTCTCTGGTTTGTGTATATTTCGCTCCATTTTCCAAGAATTTTATTTTGTTTACTGAGACTCAGTATACATAATATCCGATCATTATCGGAATTTTCCACACTTTCGGGAATCCTAAATTCATTAGTTTTTTTTTTTGTTTGTTTGTTTTTGTTTTTTAGTATCAGCGGTTCTTCTGTCTTATCAATCTTACATATGCTGGTATTTTGTTGTGGATCAACAACGTCTTATAATACACAGAATATTCATTTTTATTCAGGAATAGATATTTTTTTGCTTTCTGTTGTTTCCGAAGACTAGAATAAAAATGTCTCTATACCGTTAAAAACTTTGCGACCTCAACAAATGCTACTGCACAAGCAAAAAAACAAACAATTAGCATTTTACTCCTAACATCCACTTTCAAATTTTCAGTTCCAGAAAAGATGTGTAACAACTGTTTGTAATAAAGCCATCCGATATAGCGACAAGTGACAACATTCAATTGGATTGGTTGAAACAATAACCAATCATAACCAATCACAGCCGCCTAGGTGCTGAGTGAGCTCATAATTTAAGCTCACCTAGTCACGCCTTCTCAGCTGTTTAAATACAGTATAATGCAACGCTAAAAATTTGACACGCTGCGCCCTCTTTACATCTTTTCGAATGGCTCAAAGATGTATGCATTTTGAAAGCACACCTATCAACGCCAAAGTGACGCAATGTTTATTGCGAAAAGCGCCTTCTTCATGAAGCACTAATGCTTTATTACTCTCCTGAAGAGGACAACGAAGCATTAGTACAGTATGTTGTTCAATTTTAGGAGTTGCGCGAAGTCTGCAAACAATTGGGTGAGTATTTAACAGAAATAAATGAAAAAATATAATATCGGTGATACTGACATTTCGTTGATGATCACCGCACACCCGGAATATTCGTCCCTCATGCATACCTATGATAAAATTTAATTTATAAATTAGCACAGTAAGAGATCAACAACAATAACATAATAAAACAGAATAATTGTAACAGCATACTGAAATAAAGTTATCTGAATGTGAATGGAATCTTAGCCGCCGCAGATGTGTGTAGCTTTCTTCACCTTTGCTACGAGTTGCCCTGTTGTTGGACTATTTCTGCGATCGGCCTGTCTAGTATTAAAAGAAAAAGCAATACAGCTTCATTTCGGCGATGTAAAATTACATAAGCAAAGTGGATATTAGATCCAACATTATTTCAAAGCCGGATGTTTGTAGACACTATGAAGGTTTCGTAAGGTGAACTTTCGTAAGTCAATATCTTCGGACAAGGGGAGACTGCTGTAATAATAATAATAATTTTTGTATTTTTTCAAATTATACATAGAGTGATTAAAAGTATTTACAAGCATTTCTGGATGTAATCTACATGTTTGTTATGAAGACCATATAAGAAGAGGAAGAAGAGGATCTCGAGAATGAAAGTCTCTGCCTGTTTTTTTCAGTCCATTAATTGCTATATGCTCAAACAGCACCAGATAATTGTTGATTATGTTTAGGAACAATCATTCAATTCTTAAAATGATGCTGCAGCGTAGCTTACTGAATTGAGGAACGAACTTCAAGGACATCTTGTGACCATTGCCTACTTTCGGTAGCCAGCATTGAGTAAAACACCAACTGGATGACGATCACAAATGATATTGCCATATTTTTTCAGGTATGATGCAAATCTTGTTGGAGATAACTCTTCAATAATATTCATTCCTAGTTCATCTAATTTTTGTATACATTGGTATGCTTCTTCCCATTCTTTATCATAATACTGATAATGAACAACGTGCTCCCCAGTGACACAATTCAGAAGATATTACAAAAAAAGCTATCAAGTTCAGTTAAGTGTTTGCTAAAAATCTTCTCATTTAATGCTTCTTTTTAAGTAGTTAATGAACCAATCATTATTGGAATTATTGTAAATTGTTAATTTTCCATAATAATAATTTTTTTTATTTATTTATTTTTTTATGGATCTCTTAAATATTTACATATATACAATTATCATCTTGAGTAACATTCAGTATATTATTTTAAAAGGTTCAGCACTAAGTGCTACATATAATGAAATTTGAATATCAGTGATGATAAATAGTTTTTTTACTATTTTTTAAAATAACAATCCGAGTAATAATTTACAATTATATAGTTCAGAGTTACGCAAGTTATATAATATTACATGTAGTTTACTATCTTTTTTTTTTCAAAGTTTGAGAAAAAGTGATTATACAACAGTATTTACACATGTGCAATTAAAATATTATATTTCCTATTTCTCACAAACATACAATGTAAACTCATTATTTAAATTTTTTTTAATAATAAGAATAATTTATTACATTTTTTTTCATGTTACATAGTAATATTATATTAATGATATTATCACATAATAATCAGTATCTTCCGTATCTTCTTTATTGTTATGTAATTTACTGACTGTTTTGTTATATTTCTGCATTGGATTATAAGGGTTACGCGTAGATGAGTGAGGCGAGTTAATCCCACCTACTTCAAAGCTTGGGTTAGCTTTTATGAAGAGAGTGGGATTTAGCCATCACTATTTATGTTGTTGTTACTATTTATGCATGGACTGTAGGCATTGGATGTTGGTAGTTTGTGATTCGATGTTAATGGTGTATTAACTTTGTTGGTATATTTTCCAGAGTTCGTTTTTTAATGTTATGTAGTTATCTAGGTGTCTTAAATTTCTTGGTAGGTTGTTGAGTTGCGTGGGTATCTGATGTGATCTCACAGAAGAACCATATGAATTGTTGTAGGTCGTGTTGTACGATACGTGTTTCTGCTGTTTCGATAGGTGATGTTGAAGTAATTCTTTATTAATATTATGTAGTGTTTCAGATTTTTAATGCTCAGGATTCTGTGTGTCGCCATGTGCTGGTCGGATATTAGTTGTTGCGTGTAAGGTGTCCAGATCACTGTAGACACACTTTTTCTGTGTAATGTTTCTAATTTTGTTAGATGGCTGTTTGATGTGTTTGCATAGATGTTATACCGAATCTGAGTAGGGATTCGCTGATACCATGATATAGGAGTTTTTTTTTTTTTTTATGTTGGATGGAATAATGTCTTTTACTTGGAAGAGTTTTGCTGCGATGATCCGGAATTTGGTATGTAGGTATTCTATATGTTTTGTCCATTTAAGGTGGGAGTCTATATAGAGACCAAGGTATTTTGCATGTGTTACAGGTTTGATTTCGGTACATTTGCAGATATTTTTGTTGTTAATGCAGCAGGATGTGTGACAGTGTATCGATAGTAGTGCGGGGCGTATAATTCTTGGGTAGTGTATTATCAGCATCTGTGTTTTGGTGCCGTTGATTAGAATTGCGTTTTGGTGGAAGTATGTTGTGATTTCATTAAAGTCTTGTTGTGCTTTGCAGAGAGCCGTGTTGATGTCTGTGTGGATTGCTAGTAGTGCGGTGTCATTTGCATACTGAAATATTTGACTTCTTATGGCCATGTTATGAACGTCATTAATGTATATGTTGAATAGTGTGGGTGATAATATGGCGCCTTGAGGAACACCGTGTTTTATTTGTATACTCCGACTGTGACATGTACCTATTTTTGTTACTTGTGTTCTGTTTGAGAGGTACTTCTTGAACCATGTATGCAGTGTTCCTCTTATGCCTATTGAGTATAGTTTGGTGAGTAGTATGTCATGTTCAAGTGTGTCAAATGCTTTGGTTAGGTCCACAGTATGAGGACGGCGTACTTGTTTTTGTCGAGAGCTTTGTTTATTGTGTCGGCGATGTCTTCTAATAAAGTGATGGTGCTTTTTGTTTTCTGAAAGCCGTATTGGTTTTGTGAGGATGTTGTACTTCTGTAAATAGTTATGTAGTCTGGTGTGCGTTATTTTTTCTAAATGTTTTGAGATGACTGTTACGGTAGCTATTGGTCTGTAGTTCTGAGTATCGTTTCTTTTACCGCGTTTGTATATTGGCGTAATTATTGCAGTTTTTAGTTGTTGTGGAATAATGCCTGTGTCGAATATTATGTTCGCAAGTCTCAAAAGTATTGGATTTATTTTACTTAAATATAAAGAACCAACAGACTTCAAGGTTTGGATTTATTTGTTCAAAGTGTGTGGTTGTGAGTCTTATTTTGTCTATTCCTGGAGAGGTCTTTGGTTTTAGTTGTAGGAGTGTTTCTTTCAGTTCCTGTTTTGTTACGGGTGGAAATTACATCGTTTGTTGTTGACGTTGTGTCGGTAGTTTTTTGTTGATCGTTGGTAGATTGTCATTTTTGAGTTGTGTGATATTGTTTGTGAAGGCATGGTTGAACGAGTTTGCTAGTTCCTCTTGGTTTGTGTCCTGACCGAAGCTTTTTTTGCAATAAAATCTCGTGCTGAAGTTTTCTTTTTTCGAGTAACTAATTCGTTGAGTGTAGCCCATGGTTACTTCATGTTGTCTTTGTATTCCATGAATTTTTGAGAGTAGTAGTGTCTTTTTGTCCTACAAATTTTTGTTGTTAGTTGATTTCTTGTGTTTTTGTATAAGGTTTGTAAATGTGTGTTACTGGGTGACTTTTTGAGTTTTTTTCCCCATAGATTTTCTTTTACAG
Organism: Typopeltis vanoorti; assembly: GCF_054136105.1. Lineage (NCBI taxonomy): Eukaryota > Metazoa > Arthropoda > Arachnida > Uropygi > Thelyphonidae > Typopeltis > Typopeltis vanoorti. The sequence goes on along the minus strand of NC_143555.1, from coordinate 144,089,878 downwards.
TAATACTATTTAGTATGTCGTCATTTATCCATGGATTGTTGTCTGTTTGTCGCCTCGTTTGTGTAGGCTTTGTCGCTTTTTTATAGCCATGCTTCTAACTCATGAAGAAATGTGAATAGATTATTATCTCAGAGTCTGTATATTGTGTTTATTGTGTATTTGATGTTGTTGTAATAATATTATTTGTAATAATACTATTCGTAATAATAATATTTGTAATAATGATAATAATGATTTAACCAATCTTGGAAATTGACAAGGTTTTAATTTATATCACCAAGATTAATTTGAGGAAATTTTAATTTTCCCTCAAAACATAAGTGCTTATAAGTCAAATTTGAATTTACTTAACATAAAAATTGTAGCGATCTGTACGTTATTTCATTTTAAATGAATTAATTTTTTATTTATAAAATGATGTTAAAAAAAGTTCATATCACAATCAAACGTTTTGTTTCGTTGTCCATATATTTACTTTTATATAAATCAGAATATTTTCAAAATTAAACTTTAGGATAAACTAAATTGTCAAGAAGAATGTGATATTAAATAATTTGGGAGTTCAACAAATCTTCACCATCGGCCTGTAGAGAAAGATAGACTGAGAGTCAGGAGATAGTAGGAGAGGAAATAAAGATAGAGTGCATAGTGGTAGAGTAGGTAAAAGAAACCTCAGCTGACCTGTTTTAGCTGTTTGCCCCCCAGGGGCGTTTCTAAAACCGTCGTTGATTTTTCACTTTAATAAAAGGAAAAATCCTAAAAAGGAAACATGTAACAAAACAAAAAAAAAGTACAGAGAAAAGCAAAAATATCTGGAAAAGGAATGGAAAGGTAAACTTAGAGGTGGAGGAAGGATCTGGCTCGAGTGATGCAGCTCACAAGGAACTGCACCGCCTCGCTGTAAGCCTTCGCCGCTCAGGTTCTCGGGTCCTCCCCCACCTGTGGGATCTAAAAACCAGTGAAGCTGAGTACAGAAATCCACAAGGTGGTTACTTTGTCTTTCTTTTGTTGTGGGCTGTTATGATTCTTTTGGCCACCTCACTTCCCTTGGCCATGTCTAGTTTGCAGAGAGCTATGAAGAACGCCGAAACTGCCTCCTCATCTAAATCCACAGCTACCTCTACTTGCTCAGGGATGATTTTGCTGATGTCATCAACGAAGAGGTCACCCCATTTTGCACTGACGACGTCACGTCCATCCTTCCCTGTGAGGAGGAGTTCAGGTTCTCCTACTTTTTCCATCGCTTCTTTGAATTTTTCCGCCACCCCAGGGATACCTCTAATAAGATGGCTTAGAGTCTCCCCTGCTTTTGCGTGAGGGACTTCTGGGTGGGTGGTCTCAGATACTTTAGCTGTTTTTGGTTTTGTCGACTCCTCTTCTTGTGGGCTTAATGGCCGCTTGGAAGTGTTGGTATTTGCCTCCATCTTTTCTTCTTCCTTATCTGAATTGGATATATCTATATTAGTATTTGTATCTGCTGTAGTTATATCGACTGTCTCTTCTGTTTGGTTTTTACTGCTCGTTTCTGTTGGGGGAAATTTTTTTTCCTTACGGTTTTTCTTCATTGTCTTAAAGGTGGAGGGATGGATTTCTGTTATATCAGGAGCAGCATCGAAAGGAGGAGAAGCTTCCTGTGGTGTGCCATTTCCATTGCTTGGTGCAGTTGCTGGCGTGATTGCACCACCCATCCTCTCTGCTAGGGTTCTGGATGGGCATGTGTCCACTTTGTGGTCAATTACCCCACGTTTCAGGCAAAGAACCTCACATATTTCTTGGTTGTGGCCTGCTTTGAGGCAGTTTTTGCACTTCACTTCAGGACAGTCTGCCCCAAGGTGAGTGAAGGCACCACATCTGAAACACTGTTTTTTTACGCCAGGGTAGTTTATCATTACTCTGGAGGATCCGATAACAACAAAGTTGGGAACGGGTTTTCATCTCGAGGGAGATATTGACCTCACCGACTTCCATTTGGGGTTGTCTGCGTCATTCAGAACTTGTACATTACGTACAACGCCCCATTTCTCGAATACTTTGTGGATTATCATTTCATCTGTTTCGATGTACTCCAGAGGGAATCTAGGTAACTTAAGAAATTTGGTAATGCTAACTACCAAAAATGGGATTTTTTTTTTTCCCCCATTGCATTCGAATCCTATAAGTAATTTGTCTCTTGTATGTATATTTTATTTTATTAATGATATTTATTTTATTAATGAATTTTATTAATGATATTTATTTATGTATATTTTATTTTATTAATGATATTTATTTATTTTATTAATGAATTTTATTTATTTTATTAATGATATTTTATTGATGATGGATAGCCTAAACTGGTTTCTTGGAAGAAATACAATTGACAATTAACATTTATGACTTTAGGGGGGTGAAGCAAGATGCTTTTCATATTCCCCGCTATCTGTTGTGGTTACAGTGAAGGTAAAATTTCTGAGCAGATTGCTCGCCCTGAAAGGGCATGGAGATTATGCATCACTAAAGGAGGCTAATATAGCTTTTGGTCTTCTATATTCGAATATGTCCGTGAAGCAAGATCGTATGCTGCAGCTTGCTGAACCAAATCGTTGAGATGCGTGGACGTTTTAGGAAAAACTTGTAAGCTAAGGATTGCAGAAAAGAGAAAATATAGGGAATATTTGTGTCTCTATGAAGTTGATTGTTTCTAGCATACAACGGGGCGTTCAGAATCATTCTCAAGCACTTGTTCTGCACTCGCTGTATTTTGATAATGTTAGTATTAGAAGTGTGGCTCCAGGTCAGAGAGGCATAGGTGATTATTATAGGACGAATCGTCATCTGGTATAGTTGCAATTTGATTCTGTTGCTGAGCTTGCTATTTCTATTAATTAGCGGATAGATCTGAGCTATGGCTTTAGATGCCTTTGTGCAGGCAGACTTGGTGTGCTGATTGAAAGATAGCTTTCTGTAGAGAATCACACCCAGGTAATTTGTTTCTTTCTGCCAGGGAATTTTAGTATTGAATAGTAACACATCTCCTGCAGGAGACATTGGCCTTTTTGAGAAAAGAACGGCTGAGCTTTTCTGGGGGTTGACTTCCAATCTCCACTTAGAGAACCAACCCTCCAGCTTTAGAATGTTTTCTTGAAGCTTTCTGGTAATGAAATGGGGTTTGAGAGATCTGGTTAGTATTTCCGTGTCGTCCGCATACAGGGCCGAAATGGAAGTCATCGGATTGTGTGGGATGTCTGACATGTATATAGAGAACAGCAATGGAGCCAGTAGAGATCCCTGCGGCACTCCAGCAAAGATGTGGCGCTGGGAGGATGTAGAACCGTTGATTTTTACTTGCATTGATCTATTCTGAAGATATGAGTGGATTAAGTGAACCATTTTTAGTGAGGTACCGGCTAAGATAAGTTTGTGCAGGAGTCCAAAATGCCAGATTTTGTCAAATGCTTTGGATAAGTCTAGGAAAACAGCGCCTGTGCACTGGTGCCAGTTGTAGCTGGTGATGATGTATTCCACAATTCTGTGGATTTGCTGGGTAGTACTATGGTGTTGCCAAAAACCAAACTGTTCTTTAGGGAGGATGTTTAGGTCATTTACTGAGGTTTGGAGTCGTGCAATCTTACCCAGATTTGAGATAAGACTGATTGGACGATAATTTTGCGGTCTTTGCCTGACTTATGTATAGGAATTATGTCAGCCAGTTTCCAGGTGGAAGGAAAATAGTGAAATCTTAAAACTGCATTTATTATACTGGTCAGGTGCACTACTGCTTTTCGGGCAGAAGTTTAATCACCCGATTAGTAATGCCGTCTGACCCAGGAGCTTTTTTGTTCTTTAATTTTTTAATAATGTCATATAACTCAGCAGGTGATGTTGGAGCAATATGGTCAGTGCTGGAGATAGGAAGTTTGAGTGAGTGTCTGACCTTGCTGTGAATCTTATATATGTGGTCAAAGTCAAGGTTTCCCTACGAAGGCCTGCATTGCTCCTCTAAGTTGTGTGCTATAACTTCTGCTTTGTCTACATCTGTGTGAGCAAAGCCCTGGTCAGAGAATATTGGGGGAAGGGTTCTGTCATTGTTTTTGATATTTTTCAGTAGTCCCCAGATGGAGTGATCAGTAGGTGAAATGGAGGATAACTTTTTATCCCATACTTGGTCTCTATGGGCGTTGAGTGCATTTCTTACTGCCCCATTTAATCTGTTTAGATTTATTTTATCTTGTGGTGCACACGTGTTACGGTATCTTTTCCTAGCTCTGTTTTTGTCTCTGATCAAGTTCATGATGTCTTCAGGCAAACGATCTGGCTTGCGGGCAGATTTGTAGGAGGACGCTACCTTTATAGCAGATTTAATTTGTCGTGTGAGATTTGTAACTGCAGTTTCTACTTCTTCTTTTGTGCGTATGTGAGGAACAGGTCCAATATAATCCTTCAGTGCTGCTGACAGTCTTTCCCATGCAATGTAGCAGTGAGAAGGAGGAGACAGGTATTCTTGTTTTCCCAGCTGTAGTAGAATTGGGTTGTGATCGGATGATAGTTCATCCATAGATATGATGCTGAATTGAAGTTTAATATCCTGAAGGATAGCTATATCCAGGATGTCAGCAGTGCCGAACGTACTGAGATGAGTTGGTTCGGTGGGGGCCTGCCACAACAGCGTTGCTTAATCCTAAGTAATTGTAAAGGATGCAACCATTCTTGTTTGTGGTTGTACAATTCCACGCAGGATGTTTGGAATTCAGATCCCCGGCAATAATGGTGGGCTCTCTGGTGCATAAGATGGCATTTAGATCAGAGTGAAGTAGAGATTTTGGGGAGGATTGTAAGCTGAGTAGATTTTCAGTTTGCCAGCGGAGCTAGTGACTATTTCCACTCCTGTGATCTCAAGGTTCGTGGTTGAAGGAATGCTCACAGAGTGGCGCTTAATGTAGTTTTTAATGAAGATGGCAGTGCCGCCGCCTCTGTAGAGTAGTCTGTCATTTCTGTATAGGTGATAGCCCCTTATTGTAGGATTGTCTGAGGGTTTTAAATAAGTTTCACTGATTAAAATAACATCTGGTTGATACCTAGATGTGAAGTGTCGGAGTTCCAGAATTTTGTTTTTAAGGCAATTTGCGTTCCAAACAACTATCTGAAGAGATGCTGGAATGAGTTTGTTACTATTCATTTATGAGAGCTGTGAGGATGACCTGTGTTTCACGAAGAAATCTTTTAGTGGAGGTTTCAGTAGGGTTTGATATGCTGGAAGTTTGTAGCATGTTTGCTAGTGAGGCCGTAATAACAGCTGTTAGGTTTTTAGGTGCTGTTGGTTGATTTTGTTCTGGAATTGGTCTAGTTGTACGGGTCACATCAATATAGCTTCTTGTTTGCTTTCGGGTGTCTCTATTATTCGAGGTCTCCGACTGTGGCCGCTGAGTCTCCGGTTTTGATGTCTGAGCCTCTGGTGTTCTTGTACTGAAGGAGGAGGGTTGATTGATTGCCTCCATCCGTCTGTTCTTTGGGTGCAATACATCCTTAGTTCGCAGGATGAGGGCCAATGCAGTTGGCACATTTGGCCGTGGTAGTCCTCGGCTTTGTGCAGGTATTGGTTGGGTGGCTGTCTCCACATTTTAAACAACTATATTCCGCTCTGCATAGATTCTGGGCATGGCCAAATTTCTGGCACCTGTGGCACTGCTCAGAAGATGATCTTTTACGGAGTGGTTCCGGTGTGACGATGAGACCACAGACTGTTTTTAAGTTGTAAATATCCTTGTATATTTTATGAATCTCAACAAGGACTAATGGCATGGGAGTCTTGTCTGCTTTGTACATTCTGCTGACTTTGATTGGAAGCAGATCCTGAGAATTTAGGTCAGCAGCTATTTCTGCTGTGTCAATGTCTTCACAGACACCACGAAGGACTACTTATAAGTTTTTTCGGAGCTGAGCGGAAAGGTATAATACTGGATGCCTCTGTCATCCAGTTCTTTGGTCAACCTTCTATAGTCTGTCACTGTTGCTGGCTGGATCTTTATGCCTTCATCCATGTTTTTGGCCTTAATGAAGCCAATATGCAAATTGGACATTGTGGATCTTAAAGCTGCCCACTTATGCTTTTCTCTAAGGATGATCGGAGGCACCTTTTCTTTGGGAGAAATAGCGGCGTTCGAACCCTGAGGATCCTGTTCCATTTCAGTATTGTCATTGTGCGGTTCATCTGTTGTTCTTCGCTTTTTGCGTGCGTGCACTTCTACCAAGTCTGAAGAAGTAGAAGGCACTGATTCTAAATGATCTTCAGCGACAACGTCTGAGACACATTCGGGGGGAAACGTGTCATATAATTTCACTTTTCCCGGCCAATTATCACTCAGCAGCTTTCCCAGTCTGAGGAATTCTTTGTATACTTCCTCGAATTTGGTTTCATTCACAAGTTTTGCCATTTCAAGACACAGGTAGAGAAAGAGTAGAGATTTCTCGGGTGTCCCGAGCAGGTAAAGATAATCCCGTGGACTTTTGAGGGTCCACTAGCAAATCCCATAGACACTCTTAGGTGTCTACCAGCAATAAAATGTCACTATAAGAAACAAACAAAGGCGATACTAGCGTCTGTAGGCCTAGCGTATCACCCTTGTAATTACAAATGACTTACCTGGATAAAGCATTATGGAAAATAAAGTGACTGTTTATGGTAGCAAGCAATTAACTACTATTACTAATGAATAAGCATAAATATATATAAATCGCTAAAAACATATCAATCAAATTCATAATATGGAAAATAAAGTGACTGTTTATGGTAGCAAGCAATTAACTACTATTACTAATGAATAAGCATAAATATTTATGGTAGCAAGCAATTAACTACTATTACTAATGAATAAGCATAAATATATATAAATATTCATAATATGGAAAATAAAGTGACTGTTTATGGCAGCAAGCAATTAACTACTATTACTAATGAATAAGCATAAATATTTGTGGTAGCAAGCAATTAACTACTATTACTAATGAATAAGCATAAACATATATTACCAATGAATAAGCATAAATATTTGTGGTAGCAAGCAATTAACTACTATTACTAATGAATAAGCAAATATATTTATATTTATATATTTATAAATGTAAATGGCTTTATATAAATGGCTAAAACATATCAATCAAATTTACAATTCATCGTCAATAATACATACATGACACTAAACACTAACACACGAGCCGCCATTTTTTCATACCATCATACCATCATACCAATACCCTCAATACTGGCAGCAATACACTTGGGAGGTTGATATCGTATATCTGAGAGATACATTCATTACTAGTATGTGCGAAAATATACAAAAAAAAAAAAGAACAAGCACTATAAAATATAATATTTATTGTATAAATTAAGTGAATATTAAATCCAATATTATTTCATAGCCTAATATAGAAACTACTAGAGTTTCGTGTCGAAAATATATATAGAAACTAAACGTTTCGCAGAAACAAGCTTGCAAAGGTGTAACAAGCTACATTTGTTTTTCCTTAGTATTTTCTATAAATGTATTCAGTAATACATGATAATTTATTTATTTTCAGTTACAATCTAGAAATTATTGAAACAAAGAAATATAAAGAATAAAAATTTTTATTACAAAATAAGCAAGTATCTATCAGATCTGCCGCGACCTCCGCAGGTCACAAATCTTTGCATAAACACGTGTTAAACCAAACTGACAGCAACAAAAGTGCGAAATAGCACTCATAATATACTCACGCGCAGCTATTCATGACCTTCAACTTGTACAATAGAGAGGTTAAAGAATATTCATGTTAACAATTAGCATGTATTTGACAGATCAAATTCGACCTCCCGAGTGTAAAATAAGAAAGTAAACACAAGAATGTGTCAAGAAATATTTTCTGCCAATGAAAACATTTAGATTTAGATAAGGTGATGCGCAGCAGCTAGGTGCTCGTTTCTGCACCCTGCTTGTCCCCATTAGGGGACAAGCAGGGTGTCCTGCTTGTCCCCATTAGGGGACAAGCAGGGTGTCCCCATTAGGGGAAGCTAAAGCTAATAAAGCTGTTATCAAGCAAACGCAAGCGATCGAAATAAAATTATCCCAAATTCCTGCTCTAAAGGATTTCAACTTTGGCCAGGCCTTAAATTAATAAATTAATATTAAACATAATTTAATATTGGTGGCTTCTCCAGTGTCAAGAAAAATCTCATTGCAAATATTTGCAGAGATGTTTGTGCTGTTCTCTTCCTCCAAGAAACTCACAGAGGAGAAGATGCTGCGAGACCACACATCCATGGCATGAAGCTCATCAAAGAAATACAACACGATAAATATGGTAGTGCAATATTTATAACAGAAAACTTGATCCCATCGTCCATTGTCTCAATGAACTAGAGAAACATTGAGATTAATAAAAATATCTCAATCACCTCAGTTTATAAACCACCAGAAGAAGCTTTTTCCTTAGTAGTATGGTAGGCATTTCTGACCAGATCAAGATAAGATAAGGAATCGTGACGTGATTGGTTGATAAGAAGATGATGCCATTGTGGGTGTGACGTCATGCTTTCGGAATGTTTGGAATTTCCCTGGGGCATATGTGTCAATGGGTTCAGTTCTTGTGTTTTGGTTCACGTATGGAATTATGGGTGATGGTAGAGATAAAGATTTGTGTCGTGATTGGTTGGACACTTTGAACCAGATCAAGATAAAGATAAAATAAGGAATCGTGTCATGGGTATGTCTTGTTTTCAGATAAGTGACGTCATTTGTTGTTGTCAATAAGTGACGTCATTGTTTTGAATGGAAATGGAAGATATTAGGGAATAAGGATTCGTAGCGTGATTATTGGGATACTATGAACAAAATAGGGGTAGGGTGAATGTGGGGGAAGCGACATCAGTGTCTTGGATGTGTATTGTTATGAGTTGTAGATAAGTAAATGGTTTGCGTATGGCATTATGACTGATGGATAGTGATAAGATATGAGTGATGGATAGTGATAAGATAAATTTTAGAATGTTTGTAATTTTACTGGGGCCCCCCTTCTCTCAGGGACATCACATGGTGTGTTGTGTTTGTGTATAGCATTGTGATATTTAGAGATAAGCAATCGTGACGTTATGTGTTTGGAAATTTCTGGGGAACATATGTCTCTCTGTGATATCACAAGGTGTTTTGATTTTTCTATGGAATTGTGGGTGATATTTTTGAGATAAGATATCTTGAATTTTCCTAGGGTTACACACATCCATCATTGTCATTATGTTTTGTCTTTGGTTGTCTATAGATGGCTGTACTAATTTTCCAATACATTTTGGGGTATTTCCTACCTATTAAAGGGTGTCAATTCTTAGAGTAATCATGATGGCAGTGATTAGGCTTTTCTGAATAATTTAATTATATGCTGGGGTCCCAATCTCTAGTTCTGAAGTGAAATTAACGGTGTCCTCCCCTTCTTAGATCTAAAGATCATCTGACTGTCTTATATTTAAAATTTTTCGGAAAACCACCCACACTGATAGATATTTGCATGGCTCTTCTCATCACTTCCCTCCTCAGAAACTGGGCATCATCTCCACCCTTGCCCATCGAGCAAGATGTCTCACTTCCAGTGAAGAAGACCTACAAACAGAGCTTAACTTCCTGAAAAACACCTTCTTAAATAATGGATATTCATCTCGTAACATCACTAAACATCTGAGACCACACCAACAACCTCGACAAGAAGATGAATCCAACCCTATCACTTACATACAGCTACCATTTATCAGCTCTCTTACCCCAAAACTATCTAGGATTATGAAGAAATTCAACTTAAAGACCGACTATACTACTACTCTGCTAAAACTTTGTTCTTTTCTGAGTCGACCAAAACCGAAACTCAACCAACTGCATTTTCCTGATGTTTGTAATGTTATGTGCGACTGTGGTCGACCTTATTTTGGACAGACAGATAAATCTGTTTCACTTCGTCTTGAGGAACATAGACATGACATCTTCTACAGTAGAACACGAGCGAGCACCCTTTCCAGTCATGTGCTCTTCTCCACAAACTCTAACCTTAAAGAATGGCAACACCAAGTTGATTGGGGCAGCACAATCAATTTATATATATGTAATGATGAATTTGAAAGACCTATTATAGAATCAAAAGAAATAGTTCTGGACCCTTCACACTTGAACAACAATCTAAGCTACAATTTGCCTGATTCACATAGCGCAGTAATCCAATAGTGGTGCTCTAAAATTAGCTGTCACACACATTCTACTCATGCCAACAGTAGCACGCGGTCACCTATTCAAATATGACTGTTACTATTCTGTTTTTTTCTTTTTATTAAGCTAGAAAGTCCATGTTTTTTACCTTGTTATTTTTTTAAGTCTTATGGTATTTCTTACTCACCTGAAGAAGTCAGAATACCAATGAAACTAGTAGTCGTAATTTATTAAAGGTTCTTGTTATACTTTCTTGGGTTCTAGTCAGTTAAATTTTAATCTTATAAATATATTCATCTATATATATATATATAAAATCAGCTAACACCATTTTATTCCTGTATATGGGAGTAGGCGAGGCCATTTAGCCCTATCTAACTTTTGGAGAATGAGTGGGCAGATCAGTCTCCACTGGTACCAATCAGAGATAGATGGCCCAAGGCTATCACTAATTAAGCGGTACACAGTGAAGAGAGACAGCTCAAATGTGCCTCCATCTCGTGGTCCCTAACCTAACACAATATATTTTCTTTTCTTTTGTTTCTTTTGGCAAATGATCTTGTTATTCATGTTGTACTTATCAATAGAAGTAACAATGGTGGTGGAGGAACCAATGTAAAAAGAAGAACGCTGCTTAGCCTGTATGAATTTGTGAAAATAAAAGCTATTCTGGAAATTACCAACGAAGACAATGTTTGCATGGCTCAAGCACTTGTTCTGGGTGTTTCTGCACACACTGATGATGCCCAAACATACAGACAAGTGCAGTTAGATTGTAAAAAGTTAAAAAAAGAGGGCTTTAACTCTCCACAAGATTGCAGGGGTTTAGAATACCAAATCTTAATTTTTTTGGCAGATGCTGATTTTTCTGTGGTGTTTTGGGGACAAAATGCAAGTAAACAGATCCATATTTCATACCACAAGTCTCATTATGATTTTGTGCATAGTGTACCAGCTCTGTTTGGGGATAGTTATTATTGCCCCAGTTGTTTGAAAACATAAACAATCTATCAAATTGCAAATGCATAAATGTAAAAATGTGTGTACCCGGTATTGCACAAATGCCAATCATAATATGCAGAACCTTCTTTTGTGTGAGTCATGCAATAGATTTTTCTGTGGCAACAAATGTCTGAATTTGCACATACAAAATAATATTTGTCCAAAACTCCATCGTTACAGACAGTGTTTGGACAAATATTATTTTGTATGTGCAAATTCAGACATTTGTTGCCACAGACAAATCTATTGCATGACTCACACAAAAGAAGGCTCTGCATATTATGATTGGCATTTGTGCAATACCGGGTACACACATTTTTACATTTATGCATTTGCAATTTGATAAAATCAGATAAAAGAAACGTCTTTCCTCCTGAAAATTACTTTCATTACTGCAAATTAGAACACCCGAGGCAGATGTGTTTTGTGCAAAAATCGGAGGTCTCAAATAAGCAGGTTTCTATGATTTTTTTTGACACAGAAACTATTGTTAAAAATCATCGTCATGTTCCTGTTTAATGAATAGCTAATTTTGGTAGTCACGAATGCGAGTTCTGGGGTTAAAACTGTGTGGGTTATTTCCTAGAAGAGTTGTTTTCTGTCAAGAATATTATCAAAAGGGATCGAGCTGGTAGGATCCGTCGGACTGTCAAACCAAAATACAAAAATGTCCGTGTGATTGAACACAATTTTCGTGGTTTTGACGTGTATTTTATTTTGGAATATATTTTTTCAAAAACTTTCCAATCCCGTGTAGTGTTTGTCGGATCGCTGTATGAAGACAGTGCAAAAAGTGTTGCAACTGTCACACAAAACACGCATGTCATCTTTTGTATAACTTAATAGTTCCATTTTCAAACAGTATTCAGTGTCTAGCTGATTTTTGTACCAAGTCTCGAATTTTGTATGAGTTTCTTTGTTCCTAAATTCCGGCTGGAATATGATTTTTTGGGGGATGACTCCACGGTAATCCAGAGAATCGGATGTGTGAAACTTATGAGGAAAGAAACCCTTACAAACTTCTGGGAGATCGAACATGGCTGGTAGTTTTCTTAGTGGGACACTAATGTAGGAAAAACTATCAAGAAAAATGTTTAAAGGGTCATAATAGGCACCCAGATTGATCCCTTTTTCCATGACATTACAATTGCAGAAGTATGTTTGAGAGTATTTCTCCAGAACTTTTTGAAACCTAGCACTTTGGCCATACTTCCTGCTCGGGGTTACAGGGGGGGGGGGCAAACGTGCAAAGTCGAAAGGCTTTGGCTTGACTCAAATGGCAAGAACAACCGAACAACATAACCATACAACACGCACGTTCTGTGGGGGAGTTTACATCAGACCTTATTTTGTCGATGGGAAATGTGGAAGCATTTTATATGAATACTACAGTTGCTACTACCCTGGATGTCCGGAATGCTATAGAGCAAATGCTTACCAACCATATAGAAATACAAACATGGTCACCCTTTTTGAGCAAACAAAGGATCGTGAAAACTATTTTCGTAGCAAAGGATTCGATGTGATCTCAATTTGGGAATGTCAGTTTAATGCAGAAATTTCCGAAAACATAGCCTTGAAAACCTTTATTGCTGCTCTTAATATTCCAGATCCCATATTACCTTGTAGTGCTCTGCCTGGTGGCAGAGCACTACAAGGTAATATGGGAAAATAGGTGGCAGAACCGACTGCTACAAAATGTATCACAAAATTCAGTCAGGAGGGAAAGTTATTTGCTATTTGGAGTTCAATGGCCTTTATCCTTGGGTAATGAAATACTAGGTATTTCCTATGGGGCATCCCGAAGTTATTCTCGATAATTTCGACTATTCTCCTAAGGTATACTTTGGTATTTGCCATGCAAAAGTGGAAGCATCTACCGATCTCTTTTTACCAGTTTTGCCCATCACAGTGTACAAAAAATTAATCTTCCCCTGTGTGCTTCCGAAATGGCCCCATTATGCTCTCATACGGACCGATCTTTTACAAGTTTTTAGTGCACTCCAGAATTAGATTTAGCACATGCTCGTGGTTATAGAGTTATAGAATTTTATGAGGTGTGGCATTTTTCTAAAAAATTTTAAGGTGAAGAAAACTTTTTTGCTCATTACATTGATACCCTTCTGAAGCTGAAACAGGAAGCATCTGCATTGTCTGAAGGTAAAAACCGATAGTCTTATTTGGATGAGTTTTTGCTAAGGGAAGATATTATGCTAAATAGTGAACACATTAGTAAAAACCCTGGTAAACGTTCACTTGCTAAGCTTTGTTTGAATTCTCTATGTGGCATGAGAATGTTTAAAACACATACGCAGGTGATTTCGTCTTATGAAAACCTCGTAGAACTTTTTTTAGATAACGGTAAAGTTATCCAAGAAGCCAGGTTAGTTTCAGAAGAGCAAGCAATGGTTGCCTACTCTCCTACTGAAGGTACCGAGCCTGAAAATAGAAAGGGAATACTGTCATCTCCTCATTTGTAGCTGCCTATGGTAGGATAAAGTTATATGAGGTCATAGAACCTTTGCAAAGACGGCTTTTGTACACAGATACTGATTTTGTCATTTTCAGTGAAAAACCGGGCGATTACTCACCGTCCACTGGTCACTACCTAGGGGAGCTAGGCGACGAACTCTACGGTGACTTTATAGCTGAGTTTGTTACCACAGGTCCCAAATCTTATTCCTACAGAATGCGGGGGAGGGGGGTAAGATTGTGACCAAATGCAAAGGCATTACTTTAAATTCTCGCGCGGCCACTGAGATTAATCTGGAATCGATGATAGCAGCAGTAAGGGGTGAGCCACAAAACATCCAAATTCCTGTACCATTTTCTGTCCATAGAGACAAATTGAGCTGTCAACTCAAAACGACCTCCGTAACAAAAATATTTGGATACACTTTTGTGAAGCGCATAGTATCAACAGATATATGCACTTTTCCCTATGGGTATTTTAAAGGATAATTCCTTACACTCACATACCCCATAAGCAAAAGATGCCATCTATGGGACAGAAACTAAACAACATTCTACTTGGTAGGTAAAAATCCATGATTGTTTCCCAACACGATAATTTGCAGTGTCGCCCTTCTCTTGTACAGTTTTCACATCACTGTTATTGTTACTATTATTCCACAATAGCTTTTTTTTTCTTAGAATTTAAAAAGAAAAAATTCTTCTTGGTATGATTACATGGTGACTGTGATAAAAAAATCTTGATGGGGAGATTTTTTTGATATTAAAAATAAGCATCTATATGTTTCTGTATCTATTTTACATGATCTCTGATTATATAAAAATTATCACAGTCTAATTATGTTATCATTTTTGCTATGTTCATACATCCATTTACATGCATTATTTCGGGAGCTACTCAGTCAGGAAAAACAACATTCGTGTTGTCTCTCATAGAACATCGTAATCAACTAATCAAACCACCACCGGAGCGAATCGTTTACTGTTACAGTGAAAATCAGGATAAATTAAAAAAAAATTACCAACATAGAATTCGTAAATGGGTTGAAGTTACCTGAATTTGATTCAAATGTGACAAATTTGCTCATAGTCGATGACTTGGTTCACCAGGCTAAGGACAGCACGGAAATAGCTGATGTTTTCATAAAAGGTTCACATCACCGTAACCTCAATGTCATTCTACTGACACAAAATTTATTCTGTAAAGGTACACATTTTCGGACAATTTCTCTCAATAGCCTAATTTTTAAATGCTATTGCTTTTAAAAATCCCCGAGACTCTCTTTACAGTTTTCTCATTTAGCTTCCCAAGTAATTCCAGGACATACGAACGCGTTAGTTCAGATTTATAAAGATGCAACACGGGAATCCCACTCATATTTAGTTTTTGACTTTAAAATGATGCTTTAAAACATTGCACTTCCAGTTAAATCACCACACACTCTGTGAAATCTGCAAAAATGTTTTATCTGGAAATATTCCACTAAAACATAATCAGAAGTCATACCTACGAAGGAAAAAAATATTATAAGAGCACTAAGTAACAAATCGCTTCCTTTCATTACTGGAAGAAAACTGGTTTTACAGCACGTGGGAGCACTGTTCCCATTATTAGGCAGTATCATTGTTCCTTTATTGAGTTCACGTATTAGAAAATGAATATGTTTAAAAAATTTACTCTCCTCCAATCACTAGAAGAGCGTGAACTGTATGCACTCGATGATGAAATGAGTGCCATTTTAAAAATAAGAAATAAACATGCACATGAAAAAGTAAAAGCATATTTAAATGTTCTGCAAAAGTATTTAGGGTTGAAAAACCAATTGGCTCACACAGAAGGAGAGCAACAGGAATATAACGGCCACATCCAGAACCTACGCTGAACAAACCGAATGCGCAGAACCATTCCCGTCAACCATCAACGTCAGCTAGTCCCAGTGAGGAAAATGCTTCCAGTCGACTCCCTGCCCACAGGAGAGCTCGAAGAAAGAGTATCAAATTCGTTTTTTTATCTCCCCAAAAGCTGCGTGGGAATAAGAAACTGGTGAAGAAAAAATAGTAAGTGAAAAACAATTTTTTTAAAAATTATTTTTTGTTTTCAGTAAATGATCTGTAAGAGAATAATTTACTACAATATCATTTAACTACAAATCCTTAGAATAACATTTGCTAATAATGTTTTGGTTTTGCATAGAAAGACCACGACATCTCAATATTAAACAAAATATATACACAGTGCAAACCACACGCGACAGAATCATTAGCTTGTACAGGTACACTATTATAATACCATATATTGGTGTTGATATTCAGAAAGTTAACAATATCGCTTTCGGGTGGAGACGGCCTAAGCTATCGAAAATATCACCGTTTTTTTCTTTGATATAGATAGCTTGCCAATGTTGTCCTGGCAACCAAGTCGGATCTATGTTCACGAAGAGCATCGATTGTCGTTGTCTGATCGGATGTTATGGCAATTCATCACGAGCACAAACTCCTAAACCCACTTTTCTTGTGGTGGGTTCTAACTCTAGTAGGCTTACTAATTGTTCAGTGTTCATTGTCCAGTAACACAGAACGATCCTTTGTTACGGATAATGTACACTCAAATTCTGCATAAAGAACCACTGTGATGTTTTCAGGAAGAGGTTGAGCAAATTTAACTTCGAGTCGCACACTTCTCTCTTCTTAACAGACTGACATGGGGGGCAACGGCATTTTGATCTGGCGATAAGTCAAATCCATAGAGAACGTTACCCTTTACGTATTCTTCATAAGAAATGTCATTACCACAGTCTCTGTTCCATTTACCTAGTGATGTGAACAGTGACATGTAACATCTGCTGTAATGCCTTTCTTTGAAGTTCGGAGTGAAAGGTTGTGAGGGTTACTGAATAACGTCAACTGTCACCACAAGAAAATTCAGATTGAAATGATGAAATTAAATGGATTTCTGTTGAAAGTGCCATTAAATCCATCACTAGCGACCAGTCCAACAATTAATCTAGATGGTATTTCACCTAGATACAGATTGTCTCGTGTGACATCTGACATACCCTTGGGAATCGAAAAATAAAACACTTGCACTCGATTGATGGGGTATATCATGTTTGACTTGTCTAACACAGACAGGTGAGCCAGTTGAATCTTTGGGTTTATTTTGACATTGCGGACAAAAAGTGTAGCCTCTTCAATTTGCACTTTACTTTAGCATCATCATTTGCCGTCAGTGAACAAAATTCGGGAGAACTGCCAACCATACGAACACGAAAAGAAACGTTGTTGTTTAAGTACCGGTCTTGATGCATGATGTCAGCGTGTATTCGCCCAAGCATCTCGACACTTTTCGATTGGGAAATTCGAGCTTGTCGTCTACGCATCCCACATTCACTTTTGGTAAACATATCACTAACATTAGCCACATCAACTTTAACAAATAGTTCATTTGTCAGTTGACTGTTTTCAGCATCTCTGTCATAATTTAGTAGGTTTTCAATATAAGCCCTATAAGGATACGTGTCTGATGCCACATTCACTAGTTTATCTTGGAGAAAAAAGTCAATTTAACTGAACAGGAAATGGAAAAAAGTATTCACAACACCAGCTGAAGAATCTCCGATAGGTTTACCATCATAGTCAGTGATGCGCACATGAACGCGTAGGTATGATTTTCCCAAATCCAAGTATTCTTCAGATGTACCTGGTATGCAAAATTCCACAGGACCTCCACTGTCAGTATTGGATATTGGTGGTAGGTGACATAAGAACTTCTTTCCACACACATTTTGACATGAGGGTGAAAAAAAAGATCTAATTCTGACATCATATCCTCAGCAAAAGATGTCATCTAGCTTGGGCTTTTTAGTGTTCGTTTTGTTCTTCTTGCTTCCTTGACCTCTCTGAAGTAATCGGCTCTGAGCCTTTTCAGCAATGGTTTTCCCAGCTTCTGATGCTCTGTTTATAAAGCTGTATTGGGGCCCCCGTAAACATTTGAGTCGCACCTGCCTGCATTGTGTAATATCTGAGATAATCAGTCATCCTTCACTTGTCTGAAGTGTAATTTAGCTATTGTCTTGCTGCCACGAAAGTGGAACAACTCGTCGCTGTCAGAAAGAAATTCAATGCTAATTGACTGAAATGTTTGTTTTTGTAACGGATAATAATCAGTGTGAGCAAAAACGAAGGAACACTTGGTGCAGCACTGAACAACTCGTAACAATGGTGCACATATTTCACCAACTATCTGTTCTTGGATTAAATCAGAATAAACAAAATATGCGGCTACACCCCCTCTTTATATCAACTGGATATTTCCCTGTGATTGTACCTTTCAGATTAACACCAATCTGATTAAAACCCAGTAGAAGGCCCAAACCCGAGCCTCCTTGGAAACAACAGGTTGTAATCTTTTGGGACTGTTAGAAAAATGGTGTCGTTTGGGTTCTTTTTTCTAGTAATCAAAGAACTCACATAAAACACTGCTTGAAGAAGCTCAGTGGGTGAATTGTAACTCCCATGGGGAATCTTGTACACTTTGTAAAATCCATCTTTAGACTTTTCGAAATGTTTATTTCCTGTGATGTTGTTGTTGTTGTCGATAGTATTGATTCCTCCTCCTCCTCCAATTGCACGTATCATATGAAACTCATCGTAACCGTAATCGATGTTATTAAATTCTCCCGGAAGATGAATTTCGGCAAGAGTAACTTCCCATTTACCTTTAAGTCTCATCTCGTGTGGTAATTCCACTTGAAATTTCGTTTGCGTGTTTGTAGGAAAATTCAAATTTTAGGATTGGTAGTCTCCTCTTGGGTTCCGTACAAATATCTCCAAACACGATCCTCGCTGTGAATTTTCATACTGGATGTTACTGGGAAGGGTTAAGTAACACATCTTTGCTACGAACCCAAGAATTATACGATGAGGGATAACCGAGCCACTTAACAAAATACTGAAGCTTTCCTTTCTGTTTGCGGTGTTTAAGCACTTGTTCGATTAGATACACGTCTTCCGGAAGTTCATTGGGTATATATCAACCTTTCGCAGTTGAGGTTCACAGAAAGTTCCCTCCACTATCTACTCCGTCCTGACTGCGAACTCTATATACTAACGGGTTCTATTAATAACCTGAGCAATAGTGAACAATTCTCGTGTCCAGTTACCCCAATACCCTTTTCTTATTTTGTAGGTATCATCACTTCAAATTTTAGGTTTGATAGTCTCCTCTTGGGTTCCGTACAAATATTTCCAAACACGATTCTCGTTGTGAAGGTTAACTTCCGAAGTAGCCATACCGATAGGGCGGTGTGGTGTGAGGTTATAAGTATGTACAAGGATCGGCAAAACGTTCGTATAACATTTACGTTTAGTATACGTCATGCATTTGTAGATCTTTGTTTTCAATGTTCTGATAAATCTTTCTGCAATGGGTGCTTTCATTTCGCTCCTGGACGTGTAGAAATAAATATTATGGTTCTTAAACAATGCACGAACTTTCTTGTTGCAAAACTCTTTTCCTTGATCAGTGTTCATGTAACATGGCACTTCTTCTTTAAAAATAGACTCGAAAGCATTAACAACAGCGTCTGCTGATTTCTTCTCCAGTGTTCGAACCCACGCAAATCGGGAAAAACAATCAATGCATGCAAGAAGGAAACACCCACCCCCCATTCTCTTTTGCATGGGATGACATATCTGCCAAATCACATTGAAAAGTGTGTAAAAGTGTCGGGACTTTGATTTGATTGCGTTTAAACATTCTTCTAATGGGTTTATGTCTCACATAAGTAGGCTGTGTTGCTAACCAACTTTTCACGGTTTCATGTGGCAAATTTGTATGTTTCTGTAAAGCTTTGATACTACCAAAACTAACTACTGTATTAGGATTATAGTAATCTGCTAACTTTTCCATCACTAACAATAAGTTTTTTTTCTTTGCAGGTGAAAATCAAGAATCATCGCAAAAGTGGCAGCGACTTGCTTTCATAGCAGCGCTTCTAATATTAGTGTATGTGGAAATTGGCATAGTCATCTGGGAAGCGGTATCAAAATCAGCCAATCGCACATATCTCATCAAAGAAATGTTACGACAAGAAAAACACCACATGCATTGGTGATATCTGTAAATTCCTATTTCAGCATATTACAATGTAAATAATATCTGTGAAATAAAATGTGTAAACTTAAATAAACAAACGGTTTCGTTGATGTGTTATGCATATTTAAGTAAGATCACTTTGAAATCACAGTGAATTCACACACAATTTATTTATTTATTTATTGAACTTTAAGATCTTAAATTTAGACAAATCAAAATATTCGGATGAATTATGAATAATATATGAATTAGAATTAGAATATGAATATAGAATAAAATATGTCTGAGCTATGGAAAAACAAGTGTCTGTTTGAAAGACACCAGCATATAATTAAATTATTCAGAAAAGTCTAAACGCTGGCACCATTAGACTACTCTATTCTAAGAATTCTAAGAATTCTTAGAATTCTACTCTAAGAATTCTATTCTATTCTATTCTAAGAATTCCCATAGTCTTTAGAATATGAATATAGAATAAAATATGTATGAGCTATGGAAAAAAAGTGTGTTTGTGGGAGACCATCATATAATTAAATTATTCAGAAAAGCCTAATCACGAATCTACTCTAAGAATTTTCACCTTTAACAGGAAAGAAATGCCCCAAAATGCGTTGGAAAATTAGTACAGCCATCTATAGACAACCAAAGACTAAACATGACGATAATAACAGATGTGTGTCACCCTAGGAAAATTCCAAAATATCTTATCTCAAAGACATCGCCCACAATTCCATAGGCAAACCAAAACACCATGTGATATCACAGAGAGACATATGTTCCCCAGAAATTTCCAAACACAAAACGTCACGATTCCTTATCTCTAAACAACACACACAATGCTCTAAGTGAACCCAACACACCAGGTGATGAGATGAGATCAGTTACTTGGAAGTTACATGTAATATATGCATTGTATGCAATGGAGCATGCAGGATATAACTATGATGATGTCCCTGACAGAAGGGGGCCCCAGCGAAATTTCAAACATTCCAAATTTATCTTATACTATCCATCACCATAATGCCATACGCAAACCATTTACTTATCTACAACTTATAACAATACACATCCAACACACTGACGTCGCTTCCCCCACATTCTCCCTACCCCTATTTTGTTCATGGTATCCCACCAATCACGACACGAATGCTTATCTACTAATATATATCCTTTTTCCATTCAAAACAAAAACGTCACTTATTGACAACTAACAAATTTCGTCACTTATATTCATCTGATAACAACACATCCACGTCACGATTTCTTATCTTATCTTGATCTTCATCTGGTCAGAAGTGTCCCACCAATCACGACACGATTCCTTATCCACTAATATATCTCCCTTTTCCATTTAAAACAAAAACGTCACCTATTGACAACTAACAAATGACGCCACTTATCTACATCTGAAGTCAACACACAACCACGTCACGATTCCTTATCTTATCTTGAACTGGTCAGAAGTGACCCACTAATCACAACATGAATCCTTATCTCTTCCATCACCCATAATTCCATACGCGAACCAAAACCCATGAACTGAAACCATTGACAGATATGCCCCCCAGGGAAATTCCAAACATTCCAAACTCATGACGTTACGCACAATGATGTCATCATCTGAATCACCTCACGATTCCTTATCTTATCTTGATCTTGATCTCGTCAGAAGTGCCATCTTTACTACTTTCCTTCCCTAATATCCTCCTCAAAAATAATGCATACATGACTAATATTGTCTTAGGTGACTTTAACAGGCACAGTGTGATCTGGTTTACAAAAGTCCAAAGAATTTGGAGAAATTGTTGAAAAATGGGCTGAAAAATCTTTCTCTAAACCTGATACATAATCCAAAACTCCCTGCATCTATTAACAGAGGCAGATGGAAGCGAGGCTATAACCATGACCTCATATTTTTTAGCTTAGAAATATCCAAGATTTGTACTAAAAAGGTTTTATATCCCATTCCACACACTCAGCATCGACCTTTAATGCTTCAATTCAACTCCGCCGTTATGCCTAACACAGTCCTTTACAGAGGACGATTAAATTTCCAAAAAACTAATTGGAAGGGTTTCATGAAAGATCTCAACCGATCCATAGAACAAGTCCCTCCAATCCTTCAAGAATATCCTCAATTCATAAAAACACTGAGTAAAAATCTCCACCAAACACATCCCCTGAGTATGCCGCACAAACTACATTCCAGGCCTTTCCAGTGACATACTTACAACTTTTCAACACCGTCCCCTTCTGAGGAGAGACTATCCAAGCAGGAGAAAAATTATGCTCCAAGATGGCAGAGGAAAGTGACTCCTTATGGAAAAAAGAAATAGTAGCCCTTGAACCCATAGTAGCAGAAAAGCATGGAACTTTATCAACAGAATCAGGAAGGATTTCACTAAGCCATATGAGCATCTGCAGGTAACAATTAATCAAATTGTTCACCAGCTACTGTTAAATGGAAAATTCCCTAAGAAGCATAGAAAAAATAAGCTACTTAGAACCCTAAGTGAGGAACATAATGTGATTAATTCAGATTTCGCCAACACTGAACTCAACGCTGCCATAAATCTATTAATTTAATGCAGGCCTTAATGATGTCTGTAATGAACAGATTAAACATTTTGAAACCAGGACTAAAGAGTGGTTATTAAACCTGTACAACACTTAACTCAGAACCCTAAGGATTCCAACTATCCGGAGGAATGCGAAAGTGGTGTTCTTTCTGAAACCAGAGAAAACTCCAACAGAAGCAAATAATTATAGACCTATATCACTACTCGGCAACCTCCTTAAACTATGAAGGATTAATTTTCAATGGGCTACAACCCCGAACCCAATTGCCCTGGTCTAAAACGAGCAGGCTCGTTTTATACCAGGCAAATCCTGAACATCACAAATTCTAAATCTCACTCAGTATATAGAAAATGGTTATGAGCAAAAACTAGCCACGAGGAGCAGTCTTTGTAGACTGCTCAGACATAGCATATGACTGCAGCATATGACACCATACACCAACTCACACTCAGAAATAAATTATACAGAATAACTAGAGAGTAGCGTTTTGTCCTCTTGATCCAATGACTCTTGGAAAAAAGACGCTTTTACGTGGACCTGGGGATTAGGAAGAGCCACTGGCACCTACAAAAAAAATGGCCTCCACCAGGGAAGTGTGTTATCACCATTACTTTTCAACATCTACGTCAATAATCTCCCCATCTTTCCAGGAACTAGAAATTTTATCTCTGCCGATGACCTTGCCATAGCTACTCAATCAAAAAATTCCAAGTACATTGAAACAACTCCATCACTTGCCTTAAATATTCTAACCACATATTATAGCAGCAATCACCTAAAACCAAACTCCTTGAAAACCCAGACAGGCCTTTTCCACCTTAACAATAAGGAGAGCCAACACGAAGCTACAGATTTCTTGGGAAGGCTCTAATATAGAATACCTGGTACCAATCTACCTCGGTGTGACTCTCGATCGCACCCTCTCATATAAAACACACACACATAGAAAAAAAACAAAGGCAAAAGTGAATGCAATAAACAATATGCAGGTAACCCTGGTATAACGCGGATGTTAGGTTCCACAGAAATGCCGCGTTATATAAATCGTGTTATGCGAGACTCAGATTACATGGAAAAGGTAGGGTTATGTTCCGAAATCGTTATTTTTAATTATATAAACAACAATGATATATCCAACAAAAAATATTTTTATTTAATTCAGGTAATTGATGTAAGTTAAGAAAACATAAACTATGAAATAAAATACATAGTATAAACTTGTAAAAATACAAATTGTTCGTAAACTTCATTACCCATAATGCAAAAATGATTTGGCAAAATAAAATAAAGTGCATAATTTAATCGTCATCACTGTCTTCAAAACTAACATTTCGTAGATGTTCTTTCTTTAGAAGAGGCAGGGCGTCCTCATCACTTGAAATCTCTTGGACATCATTAATATAATTCTCATTCCATACTTCGGCTGGTTTAGTTATCAAGAAGTCAGTAATAAGACCTTGCTTACTAACTATGCTGCAACTTTTTTTATTAAGTTCATAATATGGAGCTAAACAAATATTCAATTGTCTCGTGAATTTTCCGGAGAGCTCCATTGAGGCATCATTATCCGTAAAATAACGTTCAAACTTTCTTGCTAAATTCAATCCTTCTGCTAATTTCGTTAACCTGAATTTTTTAACGGATTCATCACAATCAGAATCTTCGGCAGAACTTTCCCAGCCATTTGGTTCAAGGTCATTTAAATCTATTTCTCCATCAATTTAATTCCCTAATCCCATTTTCAACCATATCGCAAAAGCACTCTAAGTGGCCATTATTTTCAAAATAAGATTTTGACATAAAAAAAAAAACATTACATATTGTATGTAACTCATCAGAAAATAGTGCTCAGATTGAGATTAACACACTTATGATTTTTAATGTGCTTTCATGGCAGAAAACGACGACAAATTTCAACAATAAGCATTTTATACACATGACGTACATGCGTGCTAAAGGGTATTTCCCCTAATATAAATTCGCTACTTATAACTACATGCGCGATAGGGCAGACGCAAATTTAAGGAAGATAAAATTTGATTTTTAAGTCGTGCGGAGAAAAATATATGAAAAGATAAAGGGTTACTACAATTTGTAGACCGCGTTATATCGAATCGCGTTTATAAGTACCGCGTTATTTGAGGGTTACCTGTACTTTCAGATCCTGGCACACTGAGATCTTCTGCCTTGGCCCTTTGATATTCTTCGGCTGAATATGAGTGCCCAGTAGGGTCCAGATCCTGCCATGCTGAAAAACTTGACCCAGCATTGAATGAAAGCTGCCGCTTAATTACACGATGCTGAAAACAACACCACTAAAATGACCTGTATATGGCTGGTATTGCACCCTCTTCAATTCGAAGATTTATATTCTCAGCTGACGAAAGAACGGGACAAATGAATGATGAACGCCCCCCACTATTCGGCCAGACCGCAGTGCCCCAAAGACTGAGTTCCCGCCATAGCTTCCCAGCAACTGTTGAACCACCTAAAATCCTCCGAGAGACAAGACTTAAACAATGGATCTTCCACGTGGTGGCCACTTGGACTGCAATATTTGGAAAAGCCTCAACAGACTTCGAACGACAGGAAGCTGCAAACAAAACCCCATCAAATGGGGATATCTCACTGGCACAGATAATGGTGAGTGTAGGACAACCCAGTCCATGGAACCCCTTCTTTCTTGTCCCTTTCTCCCATCACCTTACACAAAAGAGAAGAGGACCTTCGTGCACTGAAAGAGCAGTTGATTGTTCAAGATACTGGAGGAACATCTCACCATATTTATTGTATATAGTTGTATATTGTATATGTATATTGTATATGTATATAGTTTTCTTTTTTTATATTTAATTATTATTCCCTGTATAATTCACCAACCAAATGTATCGTAATTTGTTGCAAATTATGTTGTACCACTTACTTATTACTGTACCACTTGTGTTTGGATACGAAATAAATATCATTAAATAATATAATCCTATTATACGACAGCAGGTATACTGCAGTTGCCATAATATGCAAATTAACAGGCCACTTTGTCACTACACTACACTGTGGATGAATAGAGCCTTTATATAATGTATAAAAATAATGAAATCCTATAGTAAAACTATGAAAGAATTAAAATCCTACGAATATTTTAAAAATCTTATAAATATTTTCTAAATATATATAAAAACCATATATAATCCTCGCACACCTTTATATTATTAAGGCAAATAAGTTTGATTAGATTGTAAATCGGTGAAGTGTGAATGTTTTACATAAAATATCTCACATTCAATCTTGAATTTCTGGGTTTTAGTGGAATTCCACTAATCACAAGAATGTTATAAGCAAAAGTTATGGCTTTAGTTTTTCTTAGTTCCGTTGTATTCGACTGTATAGTTCTAATCTTTTATTTTCTTAGTTCCGTTGTATTCGACTGTATAGTTCTAATCTTTTATTTTATTAGTACAGAAGCTTTATGTCCGCGGGGAATACGAGATTAGCGAGCATGACTAATAATAAAATAGAATAATTATAACAACCTATCCTAATTCACGCTGAGTTACACTTTTAACCGTGTAGGCATTCGGAACCGAAATCCTACGGAGTAGGTTGGTTACTCATTCCTGGAGATATCCTATGTATTGAGCACTCGGGAGGTCGAGTTCGTAATTTTGCAACGTAGGACGAGGTATATCGGAGAGATTCATTCATTACTAGTATGTGCTAAAATGCAAAAAAAATAAAGAACAAACACTGCAAATATAATACTTGTGGTAAAAATTAAGTGAATATTGAATCCAACATTATTTCACAACTGAATATAGACACTACAAGAACTTCGTGTCGAAAATATATATAGAAACTAAAAGTTTCGACTGAAACAAGAATAAGTACTGCAACTCGTTGTAAAGGTGGAACAAGCTACAGATGTCTTTCCTTAGTATTTTCCATAAATGTAAAGCACATCTCCTAGAGGACATGTATGATAAATATTGAATCCAACATTATTTCAAGAGTTTCGTGCAGAAAATATAGAAACTGAAAGTTCGGCGGACCCAAGCATAAGCAGTGCTATACTTGGGAACTCGTTGCAAAGGTGGAACAAGCTACATATATTTTGCTTAGCATTTCTATAAATGTAAAGCATATCTACTAGAGCAGCGCTTCCCAAACTGTGGGCCACGGCCCTCTTGGGAGTCGTAGGTTTTGTTGAGGGGGGCCGTGAAATGATGAAAAGAAATTGAAAATGTTTTAAGACTAAATATGTTTCTTACAAGAAACGTATTTAATTTTTATTATTTATTATATCTTTTTATATTTTAATGGGAAAAAATCACACATTGGTGCTGGTTCACAAATTTTGCTTCCTGTGTATTTCGGCGCTTAATGAATATTAGTAAATACAGTAGGCCACCCGTATCCGCGGGGTTTGGTTACATCATCTTCCGCGGATACCTGAAACCGAAGGATAGTAGCGAACCCTATATATATATATATATATATATATATATATATATATATATATATATATATGTATATATATATATATATATATATATATATATATATATATATATGTATATATATATATATATACTAAGTTTTTTCCTATATATAAATACGTATGACAAAGTTTAATTTATAAATTACTCACAGTAAGAGATTAACAACAATAACTAATAATAAAACAGAACCATTATAACAACATACCGTAATAAAGTTATCTGAATGTGAATGGAATCTTGAGACGAAGGAATCAATCGACCGTGAGATGCGGTGATTGATTCATTCAATCCAATACCCTTGGAGGGTAATGGATGGCAATGCTGTAGCCAATGAAGTTTTAACTGAGGCTCGGCTATTGCTGTTATCCTCCTGCCATGATCGGAGCTATTAAAAGCTCATTAACACCTTATCCCTACACTGTCCTCTACAGATAACGGGGAAGATGAAAAGCATTCTTGCTTCGCCCCTTTAAGCCAGTCCTTATGAATGGAATCTTAGCAACCTAAGATTTGTGTATCTTTCTCCACCTTTGCAACGAGTTGCCCTTGTGTTGGACAATCTCTAGAATCAGCCAAACTGTCTATTACTAAAAGAAAGAGCCATACGGCTTCATTTCGGCGATGTAAAATTACATAATAAGCAAAGTGGATATTAGATCCAATATTATTTCAAAGCCGAATGTTTGTAGAGACTATGAAAGTTTCGTAAGTTGACCTTTCGTATGTTAATATCTTCGGACCGGGGTTGACCGCGGATGAATGAAACCGCGGATGCGGGGATCCTATTGTATATACTTATTCATATAAGTTTCATTTCAAAACAGAAATCTAAGAATTGAAATATCAAATATTTCACCTGATATGGTGTAGCAGTATTGAAACACATCTATTACATTAAATTGTTATTAAACTTCTTTTTATGTTTTTAATTCTTTCTTTATTTTTTTATGTTTCGTGTGTTTGTACTGCAAATGTACAATGACAATATATCAATCTATATAAAAATATGAGATAATGTGCCATTTCAAATGTGTATGTAAGATGGTAAAAATGTAATATTTGCATTTGATTTTTGCAATATTCGCTGTGTATGTTTTGTATTGAATATAAATACAATAAATATTATAATAATATATGGAAATGAAAAGCAGCTATTAAGATTTTTCTTTGAGGGGGGGGCCGTGAAATATTTTAAATTTTCCAAAGGGGGCCCCGACATCCAGAAGTTTGGGAAGCACTGTCCTAGAGGATATGGATGATAAAAATAAGCCTTTGGCTTTCTATTTCAGTAATACCTGATGGTTTATTCATTTTCAGTTACAATCTAGAAATTATTGAAACAAAGAAATATAAAGAATAAAAATTTTTGTTACAAAATAAGCAAGTATCTGGCAGATCTGGCGCGACCTCCGCAGGTAAAATATCACAAATCTTTGCCTAACACGTGTTAAACCAAATTGACAGCAACAAAAGTGCGAAATAGCACTCATAATATTCTCATGGGCAGCTACCCACGACCTTCAACCTATACAATAGATAGGTTAAAGAATATTCATGTTAACAATTAGCATGCATCTGTCAGATCAAATGCGACCTGACGAGTTAACACTCGGGAGGTCGAATCAGATCTGGCATATAAATGCTGATTGTTAACATGAATATTCTTTAACCTATCTATTGTATAGGTTGAAGGTCACGAGTAGCTGTGCATTCATATGTTACGAGTGATATTCCGCACTTTTTATTGCTGTCAGTTTTGGTTTAACACATGTTATGTAAAGGTTTATGCTATTTGAAAGTAAATTTTATCTCAGAGATACACCGCGACCTCCGATGTCAGCATAGTATATTTTAGTTTTTTTGTTTTTTTTTAAATTCTTTTTTCGAGAATTTCTAGATTGTAACTGAAAATGAATAAACCATCATGTGTTACTGAAATAGAGGGCCAAAGGCTGATTTCTATTATATATATCATCTACGAGTGTGCTTTACATTTATGGAAAATACTAAGGAAAGTTTTCTCAAGTTTTCTCCACCTTCGCTACGACTTGCCCAACGTTGCACTACTTATGCTTGTTCAGCCGAAACGTTTAGTTACTATATATATTTTCGACACGAAATTCTTGTAGTTTCTATATTCGCCTATGAAATAATGTTGGATTCAATATTCGTTTAATACTCGGGAGGTCGAATCTGATCTGACAGATAAATGCTAATTGTTAACATGAATATTCTTTCACCCATCTATTGTATAGGTTGAAGGTTATCAGTAGCCGTGCATTCATATTTTACGAGTGATATTCCGCACTGTTTTTTTTGCTGTCAGTTTGGTTTATCACTCGGGAAGTCGCGGTTGTAATTTTGAAGCGTAGAGCTCAGTATATCTGAGAGATAACATTTATTACTAGTATGTGAAATGCGAAAAAATAAAGAACAAACACTACTATACTGACATCGGAGTTCTCAGTATATATCATTCATGATGGTACAAATTAAGTGAATATTGCATCCAACATTATTTCATAGCGGAATATAGAAACTACAAGAGTTTCGTGCCGATATATAGAAACTAAACGTTTCCGAAGAAACAAGCATAAGTAGTGCAACTTTGCGTGACTCGTAGTAAAGGCAGAGCAAGCTCCTGACCACTTTCCTTAGTATTTTCTATAGGACTTCCACCTTGTGTATAACGCCGAATTTCCCGAATATTTCGTGGATGATCTTTACATCCGTTTCAATATATTCTAAAGGGAATTCAAAAAATTGGAACTTCGATTCCAAGGGTCCGCGTACGCGGACCCTTGGAATCGAAGTGAAAGCTGATGTACGACCTCGATGTTTGGCCAAATGCCTCATCGAAAGCGTCGGTGCTGAGCAGATTTTTGGGTTTACTCCCTTTGGTGGTGGCCGCTTCCAAGTAGTAGTAAGGAGTGAGCAAACAAGAGACAAACTACTTGCAGGATTCGAATGTAATGGAAAAACAATAATTCCATTTTTGGTAGGGAGTATTACCAAATTACTTAGAATCCCCAGATTCCCTTTAGAATATATTGAAACGGATGTAAAGATCATCCACGAAATATTCGGGAAATTCGGCGTTATACACAAGGTGGAAGTCCTAAATGACGCAGAAAACCCCAAATGGAAGTCGGGTGAAGTCCACATCTCCCTCGAGATGAAAACGCCCGTTCCCAACTTCATTTTTATTGGATCCGCCAGAGTAATGATAAATTACCCTGGTGTTAAAAAACAATGTTTTAGATGTGGTGCTTTCACTCACCTTGGGGCAGACTGTCCTAGAGTGAAATGTAAAAACTGCCTCAAAGCAGGCCACAACCAAGACAACTGTGAGTCAGCTTGCCTGAAATGTGGGGTAATTGACCACAAAGTGGACACATGCCCATCCAGAACCCTTGCTGAGAGGATGGGTGGTGCAATCACGCCAGCAACTCCACCAAGCAATGGAAATGACACACCACAGGAAGCTTCTCCTCCTTTCGAGGCTGCTCCTGATATAACAGAAATCCATACCTCCACTTCTAAGAAAAACCGAAAGGGGAAAAAAACTTCCACAAGCAGTAAAATCCAACAAGAAGAAACAGTGGCTATTGAAACCATCAATACCAATATAGATACTAATACAGATGAAATAGATACAGAAGAAGGAAAGATGGAGGTGAACATCAACACCTCCAAACGGCCATTAAGCCCACAGGAAGAAGAGTTGGTAACGCCCAAAACAGCAAAAGTATCTGAGACCGCTCACCCAGAAGTCCCTCACGCGAAAGCAGGGGAGACTCTCAGCCATCTCATCAGAGGTATCCCAGGGATGGCGGAAAAATTCAAAGAAGCGATAAAAAAAATAGGAGAACCTGAACTCCTCCTCACAGGAGAACATGGATCTGACATCGTCAGTGCAAAATGGGGTGATATTTTCGTTGATGACATCAGCAAAATCACCCCTGAGCAAGTAGAGGTAGCCCAGGATTTAGACGAGGAGGCAGCTTCGGCGTTCTTCATAGCTCTCTGCAAACTAGACATGGCCAAGGGAAGTGAGGTGGCCAAAAGAATCATAACAGCCCACAACAAAAGGAAGACACAGTAACCACCTTGTGGGGTTTCTGTACACAGCTTCACCGGTTTCAGCTATCACAGGTGGGGGAGGACCTGAGAACCCTAGCAGCGAAGGCTTACAGCGAGGCGGTGCAGTTCCTTGTGAGCTGCATCACTCCGGCCAGATCCTTCCTCCACCTCTAAGTTTAACTTTCAATTTTTGCTTTTCTGTGTACTTTTTTGTTTTTTGTTTTGTTACATGTTTCCTTTTTAGGATTTTTCCTTTTTTTTGTAAAGTGAAAAATCAACGACCGTTTTAGAAACGCCCCTGGGGGGCAAACAGCTCAAACAGGTCAACTGAGGCCTCTTTCACCTACTCTACCACTGTGCACTCTATCTTTATTTCCTCTCCTACTATCTGCTGACTCTCAGCCTATCTTACTCTACAGGCCGATGATGAAGATTTGTTGAACTCACAAATTATTATTCTATAAATGTAAAGCACATCTCCTAGACCAGTGTTTCTCAAAGTGTGGTACGCGAACCCCCGGGGGTCCGCGAAAGGTCTTCAGGGGGTCTGTGGCAATTTTCAGTTATGCATCATTAACGCATGGAATAAAATTTAAGTTTGAGATCGTAAAACGTTCCTATTGTATCACTGAATAAGGTACAGAGACATCTGCAGGCTGTGTAATATGTTTCTCAACAAACAGTGCAATTAGAGACAACTGGGATAAAAACGGAACTAATGAATCGCATGACTCCTCCCACATAAAATGCTGTATAGTAGACAATCAAAACCATATGATGCAACGGCAACATATGGTTTGGTTTGAGTGAACGTATTAAATCTAAGAAATATATAGTGAATGTGTTTCTGATATATAAGGAATTCGGTTGAAGAGAATTAGCATTTCAGCTGAACTGTCGGCTTGCCTTTCTCAATTAGTAGCGCGATCTTTTGTTAATACCGCACCAATCATATGGACGTCTTCATAGCTGCTTTATCTCTACTGGCCTACCATTGCTGTCTGTTTCGAGTTCTGCTTTCACTAGCCATTTGTTGAAGGACTGTTCGTTAAATACGGTAATTTTTTTTTAGCTTTCAAATTCTTACGTATGGATCACTGGTTAAAGACTGAATTTTTAAAATGCTCAAAAGAGAGGAACATAGTAGATACAAGTAGCTGTCAGCAACAAGAAAATGTTGATTTTGTATCTGGATCAAGTGAAATTGATAAGTGTGTGTCGTCTTGACATCTCTAAAGAACTAACTTGGAAGAAGATGAGAAAACTTCGTAAGTACGATATAAATTACTTGAAATATGGATTTTCATGGACGGGAAATGAAGAGGAACCTATTCCATTATGTGTAATTTATGGTGAAACTTTAAAAAATGAAGCATGAAACCATATAATTTAAATCGCCATTTTGAATCGAAACATAATTAATGCAAGGACAAACCTGTCGATTTTTTTCAAAATAAACTAAAAAATTTAAAAGAATAATAATAATTTGTGAGTTCAACGTATCTCATCATTGGCCTGTGGAGTAAGATAGGCTGAGATTCAGCAGATAGTGGGAGAGGAAATAAAGATAGAGTGCATAGTAGTAGAGTAGATGAAAGAGGCCTCAGCTGACCTGTTTTAGTTGTTGACCCCCCAGGGGTGCTTCTAAAACGGTCATTGATTTTTCACTTTTAAAAAGGAAAAATCCTGAAAAGGAAAAAAAAGGAGAGACTAGGCAAACTTAACAAGTGTAAATAAATCGAAAGACTATGTGGAAGACAATTCTATAGAGGAATGAGTTTGCCGAGCAAACCCAGAACAGTATAACCAGGAAAAGAAGGGAGATGACCTGGCCCGGAAGACCCCGCCCTGAAAAGGGCTTGGGACCACCTCGATGTTGGCCTTCGCAGTCCGGGTTTGTTCAGGTCAACCCCAACCTGGGAACAGAAAACCTTTTAACTGTGAAAGGACTAGACATACCTGTGGGTTAAACGCTAATCAGGAAAGAAGATCGAGATAGCGTCAACACCTACAACTTGAAGGTGTTATAGGTGCAGACACAGCCGGATTCCTCCCTGTATGATCTGGCAGATGGTTGGTGGATCACACCATCTCCTCAGGAACCGCTCTTCTCCCCGTAAGTACCTTTCCTGCTCCAGGAAGCGGCGGAGGTAGGCTGAGAGGCAGTTCTTAACACGGAGATAGATGCGATCCCCCTCGTTGAGAAGGTGTTTTTTCCTGGTTTTCCAAATGTGGTGCTTAATCTCATTTATTAGGAAAATCAG
The DNA here is from genome assembly GCF_054136105.1 of Typopeltis vanoorti. Classification (NCBI taxonomy): domain Eukaryota; kingdom Metazoa; phylum Arthropoda; class Arachnida; order Uropygi; family Thelyphonidae; genus Typopeltis; species Typopeltis vanoorti. Next base: position 144,056,679 of record NC_143555.1, on the reverse strand, counting down.
GTGTTTCTTGTTTTTGGTTACTGGGGGAGGAAACTGTAGAAAGACTACTTCGGCGAATGTGAGCGCTGGGATCGCAAGCACCTCAGCCAGTCTGTGCCAAACACGCTGTGCTGGCGGGCAGTGAAAGAAGAGGTGCTCTACGATTTCTATCGCACCGCAGACGTCGCAGAAGGGGTTGCATGGTCGCGGGTTGTAAGCTGATTTTACGAGTTTCACCGGGAGTCTGCCGTAGGCGATTCTCCAGGCTAAGTCCCGGTGAAATGGTTGCCCCCAGCTGTTTTTTATGTTGGTGAACAGCACCTCTTCGTTTGTGCCCAGATCGGGTTTTTCCCAGTCAAAGCTGTCAAAAATTTTCCAGTACAGCTTGTTTGGGCTGAGCTGAAGCACTCGAACTCCATCCGTTGCCAATTTTTTAAAAAGTTTACATATTGTGTAGTACCACTCAGGCACCGTCTCTGCACATGGTCCGGCGTGGCCAGTAATCCCGAAGTAGGGTAGGAAAAATCCTAAGAAGTATTTCATCAGATTGCCGGAAGGGTGATTTGATGCCAGTGCTTTCCGTATGGTCTGAGCAGCGTTGGTTAGGTGGCAGTATTTGAGGATTGGCAGGGCGAATCCCCCTTGTGTGGGGGGAAGATGGAGAAATGCCCTGCGCACCTCGTGTTTCCTGTTGTTCCAGAAAAAATTAGTGATATGTTTGTGAATGGCGTTGTCTTGTGTGTCTGTTATGTTTGTGAGGTTAATGGTGTGCAGTAACATTGGTTTTAGGACTGTTTTGATAACTGTTGCTCTACCTTCGAATGATAGGTAGTTGGGACTGAAGGGTTTTAGTTTTTCGCAACACATGTCTATTAAGTGTTGTGTTTGCAACACTGGGGTCTCTAGGAAGGGAATTCCTAGTATTGTTAATGGGCCGGTTGTGGGTTTCAGACCATACGGAAGACTGGCAGGGTCGAATTTCCCATAAATTTTGATTCTTGTTTTTTCTGGGTTGGTGTGAAGACCACTGAGCACGCTGAACTCTCGCAGTATGCCGAAGAAGATGTAAATCGATTCGGAATCCCTAAGGGTTCCGACAATGTCATCGGCATATGCGACAGTTTTGCTCTGTTTGGAGCCTAAGGGTAGCGGTATTCCTCTTACTGCGCGCGTCTCATCAATTTTTTTTAGAAGAGGCTCTAGTACTAAAGAGAAAAGAAGGGGGCTAAGGGGGCAGCCTTGCCGAACCCCTCTGCGTATGGGAATGGGTTCTGAAAGAAACCCATTAATCGCAATGTGCGTTGTTGTTTTACTGTACATGCTTTTGATTGCTTCCCTTACGCAGGCCGCCACTCCGACTTTCTCTAGGATATAGTGCAGGAAGTTGTGCTTTGCACTATCGAACGCTTTATCTAAGTCTACTGATACGAGTGCAAGTGGGAGTTCCTTATTCGTCACAAAGCGAAGAAGGTCTCTTATCAGGAAGAGGTTGAGCGCCATCGATCTTCCCGGAACTCCGTATACTTGAGTGCTGGTTAGCACATTCCCAATGCCCAACTTCAGACGGTTACAAATCACTCTTGCGAATAATTTGTAGTCTGTGTTAGTCAAGGAAATGGGCCTCCAGCTACCCATGCTATTTAGGTCTCTCCCTTTCTTGGGGATGAAAATTGTGTACCCGCTAACGAAGTCAGCAGGCACGTCACCAGTGAATAGGAAGCTGTTGAATAGTGAGACCAGGATAGGCAAGATGAAGTTCCAGGCTGAGCGATAGAGCTCAACGCCTAGCCCATCCAGGCCAGGGGTTTTCCGTAGCTTAAGCTGTTTATAGGCTCGAGTAACCTCTTCCGAAGTGATTGGTCTCTTTTGAAGAGTTCTGAGGTGTTCAGGCATGTTGTCAATGTTCCACACTCAGAAGTCGCCTGTCTCCTCAGCTTCGTCGGAATAGGTTCTCGTGTAATGCTGGGAAAATTGCCGCAGGATTTTTTTCAAAATAAACTAAAATATTTAAAAGAATCTCAAAAAGTGATGTCGATCGTGTCAGGAGGTGAAAACATGAAGGCTTTAGAAGCTTCATATCGTGTGTCGCTATTAATAGCAAAAAGTGGTGCAGCGAAAACAATTGGTGAAACTTTGGTCAAACCTGCAGCAAAAATAACAGCGGAAATTATGATCGGAGATAATGCAAAAAGATCTTATGATAGGATTTGTCTTTCAAATAGTATCGTTCATGAAAGAATCACTGAAATGGCTGAAAATATAAAACAAACATTGTTATCCGATATACGTAAGAGTCGATATTATGCGTTGCAGGTAGATGAATCCACCGACATTACAAATTTTGGAAATCTTCTGGTGTTCGTTAGGCACGAAAAAAAATCAAAAAATTCATGACGACCTTTTATATTGCCAACCCTTGCCAGAACATACAACAGGAGAAGAAATATTCAACAGTATAAATATCTTTATGCATGAAAACAACTTTGATTGGAAAAGTTGTGTTGGAATAAGCACGGACGGATCGAAATCCATGGTCGGATCTAAAAAAGGGCTTGTTTCAAGGATTCAAGCTGTTGCACCAAATGCAAAGTCGACACACTGCTGCATACACAGGGAGGCTTTGGCTACACACATGATGTCTACAGACCTAAGAAAAGTTCTTGATGAAGCTGTAAAAATCATAAATTATATTAAAAGCTGTCCTCTAAACGCCAGACTTTTCTCTCATCTTTGCAAAGAAATGGAAAGCAACTATACACAACTTCTTTTCCATACCGATGTTCGTTGGCTTTCTCGTGGAAAAGTCCTTACTCGTTTATTTGAACTTCGGAATGAACTACAAGTTTTTCTTGATGAAAAGTTTGAATTGAAAAAGCACTTATATAATTGGAAATGGCTCAGTCAATTAGCATACCTGGCAGATATATTTAATGTATTAAATAGTCTTAATTTATCTTTACAAGGCAAGGAAGTTTCTATATTTCATGTCCAAGATAAAGTGAACGCCACGTTGGCAAACATGAAGTTATGGCAAAAGCGGGTTGGTGATGGAGAATTTGACGCGTTTCCATCGCTTCATGAATTGCTCGCAAGTTCAAATGAACAAATTGATGATGATGATGTGAAAATTACTATCATGCAGCATTTAAAAAGCTTACAAATGAATCTAGAAAAGTATTTCCCTGAATTGGACATTAATATTGAGTGGATAAGATACCCTTTCAATAAAAACAAACTTATGCCAAAGGGTCTATCGTCAATAGAACAAGAACAACTTTTAGAACTAGCTTCTGATGGTTTCCTAAAATATAAATACAGCGAGAATACTTTATCATTATTTTGGCTACAAATACAAAATGAATTTCCTGAATTAACAGATAAAGCTCTAAGGTTCATTTTTCTATTTCCAAGTTCATATCTGTGCGAAGTTGGGTTTTCGGCCCTTGTAGATATTAAGACGAAGAAGAGGAATCGCATTATAGATGTCGAACAGCATCTGAGATTGAAATTAATAACTATAGAGCCAAATTTTGCTCTATAGTTATTAATTTCTATAAATATAAAAATTATATAAAAACTTACTTGAAATTTTATCTCACCATAAGCAATTTCACTCCTCTCATTGATGATAAATTATTTCAAGTAAGTAAAACTTTATAGTATCTTTATAAAGTTTGTTCTATTAAAAATAAATCAATTTTTTGTTTACATGAACATAAAAATTCAAATAAAATAGATATTTAATGTTTTAATATTTTAAATTAATTTATTAAATTTAATTAATGTATTCGTTTTAAATTAATTAAATAATTAATTAATTTTAATTAATTAATTTATTTTTTTAAGATTAATTCATTAGGGGTACTTGGTAATAATGAAAATTTAAGAAGGGGTCTGCGGATATCTAAAGTTTGAGAAACACTGTCCTAGAAGATATGTATGATAAAATCTCTATTTTAGTAATACATGATGGGTTATTTATTTTCAGCTACAATCTAGAAATTATTGAAACAAAGAAATACAAAGAATAAAAATTTTTGTTACAAAATAACGCAATCATTGATAATGAAAGAAAATAAAACTAAACAAATGCATTTAAAATTAATTAATCAGGATATTCAATAGTTGGATTTACAAAACTGTCATCGCAAACAATATTGCTATGCTGAAGGCATAAATACTTTTTACATTGCTTTCAAATAATATTTTGATAAGCGACTCGTTTTGGATGCATAGCACATAAAACATCTTTTTCTTTTTCTGTTTGTCGAGGGAGGCCGTATCTATGGTGTCATTGGAATTTTCTTCAAATTATGTCTGAAATTGAAGTTTCAGGTGTAAAGGCCTATTCACACCTGTAGAGATTTCTGAACGCCTTTTATTTGTTCTGACACTCACTAACTGTATTACGAGATTTCTAATAAATATTCTGCTCAGTATTTTCACATTGTTGTTCAGCGTATGAATAGTCTGAGCATTTATTCCTGCAATATTCAAAATGGTGTAGAATATGACGATAGGCCATCTTCTGGTGTTCCTGGCTACATTATATGCACCAATCATTTTGTCTACAATGTCAACTCCTGTCTCAGTTTGATTGTATTATTCTATTATATCAGGCTTTAATGAATCTAAATTCAAGTGTTATTAAAGTGCATACTTGAAACTAAAATTACGTTTTTTCCCTTAATTAAATTTAAAACCGAATAAGAAACTCAAAGATTGGAATGAGAGAGTTTCATGCCGAATATAGTATAAAAAACTATAAAAGTATCAGCGAATACTAGCGTGAGCTAAATGCAAGTGGTCCTAGAACGTAGTATAGTACAATACCGGGCAACTCGTTGCAAAGGTGGGTAAAGTTCTGATCATTATTCTTGGTATTTTCCATAATGTAAAAACACATTTCCTAGAAAATGTATGCTGTTATTATATTATGGTGGGAGGTCACTACCCAGACCGGTTTCAGCCTTTATTGAGGCTTCTTCAGTGAGTAGCAAATGTGAGCAAATGTTCATCAGAGAGAAGAAAATGTCTCTCACAGCCACTAATTTGTCTACTTTCAGACGTTCTAAGCGGGTAAGTTTGTCATCAAACCTGATACAATTGTGAATAAATCTAAATCTCCGTACATATACCGTAAATCAAAAAAGTCCAATCCCACTATCATCTGTAGCCCATAAATCCTGCAAATTTAGCCGATTGTTTCGATGTAAACCAGCTAGATATGAGAGGCCTAAAAATGCTTTGAATTCTGTTTTGTCTATTCGTTTAGCATCGCTTTCTCTTGAATACCGGTTCGAAATAGAATCGACGTATTTATTTGTATATAATAAGATTAGATCTAAAATATCACCAGTGATAAAGCAATTCCACGTTTCAAGTTCTGTCTTCGCATTTTCTGCGTTTGGCCAAGCTAACTGTAGCTGACGCAAAATATTCTGTGGCTGTCTTCTAATTTGTTTTCTTATTGGATTTTCTCTCCATTTTGATGCTTTATGCTTTCCAAGAAAATAATTTTCATTCGTGTTTAATTCATTTTCGCTTTCTTCACTAGAAATATCTTGCTCGGTATCCGAATCTTCGGAAAGAACTTTCACATAATCATTATCTTCTAAATCACTTTCACTTCCTCATTCGAATCTATCATTCTCATCATCGAACTCCAGTAACATTCTCCGAATCTCTTCAACATCTGATGGATTATCCAATTGATATACACGTATTTTTCTTGCCATTTTCAGCGGTAAATAAAACTATTATAATTACGGCTATTTTGCCTACTTCAGTTTAGGATTGCCCCTGTTTAAATGTCATTGGCTATTTACTCATGGATTCTTAGGGCATTGTGAGTGTAAATGTACCAAAAAGTATATGTAATAAAGTAATAGAAATATACACATACCTTTTTCTGGGTGTTGCGGCTTTTCCTCTTTCTGCGATGTCGAAAAACTACTGAGTGCGTGTGTGTGTGTGGGGGGGGTAGGCAATGGGAGTTTTCCCAGAAATAATATACGTAAATAAAACAACTAAACCAATGCTATACTGACATCGGAGCTCGGGGTATCTCTCAGATACAATTTACTATAAAATATCACAAACCTTTACAAAAAACGTGTTCAACCAAACTGATAGCAAAAAAAAAAAAAAAACGGTGCAGAATATCACTCGTAACATACTCACGCGCAGCAGTATGACCTTCAACCTATACAATAAATTATCTGTCAATTAGCAACTGTCTGTCAAACTGCCGCGACCTCCACAGGTCAAATATCACAAATCTTTGCATAACACGTGTTAAACCAAACCGACAGCAACAAAAGTGCGAAATAGCACTCATAATATATTCACGCGCAGTTACTCATGACCTTCAACCTATACAATAGATAGGTTAAAGAATATTCACGTTAACAATTAGCGTATATCTGTCAAATCAGATTCGACCTTCCGAGTGTCAAAAAAAAAAAAAGAATGAAAATCAAATATCGAAATTATTTTAGGTTGTATAATTCAAGGATTCGCGCTATTAAAATAATGAACAATAAACTATTCAATTTAGAATGCATAAAAGCAGTTTCGTGGAACACCCGTGAATTTTATTACATAAAATAACCATCCTTCAATGCAGGGTTTCTCAAACTTTTTCTACGACGGAGCACTTCACAAATCCTGAAATGTTCACGGAACACCTTGGTTAATTTGTAATGTATTAATTAATAATTAATTGGTAATTTAGCTTATTTTATTGTTAATTAATAATTGATAATTAATTAATAATTAATTAAACATCAATTAAACCATCATTAAATTAAATTGTGCTGATTTTCATTGCCATATCCCATTCTGATCACCAAAAATTTATAATATTATTATAAGTACTTACGAGTGAATGCAGACTTTTTCTCCTGTGTGCTGGTTTTGTGGGTTAGGTAAATATAAATAAAATAAATGAGTAAATCTAAGCGTTAAGAAAAAAACCATCATTTATTGTCAAATGTTAATTAGTAAAAATAAAACACATAAAAATAGTAAAACGTATATTGCAAATTAAGTTCTTAATGACTCCGATGTTTTTGGGTCTTTGAATTACAAATTCTTTTCATATCAGGCACAATATTAGAAAGTTGAATTCTCATATTTGGTGTAGCGTCGAATCTGTTCCTGGACTTTGATTTGGTTGCAGCATAATATGAAAATCCAACTACGCATAAATATGTCGTTGTAAAAGGAAGTGAAACAAAAATAGCTAGTTTTGACACGCTTGTCCAGAAATCATTTATTGGCAGTTCCTTTTATTTTTGTTTTAAATCAGAGTCACTAATTAAGTCAATTAGATTTTCATAATCACCTGCTCTGAAACCTGCTGGCTTAGCTGTCACTGTAAATGGATTCAGAACCCAGGAATTATCCTCACTGGATTTTGGAAAATATTGCAAAAGGGTTGATTGCATGTCAAGCAAGTGTTCTAAAATTATGTTAGATACTTCTTCATTTACTTTAGAATTTATTTCAATCAAAAATTCATGCAAGGTGGGAAAACAATCAAAATTATTCTGTTCAACTGTAGAAATCCAGAATTGCAACTTCCTATCAAAAGATGCAATTTTATCTCTTCTATTAAAAATTGTAATATTCTTTCCTTGCAATGATAAGTTAATTTCATTGCACTTTGTAAAAATATCTGCCAGATACGCAAGACTCATCAACCATGAAGAATTTCTTAATAATTCAATAAAAGTTTGTCCTAAATTATGTGACATCAAGAAGCCCATTAACTCACTACAAAGTTCAAAAAGCCTCAATACTGCTTTTCCTCTGGATAGCCAGCTCACTTCAGTATGTAATAAAAGTGCGTTATGTGCACTACCCATTTCGTCGCACAAAATGTTAAATAATCTGGATTGAAGTGGTCGAGATTTTACATAGTTGATCATTTTTTCGGCTTCATCCAAAATAGTTCTTAAATGTGTAGGAATTCTTCTTGTTACTTGTGCTTGTCTATGCAAAACACAATGACGTTTGGTGGCTCTTGTAGCTACTTGCAGGATACGTGTTGCAACTCCCTTCATCTTTCCTACCATTGCTTGAGTACCATCTGTACAAATATCAATACACTTCTCCCAAACGATTTCCTGTTTTGTAATGTAATTATCAATACAGTTGAATATATCTTCTGCGGTAGTTTCTTCTTGTAGATATTCGCACATGAGTAAATCTTCTTCAATACTATTATCAAATATGTAACGAACAAACGGTAGTAATTCAGCGAGTCTTGCGACATCTGTAGATTCATCCATATGCAATGAATATTCACTGCAAAGTCTAAGTCGATGAATTAGCTCTTTTTCTATGTCAGCAGAAAGATCTTTGATGCGGCGTGAAACAGTATCATTTGATAATTGTACTGCAGCTATTTTTTTAGCAAGCTGCTCGTTTAACATGCATGATGCAATGTCTTTCACACAAGGCTTAATGAGCGTCTCACCAATTGTATGAGCTTCACTATAAAGTGCAATGCGGTAACTCACGCGAAAAGACGCCTCTGTTGCATTTTCAGTTGTAGCAATTGTAGCCATTTGAAGTTTAGATTTTTCTAGCGAGTCACGTCGTCTCTTAAAAAAATGTATATCTTTTCCTTTGTAATCAGTGTGTTTCGTTTCTAAGTGCTTACGAAATTTAGCTGGAGCCAAAGAACTGTTTACTAGTATTTTATTACACAAAACATCAGGAGCATGTGTATTGCCAATACACGTAAATCCATAATTTAAATAACTTTCATGGTACTTCCGTTTTGGTCTGTTCTTAGACGACTCTTGTTCTTTAATATTAGTTTTGAAGAAACCACAGTTTGCAATTCCATGTCTTCTCCAATCATACGAGTAGATGTGTCAGCAGAAGTACTTGCTCCTCCTTGTGTTAAAGTTCCTGTCTTTAAACAAGGATCCATAGGTATTTTTTCAATAATATTCAAATTCGAATATTTGTCAGAGCTATAATAAAAACAAATAGAATTTTGTTGTAAAGGTAACTTTAGTATGAAAAACAAAAGATTACAAATAAGAAATGTCGAATAATATAAAAGTAAATGAATAATGCAAAATAGTAAAAAAAGACTGCAACACACAAAAGTAAATATGCATTGTAACAATACTTGTAAGAAAAGTACTAAACCGTATCAAATAATGTAAAAGCAAGTGTAATAAGAATGATTTGATAAAATGTTGAGTAACAAAAATTAAGCAGTTCGAAATAAATCAGATATTAATTATAAAATTAGTTAAAAGAGTAAGAAGAATTCTTTTTTTTTAAAGCCGCCTCGCCTACTCCCTATATACGGGAATAAAAAGGCGTTAGCTGATTTCTTTTTTTCCGAGGGCCTGTCCACCAAATTTACTCGTAAATACTTTACAAAATTTTTTAAAGTTCATACATTAACATAAGTATTAATAATTAATTATGGCATAATCATAGACAGTATTAGTACACTTATGTATAAGGTGTGTCATGTTGACAAATATAAATTACATTTAAATTAGTTATCAATCACTGGACTAATGAAATCTTGTGGCATGTCGTAGTTTATTCAGGCAAACATCATTAAATTAATTAGTGCTGATTTTCATTTACATATCTCATTCTGATCACCAAATATATTTATAATATTATTATAAGTACTTAGTAGTGAATGCAGACTTGTTCTCCTGTGTGCTGGTAGCTTTCCCCTCCTTTTGTACATCCTGGAGATCTTTGTAGGCTTGAGGTGGATGACTCACTATCTGTTCCGTCACAAACACCTTCAATAAGAGATTTCTTAATACCAAAATTAAACAAAGTGCCTTGTGTCTTATTCGTATTAGATTGTAACTCTGTATTCCTATTACTTTTAAAAAAATCACGGCGCTCCGGTGAACAAGCACTTACACACTGCAATACGAACTTGCGAAGAAAGTATTCAGTAGTAATAGATTTGAGAACCCGATACAGACTACTTTGATCTTCAATTTCAGTGGAAAAATTTTCTTTATACTTCCTTGCTGATTGGTCACTGACATTTGCAACGCAGATGTTATTTCGTTCAGTTTTGAGAGCATGCCACCCATTGTTATAATCGGCTTGCAGGCAATTTTTATGATCGGTCATAAACGGAGGTATTCTCTTTTCTGATTGTTGAAAGATGTGAAAATTAACAATAATTCATGAATATTTCCATGTTTAAAAATATGCTGCTTGGTCGCTGACATTTGCAACACAGATGTCATTTCCTTCAGTTTTGAGAACAGAAGATATGACACCAATTGTTGTAATGGGCTTGCAGGCAATTTTTATGACGGTCATAAACAGCGGTATTTCAACTCATAAACAACTTTCCCAAATGTTGAAAGGTTTCGATGTGTGAAAATTAACGATACACAGATGGTATTAGGTGTTCTGGGTCTGTGCTTTTCGACATATTCACGAATATTATTCTCCTCAGAATATTTTTACTATAAAATATTTATTCATGAAAAATGCTTAGAAAACTAAAATGACAAATTCCAGAACTTCTCGCGGAATACCTATTCACCTTCCGCGGAACACAGTTTGAGAAACCCTGCTTTAATGCATATAGTAGGAATGGAAGCGTGCTTTGCATTATGGGATAATAAGGTAATTGATGTGAAGTCACCAGCCTGTACATTCAAGTAGCCTTGTCGTGAAGATAATCCACTAAAAACTTTTATTACACTTGGATAAAAGAGTAAACAACAATATAACTTCTTGGTAAGTATAATTTACTTTGTAACCAAATTCTAGAAATGTTCGTTATTGTTTACGAAAGGTCACACGCACAGTTCACTTTAAAGGGAAGACGATTGTGCAATGCGATAGAATGGAAATAAAAGTGGTACTAAAGAGAAGTTTGGTTGGAATAAAAGATAGAATGATTTTATAAAATTTTTATAAAAAAGAATAAGAAAGGCAGTAATATTATTATTAAAGAGATCTCCAGGGAGCCAGAGACTCATCGAGGAAGCCACATACTATAGACTCACCAGCTATCATACTTGTTCTTGAATTCATTCACACTGCTTGCACTCACAACATCCAATGGCAATCCATTCCAATCACGCGCTATCCTCTGAGAGAAAAATCTAGCTTTCACCCATCCCTTAGCGGCATTCATTCTCAACTTTCAAGAATGGCATCTTGTCCTTTCCCCACCCTCCATAAATTGAAAAATTCCATCAATTGAAATCCCGTGTGACCCTTTCAGAAGTTTGTAAGTCTCAATCATATCACCCCTCTTTCTCCTGTTTGCTAGTGTCTGCAGTCTACAAATTCTCAATCTGTCTTCATAATCAGTATTCCACAATCCTGATATCATTTTTAACACTCTCCTTTGCACTCTCTCCAATATATCAGAATTACTTCGGAAACCAGACCTGTGCGCAATAGTCCAAGTGAGGTCTTATCAAGGCCTTGTAAAGAGGCAAAATGACATCCTTATCTTTACATGTGAACGTTTGTTTCAGCATTACAATTATCTTTTGAATTGTATTTGCAATCTCTGGTACATGGCCCCTGAACTTCAACTGCCTATCTGCTAACAATCCAAGATCCCTAGCCTCCTCAGTTTCTTTTATCATAACCTCATCAATATAATACAACATTGGATATCTAATCCCACCAAAGTGAATGAATTTACATTTATTGACATCCATTTTCCCATGCCCAGAATTCCAGATTATTCAAATCATTCTGCATATCAGCAGCATTCCCCAACTATCTTTGCAACATCAGCAAATAGCTATATGTCGCTTGTCAAATCTTCTTCAATACCTTTAATGTACAGATTAAATAACAGTAGACCAAGCACTGATCCTTGTGGTACACCACTCGTGACCTTAAATCTTGCAGACTCAGATCCCCCATATACCACTTTTTGATCTGTCAGTAAGCCATCCCTTATCCATGTTAATATCCTATACCCTAGACCATTTTCTCCAGTTTATGCAACAGTCTACTATGGTGTATTCTATCAAAAGCCTTAGGGAAATCCCAAAGTATCATGGTGTATCCATTCCCCTTGTCTAGTTCAATGGAAACTTTGTTATAGAATGTGAACAAGTTGCTAAAAGATGACCTTCCCTTAGTAAACCCATGTTGTTCATTGCAAAGTAGAGATTCACTGTCAACCCACTGCACCATCTTTGTACAATGGAATTACCATACATTCCATTCTTTCGTAGCTCAGTCAATATAGACCAAGCCCTTTGGACGGAAAGACCTATGTTCGATTCCTGTCAATGATGTGAGACACCTTTATCTGGTCTCTTTCGACGAATGGTGAGTTAGCCGGTCTCATACAGAGGTAGGGTTTTTTTTTTTACCGGGAAACTCGGGTTTTTCGTTCCCCAGAACAGGCAAATCGGCCCCGTGAACACAAGCATCTACAGACATAGGACAACCGGAAGGTATAGGGCCAACCACCTTATCCTCGAGTTACGGTTACGGTTAATAGTTGGGAAAAAACCTCGGATTGAGGATGATTAAGTAAAGTCTTTTCTATTCCTGCGGATTCTTCCCTGTTCTGAGACTCATATTATACAGATTGGCAGTTCAGAACATTCTTTTAGCACTAGTGCTGATATTCCATCAATTCCTATTGCAGAATTCTTATTCAATTTTTGGAACATTTTAATTTCTATGCAGGTATATGAGAACGAAGTATTAGAACATTTCTAATACCTCGTTCTCATACACCTGCGTGTCCTCATCCAGTGAAGAAGTAGCAGTGAGCTCAATGTTGCGTACACCAGATTGATGACTTTAATAAAATGGGGACTCATTGGTTGAACAACCTCTTCTGCATCTGTAACCCACACGCCATCTGCATTCAGAAGAGTTTTTCTTTCATATTCATTCTTTCTTTTACTTGCAGCATATCGATAGAATTCTTGTGGGTTGTCTTTAGCAAGCAGAGCGAGTATCTTTTCATGCTCAGACTTAACTTTATGTACAACAGTTGTGACTCTTCTGGTCTGCTGCTTATAATTTTCATGGCGGACATCATCCTTCTATGCACGCGGTATTCCTTCCACATCATCCTTTTCTTACGAAACTCTTGCTTAATAAGATTTCACATCCATTTTAATCCTACCCTATTTATTCATCGAACTTTCGGAACACATTCTGATATTACAAATTTAAGTATTTTTTTAAATGCTTCCCATGCACTGTCGATATTCTTCCCATCCAGCAACCGATCCCATTCCACTAAATTCGGAATACTCCTCAGTTCATAATTTCCTGCTTTGTAGTTCAGCATGTAGCCTTTTCTGAATGGAACATTCATAAATTTAGTAATACCAATTCAAATATGCAATACAAGAAAAAAAATCGGAATATCAAAATGTCATTAGTCATTAAAATTGTATTGTATTATAAAAATGAAATAAAATAAAATAAAGAATTATTCAAAATATAATAAAAATGGCAAGTAAAAAAGGAGGTTATTTGAAAAATAAGTTATTTGCACCAATGAAAAGAAATAAATACAAATTAAGGCAGTTTCATAACTCCAGAAGAATTGAAAATTTAGTAATATATTACTAAAAATGAGAATATCACAAAATTTTCTCTACCACGTACGCTATTCACAAAGTAAAGACTCCCGTATATACTATAATAAAATTGCAACAATATTTATTTATTTGTATTTTATGAAATTTAGCATGTCAGATAATGAGAAGCAAAAACGATAGGTGGTGCGAGTGTATGTTCGGAACTTCTGTAAGATATGTCAGTTTCACTATTGTTTTCTATTTCAGTAAGGTTTGTTACTTTTGCGTTATTTTTCAGAACGCATGTCAACAAGAGCTGAGCCCACATTTTGTAGTAATTTTGAATGAAAAAGCAAGCACGAAAACATTAGAAAATTTGTGAAACTGCATATTGTGCAAGACAACAAAAAAAAAAAAAAAAAAAAGCTTTCCCTCCACACACACAATAAATATACAGCATTTTTGAAATCACAGTAGAATACTCAGGAGCGTAGAAATTTAATCGTATCAAATCTCTATCGACGAGTTTCGATTTGGCAGGCATACGATGAACTCTGACGCACCCAACGAACGTTGAGTCCTAGTTTCTGGTAAAATCATAGCTTTATAAAAACATTTTGATATATAAATAATCCGTTACCTTTTAAATCAGGGATTGGAAACCTTTATTTTTACACTTAGAAAATAAAGCCATAACACGGTTTATCAAATTAAAAATCGGAACCGTTAAGTACAATGAAAGAATAACATTTTAGAAAAACAACCTCTATTTATAGATCATTACAATTGCACTAGAGAATTCCGAAGTCTCGTCTATCAACTACTTTCATTTTTTGTTCTTTCTTAAAAATCCATTCATCCTGTGTATTCAGCCCTCTCTGCAACAATTCTGTGACGTTACAATTTGAAATCAGAATGCACACATCGGATAAAGGCGAGACTACATTTCAGGGATGATGTCTCGAACAAGTTTACGAACAGATTCTTATGCAATCCAGGTTTTTCTACCTCTATTCTTAAATTTTAAACACAAACGCATAGGTTCATGCGTTTGGATTGCCTCGAGATAGTTAAACAAGAAATACAGTTCTTCAATAACGCATGCTTTATAGTCCTTATAAGGACTGGCTTAAAGGGGCGAAGCAAAAATGCTTTTCATCTTCCCCGTTATCTGTAGAGGACAGTGTAGGGATAAGGTATTATTGAGCAATTAAAGCTCTGATCATGGCAGGAGGGTAACAGCAATAGCCGAGCCTCAGTAAGAACTTCATTGGCTACAGCATTGCCATCCATTACCCTCCAAGAGTATTGGATTGAATGAATCAATCACCGCATCTCACGGTCGATTGATTCCTTCACGCATGCTTTTTAGTTTAAAGTACATGGATAAGTAAAGTTTTTATTAGATATATAAAGGTGTATTGTTAAAAATATGTTTGTTTGAATAATATCAAAAATAATAAAAAGTTTCTAAATTATTTTTATTTAGAATTTTATTTTATTTAATATTTTATAAAATATATTAAATATGTTTTGTTTTAAAGTACAAATAATAAATAAGATTATTAACATAGGCAAATACGATCGCCTACTCATTTGTAGTGTTAATCAAAAATTAACCACAAGTCATATTAACTTTAAAAACATCGATGCACATTCACTGAAATTTATGGATCTCCTACTGGCTCCTATTTGAACCAATCAAAAACAAAAAAAAAAAGGTGGATTCTTGAGCGAGTACATTTTCGCATGGCGAATAGGATTTTGTACAATTTGTCGAGCCATGGTCAGACACCCCATGTATAATTTTATAACTAAAGCAACAAAAATTTCTTTATTGTGGTGTTATAAAATATGAGCTTTATATTTATTATTTTAAAATCAGAAATATTTCTTTATTTGTGAAATGGAATACGATAGTTGGCTCTTTTTCGATAGATATGAAGTACATAAAACAGTGATTTATGATTAGGTTACCTTCAAGATACTTTAGGACCTAAGTATCTTGAAGGTAACCTAATCAAAAACGCAAGAAATATCCGCAAACGCACAGTGCTTTTCAGTTGCACTTGACGAAAATTTCGATATTCACGACGAGATTCAAGTTGTTTTGCTTCTTCGGGCATGCGACGACAATATGAATATTACCGAAGAGCTCTTGGAAATGATTCCCGTCCATGGAACCACTACAGGGGAAGACATTTATGACGCCTTGTGGAGCACTTTGGAAAAACACCAACTTTCTCTGAACATGCTGCTAGCTGTGACAACCGATGATGCTCAGGCAATGACAGGCAGAACTAAAGGTTTTGTACCAAGATTTGCAGCAATGTTAAAGGAAATGTATCCAGACATTCCAAAACTGCAATCTTTCCACTGCATTATTCATCAGCAGGTCCTGTGCTCCAAAGTATTGAAAATGAGCAGCGTACTCAAGGCTGTGACAAATACAGTGAACTTCTTTCGATCCAGAAGCCTTAATCACCGCCAGTTTGCACAATTTATTAAATACTTCGAGAGTGAATTTGAAGGGCTACCTTATTACACAGAGATCCGCTGGTTATCTTTTAATAAGGTTCTAAAAAGCTTTTTGTTCTACTTTTAGAGGATCAAATTGTTCCAAGAAATAAAAAATCATGATGTTGCGTTTCTTAATGATCAGACATGGGTGCAAGATCTCGCATTCTTAGTTGATATTACAGGACATTTGAATGATTTAAATGTCAAACCTCAGGGGAAAGATCAGTTAATAACACACGTGTATGATGCACTGGCAAGTTTTAGATGTAAATCAGTTTTGATTCAAAATCATTTAAAAGAGAATATTCTAAATTACTTTCCTACGTGTGAACAGTTGAACAATAAGAATCAAAGTTTTGCCTTTTCTCAATATTGTCCCAAACTAGCAAAGATAAAAGAAGAATTTGATAGGCGATTTAAAGATTTCAAGGAGAAAGAAGAAGTTTTTTCGGTTTTTACGAATCCTTTTTCCTTTAATTTCGAAAAAGCTCCTATTTGTATTCAAATGGAACTTATTGATTTCCCAAATGATTCCATTCTAAAAGCGAAATACCAAGAAGTTGGTGTACCAAAAATATACAGCTATTTAGGTCAAAAATATCCGGAAATAAAAAAAGTTTGCAGCAAATAGTCCATGTTATTTTGGAAGCACCTATTTATGTGAACAATTGTAATTGTTTCATACATGAGAATAATTATTCTCATGTATGAAAGGTAGCAAAACAGCCCACAGCAAGACTAACCGACGTCAATCTTTCTGCCATAATGAAAGTCATATGCTCTCAATCTTTGAGTCCAAATTTTAGCAAGCTGGTTAACAATAAACGTTGTCACGTGTCGAGAAAAAAATAAAGTACTACAATTAAATTATTTAAAATTACTATAATTATATTATGAAGTATATATTTCCCCCAAAAAATATTATCATTGGATTTTAAAAAATTCCCCAAAATATAACTCTCCCCCACCCCTAAAAAAAATAGAAGTATTTTATTTCAACACAAACACAAAAAATTTCAAACTAACAGGAGACTCTGTAAATTTTTGTGTTGGCTATTAATGAGACTTTAGGAGACTCTGTAAATTAATGAGACTTTATACTTTTTTACTCATTATAAATATTTGATTTCTTCAAATAAAATTTAATTTCGTTTTAATTTGGTTTAAATGCTATATATTGAAGATATTAATATAATAAAAGTATTCTTTCTTTATTTATTTTCTTTAGTTGTCATAATAGTTATACTATTATTTTATGTCTTGTAATGACTTAGAATAAATAAAATTTTCATTATTAATTTTTGCAGTTTATTTATACTCATTCTTTCACTTCCCTTCGATTCTAATTAATGCAGCTTTTTTTAGGCGAAAATATTTTTTGCGGCAAACTTGAGATGTTATTTTATGGCAAATGGCTCGAGGTCCAATTGAGTTTGACACTCCTGCTCTACCCAACGTGGTGAGAGAATGAACGGACGATATATGCCGTATGTAAAGTACCAGAAGAGCCACCCCAGGTCATGTCAACATGACCGGCTAAGGAAGGGGTGGGAATCAAAAAGTAGGTCTAGCAACCAGCTTGTATGATGCACAAGTTAAACGCTCATAGAAGATCCGGACTGTTCAGACGGATCTGATTAGGAAAGAACAACGGAAAAGGCGCCGGAAACGAAACACATTAACCCTGCGGAGGTCGCGGCTGATCTGACAGATACAAACAAATTGTTTAATAGAAATATTCCTTGCACATATCCAGTGTATAGCTTGGAGGTCATGAGTAGTTGAGCATGCCAATATCACGAGTGTTATTCCACACTGTTTATGCAGTCAGTTTCGGGTTAACACGTATTATGTAAAGGTGTGTGATATTTCATAACAAATTGTATCTGAGACATATCGCGACCTCCGATGTCAGTATAGGATTGGCAACTAGCTTGTATATCAGGAAAAAATAAAGAAATGTATAAATTAAATAGCTATAGCATTTTTAATGGAGTAGAGAAACAGGAGGAAGTTAAAACAGGTGTGGGAATAATAATATAGAAAGATTTTAAAATAAAATAAAATAAATGAGAATGCATATCCGAAAGAATACTGAGAATAAAAATAACGTTGCAAAATAAAGCTCTAAATATAATCAGTGCCTATAGCCATGAAGAAGGAAAAACCGAAAACAGAAATTGAAGAAGTCTACGAAACGATACAGAAAACTGTCATGAAAAAAAAAAAAAAAAGTATCATCAGATGAATAATACTGGCAGGAGACAAATGTAGGGATTGGGAACAGTGTAATAGCAGGCACATGTGAAAGAACTCAAATGGAATAAGATTGCTTCACTTTTGTACAGATGACGAATTTAGAATAAATAATAAGTTCTTTAACCACAACGTGGAGAAATATCAGAGGCCAAGTGTCGACAAGAGATTATCTAACGACAAGGAGAACACTAAAACCAAATAAAATATTGGAAATAAGAGTGCCAGCATCTGAAAACAGAGGAAGTAGACTATTCATGGGAAAATTTAGATTCTAACAAAATATAAATAATGTAAAAAAGAAGATTAAAAAATACAAGGAAATAAATTTAAGGACAAATTATTACAAGAAGACAGAATCTTAAGAATACTTTACCAACACAAACAAAAAGAACAATTTCAAAAAAATATTATCAATAATGAGGAAGATATAGATTCCCAGTGGGAAAATTCAAAATGCATATTAAACAAACAGCACTGGGATAGAAACCAACTGGAAAATACAAAACAAGATGGACGCCGTACTATACTAAAGATACATAAAAAAAATTTATTATTTAAAAAAAAATGCATTTTATAAAGATATACAAGATAAAACTGATGTAACCAAATATGAAGAATATAAAAAATAAGAAATTAAATAAGTAACAAAATAAGACCCATAAATCAAAATTATCAGAATGGTAATTCTAATCAAACAGGAATATCACTTTTACTGAGCAAAACAAGATCCGAAATCAAAGAAAACAAATTTGTGAATACATAAATGCACCCTCTGTCCAAAAGGAAACAGAACTTTTCGAAAATAGAAAAAACTACTTGCGCCACCTGTTGTATCTTTTTGTTGCCGAAAGCGGCAACCTTCAATAGTGTTTTAGCAACCGTTTATGACATTTGCTTCATTAGAAGCCGAGTTATAGTGCCAAGAGTGACAGAGTGTTTTGACGAACGATCGGAAAATGAGTTTCAAACACATAGCTGCGATTGACTTTTGTGTTAAACTTGGTAAAGGTTTTACCGAAACGCATCAAATGCTTCAAAAAGCATACGGTGATGAATGCACATCCCGTACTCAAGTTTACGAGTGGTTTAAGCGATTTCAAAGCGGTCGTGAGATGGATGCTTGAGGACGACGAAAAGCCGGCCCGTCCAAAAACTGGACTAAGAGAAGTTAACATCCAAAAAGTGCATGATTTCATCAAAGAAAACCCGAAATTGTCCGTGAGATTGATTGAAGATGAATTGTGGATTCCAAAATCAACTGTGCACAACATTTTGACCGAGAGTTTGGGCCTTCGTAAATTGAATTTGAGATTTATTCCCCTCAAGTTGACCGACGACCAAAAAATGTACCGAATTGAACACTGAAAGGACCTCATTAAAACCAGGACTCAAACTTCCTTGAAACGATCGTTACTGGTGACGAAACGTGGTGTTTTGAGTATGACCCCGAAAGTGCTGAGTGGAGACCACCAGAAGAGGGGCATCCGAAAAAAAGTCGCTTGGGGAAGTAAAAAGTAAAGACAATGCTGATTTGTTTCTACTATTCCAAGAGCATTATCCACAAAGAAACGGTCAATGGTGAGCTTTATCTCGAAATTTTGAAGCAATTGATAGCGATAATTCGTCGCGTACGCCATGAATATCGTGACGACCGACCGTTCGTCAAAACACACTGTCACTCTTGGCACTATAACTCGGCTTCTAATGAAACAAATGTCATAAGCAGTTCATACAACACTAGCGAAGGTTGCCGCTTTCGGCAACAAAACGATACAACAGGTGGCGCCACTAGTTTCTTCTATTTTCGAAAAGTTCGGTTTCTTTTTGGACAGAGAATGTATACCAATCATAGAAAGAGAACCATGGGAAAACTATTTCACCACGTTATAGGAAGGAAGAAGAAATAAAAATGACTGAACTATCACAGCCAGAAAAAGCGGATGAAATTGAAATAAGCACTAATTTAATAGAATCAGTCAACTTAAAATTGAGAAATGGGAAATCATCTGTAACTGATGGCATTTATAATGAGATGTTAAAATATGGACGTAAAAATGTCTGAAAACATGAGAAATTTAAATTAACATATCTTGGAGTAAAGACAAGATTCCCATCGAATGGAGAATGAATATTACAATACCAATATTTAAAACGGGAACCAAATCTGAACACAAACACTATCTCGGAATAAGATTGTCGTATACTACCTTAAAATTGTGTACAAAAATTATCAAAGAAGAATTAGAATCAAGACTAAATTATAATGAAGAGTAAGAAAGGGAAGATAATTTACTGATGTCGTATTTGTTATAAAAATATAACAGAAAAAAAAATAATAAAATTTAACAAACCAATATTTATATGTTTCATTGACTTAGAGACGACTTTTAAGGGAAGGCGATAACCCTGTCTTCACTTGAAAAGTGAAATGAAAGTTCACCATTTCATTGATTTCCATTTTCCCCTTCTATTTTGTTATACTTTTTATATGTTTGTTATAGTGTCGTGGATGGGATCATGGTTTCTATTCTCGAAGAGAGTAGTTGGAGCTCATTTACTTGTAACTGACTTTTTGAATATCGGTAGACAGCCGATCTCCGCCCCTTCAGCCATTACCGATAGTTAAATCAAAGTTTTCAGTGAACCAAGACTTTCATTGGAGAGATTATAGCAATATATATATATATAGTTTACACGAAATGAACTTTTCGTTTATTTCTTGTAAGCTACAGACATTTCTATTAAAAGTAAACTTGCTGTCCCAAAGTGTTAATTGGATTCTTTCTAAATGCCTGCCCCCTAGATCATCATTTACAAAAATATTCCTGCACTTAAAATTTATGTTTGGTTTTGATTTATAAAGCTCTGAAAGAAAACTTCTTTGAAGTAAAGTAGAACCTCGCATCTCAGAATCGACCATAGAACTCGCACTACTCTACAATATTACGTTATAGACAACAATACACATTAGGGTTTAGGATCTCAAGATGGCAGTAATTGTCTATTGTATTCTCCCTCCGACGTCAATGATAACCATGCGTTCAGCAGACAGAGAGAAATTTATTAATCTTTTTAATAAATTTGCTTCTTCCCATCACTACCCTTCACAAAAGTTTAGTATTATTTCAACCCTGGCACATCGAGCCAGATCTTTATTAACAGATGAAACAGAAATTGAATATGAACTCAATTTTCTTAAAAAGTCTTTTGTTAACAATGGATTCTCTCTAAAAAAAGATTACTAAATTTCTCTCTGTCCACAGTTCAACTGCTTTTGAAGATTCTTCTCCACCAAAAGCTTTAATTTCGTTACCATACTCTCTCTCTCCCCCAAACTAGCCAAAATGCTTCAGAAATTCAACATTAGAACTTGCTTCACTACGTGTATTAAACTTCGCTCCATACTAAGTAGACCTAAAATGAAACATCTTCCTACTCAGTATCCAGGAGTCTACAAGATTTTTTGTGATTGTGGCAAACCATACTACTGCCAGACAGCTAAATCCAACCTTTTACGCATGGAAGAACACCAAAGAGACATTTCCTACAACAGAACCAGAGCCAGAGCTCTCTCTAGACACGTTCTCTTCTCTATCAACTATGATGAAGGCTGCCTCGTAGACTGGCCACAAACTTTTAATGTCCAGGTGGTGAGTTCAAGTTATGTGAATAAATTCAAAAATAGGTACGACAGCTGGAATAGTGATATGGGCCTTCCTCGAAGAATTCCTAATCCCTGGAAGTTTTTGGTAATAACAATAATAACAATAACCGAGAAAAAAAGAAAAATAATGTATAAAATATCAAACTACAGGGTGGTTCAAAATTCCACGTACCAACTTTGAGGGGAGGTAGAGAACATCAAAATCAACCATATTCACATAGGAAAGCATGGCCGGAAACGCCACCGGAAGGTACTAACAATGACAAAAAGTTACAGAAATTACACAAGGCAGTAAATAGTGTAAAAAACTTTATTAGGCGTAACTGAACAGTTCAATAGTAGTTGGATACATAATATGGTAAACGAGGTGCATGTCTGCCGTCTCAGCGTTCGTAAAACGATGCTTGTTCTTCGTACGACGTCGAAAGTTTGAATGAGGAAGCCCCAATTGCTCACCTGGAGCGCTGGCGAACAGTGCCACCTATCACATTCGGGTGGCGTTTCCGATCATACTTTCCTATGTGAATATGGTTGATTTTGATGTTCTCTACCTCCACTCAAAGTTTGTACGTGGAATTTTGAACCACCCTGTATATAATAGCATACAGTGGAGTAAGTGAGGAAGAAAGGGCGACAATGTTACATAAAATATAAAATAAAATAATCTAATTACATATCCATTAAAATTCTTTCATATGCTATTATAAATAATATAATAGCAGATGCCATATATAATAGCATATGAAATATGCTATTATTTATAATATAAATAATACAATAAATGTCACAAATGGGCACACAATAAATGTCACAAATTAATTGTATAACATAAATAATACAATATAATAGCATATGAAATATGTTATTATTTATAATATATATATATATTTTGTGAGTTCAACAAACTTCATCATTGGCCTGTAGAGTAAGATAGGCTGAGAGTCAGCAGATAGTAGGAGAGGAAATAAAGATAGAGGGCATTTCGGTAGAGTAGGTTAAAGAGGCCTCAGTTGACCTGTTTTAGCTGTTTGCCCCCCAGGGGCGTTTCTAAAACGGTCGTTGATTTTTCGCTTTAAAAAAAAAGGAAAAATCCTAAAAAGGAAACATGTAACATAAAAACAACAACAAACCAAAACAAATCTGGAGAGGTAAACTTAGAGGTGGAGGAAAGATCTGGCCCGAGTGATGCAGCTCTCAAGGAACTGCACCGCCTCGCTGTAAGCCTTCGCCGCTCGGGTTCTCAGGTGCTCCCCCACCTGTGGGAGCTTAGTAGAGAAAGGCTGAATACAGAGAGACCGAATATTTAATACAGAAAAACTGTCAATGTGGTTACTGTTCCTTTCTTTTGTTGTGGGCTGTTATGATTCTTTTGGCCACCTCACTTCCCTTGGCCATGTCTAGTTTGCAGAGTGCAATGTAGAACGCCGAAGCTGCCTCCTCGTCTATATCCAGGGCTACCTCTACGTGCTCAGGGGTAATTTTGCTCATGTCATCAACAAAGAGGTCACCCCATTTTGCACTGACGATGTTGGGTCCATATTTCCCTGTGAGGAGGAGTTCAGGTTCTACTACTTTATTTATTGCTTCGTTGAACTTTTCTGTCACCCCCGGCATACCTCTAAGGAGATGTCTTAGAGTCTCCCCTGCTTTTGCATAAGGGACTTCTGGGTGTTCGTTTTCATATACCTTTGCTGTTTTGAGATTTGTCAGCTCTTCTTCCTGCCGACTTAATGGCCGTTTGGAAGTTTTGGTGTTCGTCTCCATCTCTACTTCAGCTTCTACTACGTTATCTGAATTGGCGATGTCCATATTGGCAGTGGTAGCTCCGATTTCGTCCGTGGGAGTTACCGTGATGGTTTTTGCATTGTCAATCTCTTCTGTTGGGATCGTATTGCTGGTCTCTGCAATTCTGGTAGGTTTCCCTCCCTTACGGGACCTTTTCGTTGTCTTAGAAATGGCGGCATGATCAGGAGTGGCCTCAAGAGGCGGAAATTTTTCCTGTGTTGTGACCTTTTCATTACTTGGTTTTGTTACTGATGTGATTGCGCCACCCATCCTCTCTGCAAGGGTTCTGGATGGGCAGGTGTCGACTTTGTGGTCAATGACCCTACATTTCAGGCAAGCTGCCTCACATTTTTCCTGGTTGTGGCCTGTTTTTAGGCAATTTCTGCACTTTATTCGAGGGCAGTCTGCCCCAAGATGATGATCGTCAAAAAAGCAATGTTTTAGATGTGGCGCATTGCTTTTTGACGCCTGGGTAATTTACCATTACTCGGGCAGATCCTATGAGTACAAAGTTAGGAACTTCTGTCCTCATTTCAACAGAGATGGTTACCTCCCCTGACTTCCACTCAGAATTGTCGACGTCATTATGGACTTGGATTTCCCTTACAACGTCCCACTTCGGGAATATGCTGCGGATGATCTCATCATTCTCAGCGTATTCTAATGGGAATCTTGGTATCTTCAGGGTTCTTAGTATGCTTCCAACCATGAAGGGTGATACTTTCGTTTTCCCACAGTGAAAGCCTTGGAGTAGCTTTTCTCTGGTCTCCATGTTTTTTGTAACCACCTGTTATCTTCCTCCACCGTAGGGGTAAATCCAAAGATGTTTCCTGCACCCACGCATCTATAATTGCTTTTGCCATCGCCCTTGCCGGTATTGTGCCGTCAACCTCAATTCCGAGGGTACGCACACGTGGCAGAATGGAGGGCATGTTCAGATGAGGGGGCCTAACTATTCCCACCACTAAGTGTTTTCTATTGCCCCAGTCCGGGGTTTACTCTATCTGTGCTGGTCAGTTAATATTGCGAACGCCGGTGGAGTCCGTATTCGATGTTAACTTTGCAACACAGATACTACGTTTTGTTCTTAGCCTGATAAGGTTGCAAGAACAGACACTATACACTTGATCTTAGCCAAAAGGCCGAGAAGAAATTAATGTTTGATCCCTGATACTTTCACAAACATCACCCTTCATGATCAGCGATTATTCAGCGCCAGGTAAGTACTCATTAAGAAAAACTTTACTGCCGAAGACTGCAGAAAGAGGAATATAAATAATACAATGAGATTGGGAAGATTAAAATGGAGACAGAGAAAAAAAAAAATATTTGGAGTTCAACAAACTTCATCATTGGCCTATAGAGTAAGATAGGCTGAGAGTCAGCAGATAGTAGGAGAGGAAGTAAAGATAGAGTGCATAGTGGTAGAGTAGGTGAAAGAGGCCTCAGTTGACCTGTTTTAGCTGTTTGCCCCCCTGGGGCGCTTCTAAAACGGTCGTTGATTTCTCACTTTAAAAAAAAGGAAAAATCTTAAAAAGGAAACATGTAGCAAAACAAAGAGAGAATAAATCTGGAGAAGGAATGGAAAGGTAAACTTAGAGGTGGAGGAAGGATCTGGCCCGAGTGATGCAGCTCACAAGGAACTGCAGCGCCTCGCTGTAAGCCTTCGCCGCTCGGGTTCTCAGGTCCTTCCCCACCTGTGGGAGCTAAATTTTTGCCAGTAAAGTCCCATTTTTGGTGGGAACAGTAACCACAAGGTGGTTACTGTTCCCACCAAAAATGGGACTATTTTTTTCCCATTACACTCAAAACCTCCGAGTAGTTTATCTCGGGTTTGTATACTTTTGACGACTACTTGGAAGCACCCACCGCCGAAAGGAGCAAATCCGAAAACCTGGTCGGCACCGACTGTTTCGATGAGAGCTTTGGCTTAACATCGGGGATGCAGGTCGGCATTCACTTCTATTCCGAGTGTCCGCTTACGCGGCAAAGCCATGGCTGATTGGGGGGGGGGGGAACAATTCCCACCACTACCAAGTGTTTAATATTTCCCCGGTCCGGGGTTTGGGAAGATCTGTAAATTTCCGGTTAAATATTGTGAACCCCGATGGGACTCGTACCGATATTAACGGTTAAGAACAGATACTACGAAATGCTAGTAGCCTGTTAAGCTGATACACACAGACACTATACACTTGATCTAATCCCAAAGGCCGAGAAGCTATTACCAGCGTAACAATATTTCAATGAACTTCCTTATGCATCAAAGTTGACTGCAGCGTTTAATAATAATAATTTGTGAGTTCAACAAATCTTCATCATCGGCCTGTAGAGTAAGATAGGCTGAGAGTCAGCAGATAGTAAGAGAGGAAATAAAGATAGAATGCGTAGTAGTAGAGTAGGTTAAAGAGGCCTCAGTTGACCTGTTTTAGCTGTTTGCCCCCCAGGGGCGTTTCTAAAACGCTCGTTGATTTTTCACTTTAGAAATAAACGAAAAATCCTAAAAAGGAAACATGTAACAAACAAAAACATGAAGTACAGAGAAACTAAAAAAAATAGACAGGATTGGAAACCAAAGTAGAAAGATGTGGGGAACGGTCTGGCCTGAGTGATGCAGCTCACAAGGAGCTGCACCGCCTCGCTGTAAGCCTTCGTCGCTCAGGTTCTCAGGCCCTCCCCCACCTGTGGGGACTAGAGAACAGTATAGCTGTGGACGGGAAACCATGGGATGGTTATTGTGACTGTCGCTTTTTATAGGCAGTCATTATTCTTTTAACCACCTCACTTCCCTTGGCCATGTCTAATTTGGAGAGAGCTATGAAGAACGCCGATGCCACCTCTTCGTCTATGTCCATGGCTAGCTGTACTTGCTCAGGAGTGATTTGGCTGATGTCTTCAACAAATACAGGGTGTTCGGGATAAATTTGACATATTTATAATTAATTATATTTTTCCGTAAGTTACATGTATTAACACACACTTCTCTTCATTTAAAAGTTTGGACCCTTCTTCATTCATATACAAGATGTCAGAAAGGATGGATAGCTGGAACCCACCTGAATCATGGAAGAGAATAACTTGTATCATGATGATTCGTGCCCGCCATCAAAATAAGGATATTACGACTGCTGCCCAATGCTCCCTGAATACAGTAAAAACAATCAGGCATGAACTAGAGACTTGCAATGGTGACTACGAGGATGTAGCAAGAAGAAAGATCCCTAGCAGACGATCTGATTGCGTTCGTACAGCAGAATTCCTCGCAAATCTGCAGGAACAGGTGTTGAAGAACCCTGGCATTGGAATTCGGGCTTTGTTCGTGGAGTTGCTAACTGTAGTCAAGCCCTGGATAACAAGGGTAGGCAATGGTAGGCCGTATGTATGGCAGCAGGATTCGGCCCCTTGCCACACCTCTGGGAAAAGTCAAAAATGGTTGTCTGAAAATTTCTACGACTTCACCAGTCCAAATGTTTGGCCTCCAAACTCCCCAGACCTTAACCCCATGGATTATTTTGTATGGGGCGCAGTTGAAAAAGACACCAATCGCACTTCCAGTAATACAAAAGCCCAGTTAATGGATAAAATTAAAACAGTTTTTGCGGCCCTTCCCAGGGAGACTGTAGCATCAGCTTGTTCGAGGTTCCGAAGCAGAATTGAAGCTGTGATCGATGCTAATGGTGGTTATTTTGAGTAAATCTTGTTGATAGTATTGTAATTAACTCTGCCTGTAATGTTTTTTTGTCAATTCATTAAATTTAATAGATACAAAGAAGATTTTCTTTTTCCTTACGAAACTGTCAAATTTATCCCGAACACCCTGTATGTCAACCCATTTTGCACTAACTACATTGGGACTATATTTCCCTGTGAGGTGGAGCTCAGGTTCTCCTATTCTCACTATTGCTTCTTGAAATTTTTCTGTCATCCCAGGGATGCCTTTAACTAGATGCTTTAATGCCTCCCCTACTTTTGCATGAGGAGTCTCTAATTCTTCTGTTTCTGCTGGTTTTATTTTTTTCATCTCCTTTTCCTCTGGGCTGAGTGGTCGTTTGAATGGGGTGCTGTTTGCCTCCATATTTTCTGTTTCTTTTTCTTCTTCTCCTGCAATTTCAGCATGTGTGACAGCTTGCTTTTTGGCTGGTTCTTCATGGATTTCTTACTTCTTATCTTTCTCGGGTTTGGATTCTATGGCAGCATTTTTACCTTATTGCTCCCCTTAGGTGGTGTGAAGTTATGGCTTTCTGTTGCAGCCTTCAAGTTTGGAGAATTTTTCTTTTCTAAATTGCTAGTATTGCCTGGAGCCTAAAACTCATAAAATATATATATATTATATTTTGTGAGTTGAACAAATTTCATCATTGGCCAGTAGAGTAAGATAGGCTTCGGAGTCAGCAGATAGTAGGAGAGGAAATAAAGATAGAATGCACAGTAGTAGAGTAGGTAAAAGAGGCCTCAGTTGACCGGTTTTAGCTGTTTGCCCACCAGGGGCGATTCTAAAACGGTCGTTGATTTTTCACTTTGGAAAAAGGAAAAATCCTGAAAAGGAAAACATGTAACAAACAGAAAGTGTAACATAAGTATCAAGAAAGCCAAAGGAATGAAAAACTAAATTTACAGATGGAGGAAGGATCTGGCCCGAGTGATGCAGCTCACAAGGAACGCACCGCCTCGCTGTAAGCCTTCACCGCTTGGGTTCACAGGTCCTCCCCTCACGGGTGGGATCTAAAAACCAGTGAAGATGAGTACAGAAAACCAACAAGGTGGTTACTGTTTCTTTCTTTTGTTGTGGGATGTTAATATTCTCTTGGCCACTTCACTTCCCTTGGCCATGTCTAGTTTGCAGAGAGCTATGTAGAACGCCGAAACTGCCTCCTCATCTAAATACATAGCTACCTCTACTTGATCAGGGCTGATTTTGCTGATGTCATCCACGAAAAGGTCACCCCATTTTGCACTGACAACATCAGGTCAATACTTCCCTGTAAGGAGGAGTTCAGGTTTTCCTAATTTTGCCATCGCTTCTTTGAATTTATCCGCCACAACAGGGATACCTCTAATTAGCTGGCTTAGAGTCTCCCCTGCTTTTGCATGAGGAACTTCTGGGTGGGCGGTCTCAGATACTTTAGCTGTTTTTGGTGTTATCAACTCTTCTTCTTGTGTGCTTAATGGCCGCTTGGAAGTGTTGGTATCTGCCTCCATCTTTTCTTCTTCCTTGGCTATATCTATATCTATATTGGTATTTGTAGCTTCTCTTTCTTCTACTGTAGTTATACCGACTGTTTCTTCTGTGTGGTTTTTACTGCTCGTTTCTGTTGTGGAAATATTTTTTCCCTTACGGTTTTTCTTGGTTGTCTTAGAGGTGGAGGGGTGGCTTTTCTATAGCATCAGGAGTGGCCTTTAAAGGTGGAGAGGCTTCCTGTGCTGTGTCATTTCCATTGCTTGGTGTGATTGCACCTCCCATCCTCTCTGCCAGGATTCTTGATGGGCATGTGTCCACTTTGTGGTCAATGACCCCGCCTTTCAGGCAAGATGCCTAACATTTTTCTTCATTGTGGTCTGCTTTGAGGCAGTTTTTGCACTTAACTCTAGGACAGTCTGCCCCAAGGTGAGTGAAGGCACCACATCGGAAACACTGTTTTTTTACGCCAGGGTAGTTTATCATTACTCTGGAGGATCCGATAACAACAAAGTTGTGAACTGGCGTTTTCAACTCCAGGGAGATAATGACCTTGCCCGACTTCCATTCCGGGTTGTCTGCATCATTTAGGATTTCTACATTACGTACAACGCCCCATTTCCCAAATATTTCGTGAATAATTTTTATATCAGTTTCGATATAATCCAAAGGGAATCTGGGGATTCGAAGTACTTTGGTGATGCTTCCTACCAGAAATAGGACTATTGTTTTCCCATTATATTCAAATCCTCCGAGTTTTTTATCTCTCGTTTGTACATTTCGAACGACAATTTGAAAACGGTCGCCACCGAACGGAGTAAACCCGAAAATCTGATCAGCACCGACGCTTTGGATGAGGGCTTTAGCCAAACATCGAGGTTGTAGGTCGGCTTCAACTTCTATTCCGAGTGTCCCCGTACGCGGCAAAACCATAGCAGGTGAGGGGGGGGGGGCTAGGCTATTCCCACCACTACCAAGTGTTTGATATTTCCCCGGTCCGGGGTTTAGGAAGATCTGTAAATTTACTTTTAAATATCGTGAACCCCGATGGGACTCGTACCGATATTAACGGTTAAGAACAGATACTACAAGTTGCTCTTAGTCTATCAAGCTGATACGCACAGAGCTAAATTCTCTATAAGGTCATTGGTCTAAGCAAAACCTTCAAAGATAGCTAAAAGATGGCAGTGTTCAAAAAAAAAAATTTTGTGAGTTCAACAAACTTCATCATTGAAGTTTGTTGTACTTCAATGATGAAGTTGAGCCTGTAGAGTAAGATAGGCTGAGAGTCAGCAGATAGTAGGAGAGGAAATAAAGATGGAGTGCCTAGTGGTAGAGTAGGTAAAAGAGGCCTCAGTTGACCGGTTTTAGCTGTTTGCCCCCCAGGGGCGTTTCTAAAACGGTCGTTGAGTTTTCACTTTAGAAAAAGGAAAAATACTGAAAAGGAAGACATGTAACAAACAGAAAGTATAACATAAGTATCGAGAAAGCCAAAGGAATGGAAAACTAAATTTAGAGGAGGTGGAGGAAGGATCTGGCCCGAGTGATGTAGCTCACAAGGAAATGCACAGCCTCGCTGTAAGCCTTCGCCGCTCGGGTTCTCAGGTCCTCTTCCACCTGTGGGATCTAAAATCCAGTGAAGCTGAGTACAGAAAACCCACAAAGTGGTTACTGTGTCTTTCTTTTGTTGTGGGCTGTTAATATTCTCTTGGCTACTGCACTTCCCTTGACCATGTCCAGTTTGCAGAGAGCTATGAAGAACGCCGAAACTGCCTCCTCGTCTAAATCCATAGCTACCTCTACTTGATCAGGGCTGATTTTGCTGATGTCATCAACGAAGAGGTCACCCCATTTTACACTGATAACATCAGGTCCATGCTTCCTTGTAAGGAGGAGTTCAGGTTCTCCTAATTTTGCCATCGCTTCTTTCAATTTATCCGCCACCCCAGGGATACCTCTAATAAGATGGCTTAGAGTCTCCCCTGCTTTTGCATGAGGAACTTCTGGGTGGGCGGTCTCAGATACTTTAGCTGTTTTTGGTGTTATCAACTCTTCTTCTTGTTGGCTTAATGGCCGCTTGGAAGTGTTGGTATCTACCTCCATCTTTTCTTCTTCCTTGGCTATATCTACATGTATATCTATATCAGTATTTGTAGCTTCTCTTTCTTCTACTGTAGTTATATCGACTGTTTCTTCTGTGTGGTTTTTACTGCTCGTTTCCATTGTGGAAATTTTTTTCCCTTACGGTTTTTCTTGGTTGTCTTAGAGGTGGAGGGATAGCTTTCTGTAGCTTCAGGAGTGGCCTTTAAAGGTGGAGAACTTCCTGTGCTGTGCTATTTCCATTGCTTGGTGCAGTTGCAGTTGCGATTGCACCTCCCATCCTCTCTGCCAGGGTTCTTGGTGGGTGGGTGTCCACTTCGTGGTCAATGACCCCGCATTTCAGGCAAGCTGCCTCACATTTTTCTTGATTGTAGCCTGCTTGGAGGCAGTTTTTGCACTTAACTCTAGGACAGTCTGCCGCAGGGTGAGTGAAGGCACCACATCGGAAACACTGTTTTTTTTACGCTAGAGTAGTTAATGATTACTCTGGCGGATCTGATAACAACAAAGTCGGGAACGGGCGTTTTCATCTCGAGGGAGATAATGACCTCGCCCCACTTCCATTGAGGGTTGTCTGCATCGTTGCTGGGGATTTTAAGCATTTTGATAATGCTCCCCACCATAAATGGAACAATTTCCTTTCCATTACATTGAAAGCCTTCGAGTAATTTGTCGCTAGTCTCAGCACTTCTAACTACAACTTGGTATCTGCCATCACCAAAGGGAGTGAATCCGAAAATCTGGTCCGCACCGACGCTGTCAATGAGGGCCTTGGCCAAACGTCGGGGTGTCAGATCGGAGTTATTCTCGATGCCGAGGGTCCGCGTGCGCGGCAAAACATTGGCCATAGCTGGCGATGGGGTGGGGTGGGGGGGCTAACTATTCCCACCACCAAGTGTTTATTATTGTCCCGGTCCGAGGTTTAGGAAAATCGGTAACTTTCCGATTGAATATCGTGAATCCGGATGGGATTCGTACCGATATTAACGGTTAAGAACAGATATTACGAAATGCTAGTCTACTACGAAAAATAGAAGATAGTAGCCTTCTATAATAGAAGATAGTAGACATAGTAGACACACTTGATCTATGCCAAGAGGCCGAGAAGATTGTGGAATCAGTAAATCACACTACAAAAATGAACAGCACCTCTTCGTTTGTGCCCAGATCGGGTTTTTCCCAGTCAAAGCTGTCAAAAATTTTCCAGTACAGCTTGTTTGGGCTGAGCTGAAGCACTCGAACTCCATCCGTTGCCAATTTCTTAAAAAGTTTACATATTGTGTAGTACCACTCAGGCACCGTCTCCGCACATGGTCCGGCGTGGCCAGTGATCCCGAAGTAGGGTAGGAAAAATCCTAAGAAGTATTTAATCAGATTGCCGGAAGGGTGATTTGATGCCAGTGCTTTCCGTATGGTCTGAGCAGTGTTGGTTAGGTGGCAGTATTTGAGGATTGGCAGGGCGAATCCCCCTTGTGTGGGGGGAATATGGAGAAAGGCCCTACGCACCTTGTGCCTCCTGTTGTTCCAGAAAAAATCAGTGATATGTTTGTGAATGGCGTTGTCTTGTGTGTCTGTGATGTTTGTGAGGTTAATGGTGTGCAGTAACATCGGTTTTAGGACTGTTTTGATAACTGTTGCTCTACCTTCGAATGATAGGTAGTTGGGACTGAAGGGTTTGAGTTTTTCGCGACACATTTCTATTAAGTGTTCGGTTTGCAACACTGGGGTTTCTAGGAAGGGAATTCCTAGTATTGTTAATGGGCCGGTTGTGAGTTTCAGACCATACGGAAGACTGGCAGGGCCGAATTTCCCATAAATTTTGATTTTTGTTTTTTCTGGGTTGGTGTGAAGACCACTGAGCACGCTGAACTCTCGCAGTATGCCGAAGAAGATGTAAATCGATTCGGAATCCCGAAGGGTTCCGACGATGTCATTGGCATATACGATAGTTTTGCTCTGTTTGGAGCCTAAGGGCAGAGGTATTCCTCTTACTGCGCGCGTCTCATCAATTTTTTTTAGAATAGGCTCTAGTACTAAAGAGAAAAGAAGGGGGCTAAGGGGGCAGCCTTGCCGAACCCCTCTGCGTATGGGAATGGGTTCTGAAAGAAACCCATTAATCGCAATGTGCGTTGTTGTTTTACTGTACATGCTTTTGATTGCTTCCCTTACGCAGGCCGCCACTCCGACTTTCTCTAGGATATAGTGCAGGAAGTTGTGCTTTGCACTATCGAACGCTTTATCTAAGTCTACTGATACGAGTGCAAGTGGGAGTTCCTTATTCGTCACAAAGCGAAGAATGTCTCTTATCAGGAAGAGGTTGAGCGCCATGGATCTTCCCGGAACTCCGTATACTTGAGTGCTGGTTAGCACATTCCCAATGCCCAACTTCAGACGGTTACAAATTACTCTTGCGAATAATTTGTAGTCTGTGTTGGTCAAGGAAATGGGCCTCCAGCTACCCATGCTATTTAGGTCTCTCCCTTTCTTGGGGATGAAAATTGTGTACCCACTAACGAAGTCAGCAGGTACGTCACCAGTGAATAGGAATCTGTTGAATAGTGAGACCAGGATAGGCAAGATGAAGTTCCAGGCTGAGCGATAGAGCTCAACGCCTAGCCCATCCAGGCCAGGGGTTTTCCGTAGCTTAAGCTGTTTGTAGGCTCGAGTAACCTCTTCCGAAGTGATTGGTCTCTTTTGAAGAGTTCTGAGGTGTTCAGGCATGTTGTCAATGCTCCACACTCCGAAGTCGCCTGTCTCCTCAGCTTCATCGGAATAGGTTCTCGTGTAATGCTGGGAAAATTGCTGCAGGATGTCTTCCGTGGTTGTGAGTGTTTGCCCGTTAGCGTGAATTTGCCGAAACACTTTCCTGTCTTGTGCTGCTATGCGGTGCCGATTGTAAAAGGCGGCCGACGGTGTTTCCGCCTGCCGGAGAAATAGTCTGGCGCGAAAATCGAGCTCGGCGACTTTTTTCCGTCGAAGTGCCTCGAGTTCGATTTCCACGGCTTTAATAAGCGAATCGCTAGGAATACCGTTTCTCTGATTAGCCCGGTACCATCCTAGCTCTCGATACAGCTCTCTCATTTTTTTTTCTTTGCGCGTGAGCTCTTTCTCTGGAGATGTTTTGGAAGAGCTCTTTTGCCTCGGTTTTGAACTGGGCCCACGCGTCCCAGTCCCAGTTGGCCTTTTCCCTTCCTTCGCATAGCAGCTGCAAATCCTTGCTATAAATTTTGGGGAAGCTTGGAGGCATTTTCCAAGATCCTCTTGATGTTTCTACGACCTCGGGTAGTTCGACTTTCATCAGAACCATTTCATGGTCTGTTATCGAGCTACCAACCGTTATATGCCTGACCGAAACAACTCGTGGCCCTAGGTTCCTGGAGATATAAAGGCGGTCGAGTCGCGTTGCGACTCCTCCTCTCGCCCATGTGGTACCCACTGTGTCTGGATTGTGTTCCCTCCAGATGTCAATGAGGTCGACATTATCACAGCACAGTTGCAGTTCCCTAGAGCCACCGGTACCGGTGTTGTTGCTGCCACCAATTTTGTCAAATCTTACGTCAGCGATGCAGTTACAGTCCCCCCCGGCTATGATATACTGAGCCCAGTGTAAATAAGGTTCTAGGGACGTGAAGAACCTGCATCGCTGGTGGACGTTGTTAGGGGCATATACATTAAGGAAGCGGATGACTTTACCTCCAAACTTCCAGTCTATAGAGACTAGACGTCCTGCAGCATCTTTCTGTACATTGAAAAACCCGCCTAGAATGGGCTGACGAACAAGGATTCCCACCCCCCTCGCACAGCGCTCTCCGAACGGGGAAGCTTCTGGAGAAGTTTTCTATGTCCCAGTACTGATAAAAGTGCGTCTCCTGAAGAAAGAGTACATGAACCTCATGCAGTAAGATTAGGCTCCAAACAGCGCGTTGTGCGTTGACGGAGCGCAGACCGTTAATGTTGAGGGTGGCGACGCGAAATTTGTTGTTCGTGTTAATAGTTGAGTTTTAAAAGGTACGGTTGAGGTTTAGTACCTCCCCGTTTGCTATTTCAATTACTTCTTGGTGTAGTGATGTTATGTCACTTTCATGTAAGCCCAGAATACTGGCTACGATGGTGTTCCTGAAGGAGTCCTGTTGTTCGCTAAGAATGTCAGGCACGACGAAGTTTCCCCATTCCAGATTAACACAGGGTTTGGATGCACCCTCCTGGTAATGGGTAAAGAAATGCGGCTCGCCGCCCCTTTCTATAGCGGTGACAAACCTTTCATGACCTTCTTGGTCTGTTTGAACGAGTTGCAGAATGGCAGCTCCCCTTTTATTATTCTGGGAAATGGACGGGGGTTTGTTCCTGTGTCAGTTGTGGGGGGGGAGTGATTGGATTTCCCTCAATTGGCAGTCTTTTGCATGTAGCCTGTTCCTCTTCCGCATGCTCCCTCTGGCGTTTGACAGTAGAGGTTTCCATTTCCTCTATCTGTGTGTCTTCGGCTGCGTCTCTGTTGTGGGGGGGGTTCTAGTTTTCTGCTTTTCTTTGGCTTTTGGGCTTGTTTCTTGGCACCAGTATGGTCTGTTTGAAATTCTCCTGTTCCCCCCCTTTAGATTTGGACCCTGTTGTGGGTAGAGGAGGAAAAGCGGAGGTGCATTCTATGGGTGTTTCCGTATTGTCTGGGATGGGGGGAGGGGTGAGGAGCGGGTGTATCGAACCCCCCGCATGTTCTGCTAATGATCTCTGAGTACAGGTGTTGAACCTGTGGTCTGCTTGGTGGCATTTTTTGTAAGGGTTATTGCATTGTTGTAGGGAATGCCCAGAATCACCGCAATTACTACATTTTGCCTTACCGCATTCTGCTCCCAGGTGCTCATAGGAACCACACCTAAAACATTGCCTCTTCACACCTGGGTAATTAACCATAACTCTAGCTGAGCCAATAGTGACAAAGTTCGGAAAGGGCGTCTTCATCTCTATTGTGAAGGTGACGTCTCCTGATTTCCATTCCGGTTTGTCGGGATCGGTTCTTAGTTTTATGTTGTTGACCGTTCCCCATTTAGAGAACACCTTGTGAATGACATCATCACTCACTCTTTTCGATGTACCTTCACTGTTCTCCACAGGCTTCCCACTAAGAATAAAAATTTTGTGAGTTCAACGTATCTCATCATTGGCCTGTGGAGTAAGATAGGCTGAGATTCAGCAGATAGTAGGAGAGGAAATAAAGATAGAGTGCATAGTGGTAGAGTAGATGAATGAGGCCTCAGCTGACCTGTTTTAGCTGTTGACCCCCCAGGGGTGCTTCTAAAACGGTCGTTGATTTTTCACTTTTAAAAAGGAAAAATCCTGAAAAGGAAAAAAAAGGAGAGACTAGGCAAACTTAACAAGTGTAAATAAATCTAAAGACTATGTGGAAGACAATTCTATAGAGGAATGAGTTTGCCGAGCAAACCCAGAACAGTATAACCAGGAAAAGAAGGGAGATGACCTGGCCCGGAAGACCCCGCCCTGAAAAGGGCTTGGGACCACCTCGATGTTGGCCTTCGCAGTCCGGGTTTGTTCAGGTCAACCCCAACCTGGGGACAGAAAAACTTTCAACTGTGAAAGGACTAGACCTACCTGTGGGTTAAATGCTGATCAGGAAGGAAGATCGGGATAGCGTCAACACCTACAACTTGAAGGTGTTATAGGTGCAGACACAGCCGGATTCCCCCCTGTATGATCTGGCAGATGGTTGGTGGATCACACCATCTCCTCAGGAACCGCTCTTCTCCCCGTAAGTACCTTTCCTGCTCCAGGAAGCGGCGGAGGTAGGCTGAGAGACAGTTCTTAACACGGAGATAGATGCGATCCCCCTCGTTAAGAAGGTGTTTTTTCCTGGTTTTCCAAATGTGGTGCTTAATCACATTTATTAGGAAAATCAGGTGTTTCTTTTTTTTTGGTTACTGGGGGAGGAAACTGTAGAAATACTATTTCGGGGAATGTGAGCGCTGGGATCGCAAGCACCTCAGCCAGTCTGTGCCAAACACGCTGTGCTGGCGGGCAGTGAAAGAAGAGGTGCCCTACGGTTTCTATCGCACCGCAGACGTCGCAGAAGGGGTTGCATGGTCGCGGGTTGTAAGCTGATTTTACGAGTTTCACCGGGAGTCTGCCGTAGGCGATTCTCCAGGCTAAGTCCCGGTGAAATGGTTGCCCCCAGCTGTTTTTTATGTTGGTGAACAGCACCTCTTCGTTTGTGCCCAGATCGGGTTTTTCCCAGTCAAAGCTGTCAAAAATTTTCCAGTACAGCTTGTTTGGGCTGAGCTGAAGCACTCGAACTCCATCCGTTGCCAATTTTTTAAAAAGTTTACATATTGTGTAGTACCACTCAGGCACCGTCTCTGCACATGGTCCGGCGTGGCCAGTAATCCCGAAGTAGGGTAGGAAAAATCCTAAGAAGTATTTCATCAGATTGCCGGAAGGGTGATTTGATGCCAGTGCTTTCCGTATGGTCTGAGCAGCGTTGGTTAGGTGGCAGTATTTGAGGATTGGCAGGGCGAATCCCCCTTGTGTGGGGGGAAGATGGAGAAATGCCCTGCGCACCTCGTGTTTCCTGTTGTTCCAGAAAAAATTAGTGATATGTTTGTGAATGGCGTTGTCTTGTGTGTCTGTTATGTTTGTGAGGTTAATGGTGTGCAGTAACATTGGTTTTAGGACTGTTTTGATAACTGTTGCTCTACCTTCGAATGATAGGTAGTTGGGACTGAAGGGTTTTAGTTTTTCGCAACACATGTCTATTAAGTGTTGTGTTTGCAACACTGGGGTCTCTAGGAAGGGAATTCCTAGTATTGTTAATGGGCCGGTTGTGGGTTTCAGACCATACGGAAGACTGGCAGGGTCGAATTTCCCATAAATTTTGATTCTTGTTTTTTCTGGGTTGGTGTGAAGACCACTGAGCACGCTGAACGCTCGCAGTATGCCGAAGAAGATGTAAATCGATTCGGAATCCCTAAGGGTTCCGACAATGTCATCGGCATATGCGACAGTTTTGCTCTGTTTGGAGCCTAAGGGTAGCGGTATTCCTCTTACTGCGCGCGTCTCATCAATTTTTTTTAGAAGAGGCTCTAGTACTAAAGAGAAAAGAAGGGGGCTAAGGGGGCAGCCTTGCCGAACCCCTCTGCGTATGGGAATGGGTTCTGAAAGAAACCCATTAATCGCAATTTGCGTTGTTGTTTTACTGTACATGCTTTTGATTGCTTCCCTTACGCAGGCCGCCACTCCGACTTTCTCTAGGATATAGTGCAGGAAGTTGTGCTTTGCACTATCGAACGCTTTATCTAAGTCTACTGATACGAGTGCAAGTGGGAGTTCCTTATTCGTCACAAAGCGAAGAATGTCTCTTATCAGGAAGAGGTTGAGCGCCATGGATCTTCCCGGAACTCCGTATACTTGAGTGCTGGTTAGCACATTCCCAATGCCCAACTTCAGACGGTTACAAATTACTCTTGCGAATAATTTGTAGTCTGTGTTGGTCAAGGAAATGGGCCTCCAGCTACCCATGCTATTTAGGTCTCTCCTTTTCTTGGGGATGAAAATTGTGTACCCGCTAACGAAGTCAGCAGGCACGTCACCAGTGAATAGGAAGCTGTTGAATAGTGAGACCAGGATAGGCAAGATGAAGTTTCAGGCTGAGCGATAGAGCTCAACGCCTAGCCCATCCAGGCCAGGGGTTTTCCGTAGCTTAAGCTGTTTATAGGCTCGAGTAACCTCTTCCGAAGTGATTGGTCTCTTTTGAAGAGTTCTGAGGTGTTCAGGCATGTTGTCAATGTTCCACACTCCGAAGTCGCCTGTCTCCTCAGCTTCTTCGGAATAGGTTCTCGTGTAATGCTGGGAAAATTGCCGCAGGATGTCTCCCGTGGTTGTTAGTGTTTGCCCGTTAGCATGAATTTGCCGAACCGCTTTCTCATCTTGTGCTGCTATGCGCTGCCGGTTATAAAAAGCGGCCAAAGGTGTTTCCGCCTGCCGGAGAAACAATCTGGTGCGAAAATCGAGCTCGGCGACTTTTTTTCGTCGAAGTGCCTCGAGTTCGATTTCCACGGCTTTAATAAGCGAATCGCTAGGAATACCGTTTCTCTGGTTAGCCCGGTACCACCCTAGCTCTCGGTACAGCTCTCTCATTTTTTTTCTTTGCGCGTGAGCTCTTTCTCTGGAGATGCTTTGGAAGAGCTCTTTTGCCTCGGTTTTGAACTGGGCCCACGCGTCCCAGTCCCAGTGGGCCCTTTTCCTTCCTTCGCATAGCAGCTGCAAATCCTTGCTATAAATTTTGGGGAAGCTTGGAGGCAATTTCCAGGGTCCTCTCGATGTTTCTACGACCTCGGGTAGTTCGATGTTCATAAGAACCATTTTATGGTCTGTTATCGAGCTACCAACCGCTATATGCCTGACCGAGATAACTTGTGGCCCAAGGTTCCTGGAAATATAGAGGCGGTCTAGTCGCGTTGCGACTCCCCCGCTCGCCCATGTGGTTCCCACTGTGTCTGGATTATGTTCCCTCCAGATGTCGATGAGGTCGACATTATCACAGCAGAGTTGCAGTTCCCTAGAGCCACCGGTACCGGAGTTGATGTTGCCACCAACTTTGTCAACTCTTGCGTCAGCGATGCAGTTCCAGTCCCCCCCGGCGATGATATACTGAGCCCCGTGTAAATAGGGTTCTATGGACATGAAGAACCCGCTTCGCTGGTGGGCGTTGTTGGGGGCATATACATTAAGGAAGCGGATGACTCTACCTCCAAACTTCCAGTCTATAGAGACTAGACGTCCTGCAGCATCTTTCTGTACATTGAAAAACCCGCCTAGAATAGGCTGACGAATAAGGATTCCCACCCCCCTCGCACAGCGCTCTCCGAAACACCAGAAGCTCTGAACGGGGAAGCTTCTGGAGAAGTTTTCTATGTCCCAGTACTGATAAAAATGCGTCTCCTGAAGAAAGAGTACATGAACCTCATGCAGTAAGATTAGGCTCCAAACAGCGCGTTGTGCATTGACGGAGCGCAGACCGTTAATGTTGAGAGTGGCGACTCGAAAAGTGTTGTTCATTTTAGTGGTGTAGTTATAGGGCGGGACAATTAGAATTTTAGTGTCTCTTCGGTAACTATTTTGATTAGTGCTTGGTATAGCGCTGTGATGTCGCAGTCATGTAAGCCCATATTGGCGGCTAGAATGGAGTTTCTAAAGGAGTTTTGTTCCTCATTTAGAATATCTGGCACGGCAAGTTTGTCCCATTCCAAGCCAACACAGGGTTTTGATGAACCCTTTGTGTAGTGGGCATAGAAGTGTGGCTCGCCGTTTTTCTCTATGGCGTTGTGGATTCTTTCGAACCCGTCCTGGTCTTTTTGGACATGGTGGAGAATAGTAGCTCCCCCTGGAATTATTTTAGGGAATGGTGCTGGGGTGGGTTCTGTTCCTGTCGTGGGGAGGGTAGTAGGGTTTCCGCCCATAGGCAACCTTTTAAACGAAGCTTGTTCGTCTTCTACCTGTTCCCTTTGACGTTTTGCTGTAGAGGTGTCCATTTCCTCTGTGGCAGATGCTGTGGTTGTATCTCCGTTCGTGGTGGTGGGGGGAACGCTGGCTGTTGAATTTTGGCTTCTGTACTTTTTGGTTTTACCCAGTGATACTTGTTTGAACCCCTCTTGTTTGCCACGTTTGGGTTGGGCTGTTGATATCGGTGGCGGGGGCGGGGTGGGTATTTTTGGTGGTTCTGTGTTGTCAGAGCTAAGGGGGGGAGGAACGGGAAGTGGTTGTATCGCACCCCCCATTCGTTCTGCTGATGTTCTGTGTTGACACACATTGTAACTGTGGTCTTTTTGGTGGCATTTCTTGCAGGGGTTGGTGCAATGTGGTAGTAAATGGCCAGATTCGCCACAATTGCTGCACTTGGCCCTGACACATTCTGCTCCCAGGTGTTCGTGGGAGCCACACCTGTAGCATTGCTTTGTGACACCTGGGTAGTTTACCATGACTTTTTCGGAGCCGATGGTGACAAAGTTCGGAACAGGAGTTTTCATCTCCATTGTGAAGATGACCACTCCTGATTTCCAATCCGGGTAGTCGACATCAGTGCCCCGTTTAATGTTCTTAATTGTGCCCCATTTAGCGAATGTCTTGTGGATGACGTCGTCGCTATTTTCTATATATTCGAGGGGGAACCTGTCAATTTTTACAGTTCTTAACAGGCTTCCCACTAAGAACGGAGTGATTTCTACGTCATTACATTTAAAACCCTCCAGCAGTTTGTCCCTAGTTGTGGTGTTTTTTACCACTACCTGGTATCTCCCTGCCCCGAAGGGGGTAAACCCGTAAATGTTTTCGGAACCTACTGCCTCACAAAGTGCTTTGCAGATATGTCTTTTGTTTAGGGCTGGGTCCGTTTGAAAACCGACCGTTCTCACCCTAGGAAGTAGTGAAGACATGTCGGTCTTAAGTTTGGCCACGGCCAAAAAAAGAACACACACACAAAAAAAAAAAAAAGGATATAGGATCTAGGGAAGAGAAGGACCGTGGTGGTAGATTAGTAAAAATACCGTAGGACAGGAAGGTTCTACAAGCAAAGAGAGAAATCCCGTAAGAACAAGTCTTACCAGCAAATCCTGTAGCTTAAGCCTA
Source organism: Typopeltis vanoorti (assembly GCF_054136105.1). Lineage (NCBI taxonomy): Eukaryota > Metazoa > Arthropoda > Arachnida > Uropygi > Thelyphonidae > Typopeltis > Typopeltis vanoorti. Next base: position 144,015,026 of record NC_143555.1, on the reverse strand, counting down.
GCTACTAGCAGAAAGAGAAAAAAAAAAAAGGAGTGAAAGGAATCCAAAAATAGAAAAACAATCTTACCAACCACGATCGATCCGGAAAGAGCAGCTCTCATAGAGGGTCGCGTCCGCTGAATCCTGGAACTTTACTAGGGAATCGTCGACTTTAAACTTCATTTAAATATGCATTGGGTTTTGTTTGTGCCATTGATACGATTGCATTGATTGATGATTGCTGTATTGCATTGGATTTTCATCTGCTTTGAGGATTACATTGTGACTAATGTGAATAGTGCACATTCGGATTACGGACTAATTTCGAAATATTGGAACCATAAACCATATTACAAAAGGACGACAGGACTATACAACGGAATATCGTAAGTGATGAGAAAACCTACTAAGGTAAGTAGAAGAATATTTTCTATCTATTTAAATTAGCATTACCAAAACATGGATAAGCCCCTAACATTTGAGGAAGTCTATAGAGAGTTCCTAAGACTAGGAAAACTATTGAACGACAACTGGCCAGGGAAGGTGAAACTGTACGACACATTCCCACCCACAACAGTCACAGACGACATCATGGACGATAAAGAAGAAGAATCACAAGAAGACTTAGCACATTTGCCTGAACCAGATGAACATACAATACAAAACAACGCCTACCAGACAGCAGAACCACACACCGAATTTCAGAAGGTACAAAAGAAAAGGAAAATATCGAACACTGCAGAAACACCCAAAACAACAGACACAGACAACGGAACAAAAGAAAGAATACCCCCAGTCATCCTAAGGGCCAAGGAACACTGGATGTCGATTGCTACCTCCCTAAAGACAACAGGAATAACATTTACCAAAACAACAAACACAGACGAAGGTATACGCATCCAACCGAAGACATCGACAGATTACAGAAACATAACAAAATTTCTGGATAACAGCAACTTACCATACCACACTTTCCAACTCAGCAGCGACAAACACCTGAAAGTTGTACTACGGGGAATCACAGAAACTATATCAACAGAAGAAGTCATCACAGACCTACATAACAAGGGATTTAAACCAATCAAAGTAAGCAGAATGCATAGAGCAGACAAGACACCCTATCCCTTGATCTTAGTCGAAATCTCCAAAGAACAGAAAGACATATACGACCTCCATTCTATCTGCGACCTAATCATAAAAGTAGAGGCTCTGAGACGCAAATCAACAACAACACAATGTCACAGATGTCAGAAGTTCGGTCATGCACAGCGATGCTGCAAAGCTGAATTCCGATGCGTGAAATGCGGAGGAAAACACGCCACCCACGAATGCAAGAAACCACGCACCCAGCCGGCGAAATGTGCCAACTGTGGTGGCCCGCACCCCGCCAACTACAGAGGGTGTACAACTCACCCCCAAAACATGAAGATCCAACCCCAAAGTAGCAAGCCGATACAAGAATATAGACCCACCCAACAAGTTACAGCCTCCACAACAAACGGAAGAACATATGCAGAAGTTGCAAGCCTAACCCAACAAGAAAACTCCAAACCCAAAACAAACCACCCACAGCAAACTAGCAAAACCAATCTCCTCAACATAACAAACTGCATAGGAGAGATGCTTACAGAACTCCGACAAACTAATCCAACACAAGAGGCCAAGGACATCATTCTAAAGCACACACAGATTTTATTCTCAACAATCCTTAATGGATAAAAGCAAAAGAAAACCCAACTCTCTACAGATCATCAGCTGGAATGCTAATGGACTACCCAACAAAGCAACAGAACTACAAGAATTCGCAACAGAGACCCAAGCAGACATCATCCTAGTAAATGAGACACACCTGCGCCCAAGTGACAAGACAAGAATCAACAACTACACCACATACCGCACAGACAGAACCTATGCAAGAGGAGGAGGTACAGCCATCTTCATTAAGAAGAGCATAAAACACAACGCAATAGCCAGACCTCAAACAGAACATATGGAAACAACAGGAATTGAAATACATATGGAGAACACAAGCAGTATCATGATATTTGCAGCCTACAACCCTCCAAATAAAAAACTCTTAGAAAGAGACCTTGAAGAAACACTGAACACAGGAAAAGCGGTAATCATAGCTGGAGACCTCAATGCCAAACATCCGACCTGGAACAGTAGAAACACCAATAACAATGGAAAAATACTCAACACATATGCCACCACAAGAAACATGGCAATAATAGGACCAACAGAACCCACGCACTATGGAGTTACCGGCCGTCCAGATGTCCTCGACATAGCTATACTACAAAATATACCATACAGCTACCAAATACAGTCAGTAAACGAGCTAAGCTCAGACCATAACCCCATAATTCTACAGATGGGCACCATACAAGACCCAACAAAAGACAGCACAACCACAGTAAACTGGAACCAACTGCCAATAGCCCTTCAAGAAAATCTTGGCCCAGTACCCCACATAACAAACACAGAAGAGATGGAAAGTGCAGTGACAACATTTGAAAAACAAATAGCGACAGCAATATCCTCTGTAACAATCACAACCACAAGGTCATCCCCAAATAAACTACCAGATGAAATCAAACAACTCATCAAAGAAAAGAACAGACTGAGAAGACGATACCATAAGACCATGGACCCCACAGACAAGCAAGCAATGAACAAAGCAACAAACGAAGTCAGATACGCGCTTAAAGACCATCGCAACCAACAATGGAACAACAAAATAGAACAACTAAACACAGACGGCCAACACATATGGAAAATCATGAAGTCACTTCGATCCAAGCACAGCACATGTCCCCCAATCAAAGGTGAGAACAAGATAGCATACACAGAAGAAGAAAAAGCAGAAGCCTTCGCAGACAGCCTAGAAAGACAATGCAGCCCCAACTATGACAATGCAGACCTAAACTTCATCCAGAAAATCCATAAACAAGTACGCAACATAACCAGGAACACCAAACCTATCCAGAATCTAGAACCCACGTCACCAAAAGAAATATATCAGGTCATCAAAAAACTAAAAACCAAGAAAGCCCCAGGTCCCGATGGGATCCCGAATATAGCACTTAAACTACTCCCCCGCAAGGGCATCATGCACCTTGTAGCCATCACCAACGCCATGTTACGACTAAAACATTACCCAGAACGCTGGAAACTAGCAGACGTATTTCTCATCCCTAAACCAGGAAAGGACAAACAATTCCCACAAAACTACAGGCCCATCAGCTTACTATCTTGCATAGGCAAAATAGCAGAACACATCATACTTGTAAGAATCCAAGAAGCAGCAGAAAACAACAACATAATACCTGATGAACAATTCGGCTTCAGAAAAGAACACTCAACAACCCATCAAGTCTACAGAGTGATAGAACATATCACTCAAGGATACGAATGGCACCAACACTCAGGAGCAATCTTCTTAGACATAGCCCAGGCGTTTGACAAGATCTGGCATTACGGGCTACTATATAAACTACATAAGGCCGGAATCCCAACACCACTAGTCCTACTCCTCAAGTCTTTCTTAAGTAACAGAAAATTTAGAATTAAAATAGAAGGAATCAGATCCACCGAAAGAAAAATAACGGCCGGTGTTCCCCAAGGATCCCTACTCTCACCTCTACTCTTCTCCATATACATGGCAGATATCCCCAACTTATTACCAACCATCACTGCACCCTATGCCGATGACACAGTCATCATATCCAGATCCCTCAGACCAAAACTCGCAACCAAGAAACTTCAAATCGCAGCCAACACCCTAGAAAGCTGGTACAGCAAATGGCGAATAGTCATTAACCCAACGAAAAGTACTGCAGTATTATTCAGCAGAAGAAAAACACAACCTGAAGACAACATTCAAATGTTTGGCAAAATAATCCCCTGGCAGAAATCAGCAAAATATCTAGGAGTACACCTGGACAGGAAATTAAATTTAAAGACGCACACCGACTACATCATCACAAAGGTCAACCAGACCATTTCACAGCTGTACCCACTCCTAAACAGGAAAAGCTTCCTAAACCAACATAACAAAATCCTCATATACAAGACGGTAATAAGACCCCAATTAATCTACGCCTCACCAGCCTGGGGACACACGACAGAAAGAAACATTAAAAAAATGCAAACAATTCAGAACAAGTGTCTCAGGATGGCACTAAACGCACCCTGGTTTGTCAGAAACGCTCAACTTCATCGCGATACTAATCTGCCAAGCATCAAGACACTCATGAAAACCGTCGCAGAAAAATTCTTCACAATAACAAAAAACCACAGAAACCAATTATTAAGACAGGCATCAAACTACAGCCCAACAGACCACTTCAAACACAGAAGACCAAAAGACATCTTAAAATAAAAACCATTAGAAAAGCTCACCAAGAGCGGGCATAGTACCCACCCAACTTCCACAAGTAAAATAGAGATAAAGGGATAAAGAGCCAAGGGCTCACTCCATCTACCCTAGAAGTTACCAGTTACCAGTTCATTTAAATATCTGTCCCGCCTCACCTAAAGAGGTCTATTCAATCATTAGGAAGCTTAAAAACAAAAAAGCCCCTGGTCCAGATGAAATTACCAACAAAACAATTAAAGCCCTCCCACACAAAGCTGTCATGCATCTAGTAGCCATTATTAATGCAATTCTGAGATTAAATTATTTCCCCTCAAGATGGAAACAAGCTGATATATTCCTTATTCTCAAGCCTGGTAAGGCACCTCAAATGACACAGAGCTATAGACCTATCAGTCTTTTATCATGCTTAGGAAAAATCGCAGAAAGAGTCATTCTCAACCGACTTAATGAGGAGGTGAATAAAAATAACATAATTCCGAAAGAACAATTTGGTTTTCGTACCGGCCATAGCACTACACAGCAAATTCACAGACTGACTGAATTCATCACTACAGGCTTTAACTGGAAACAGCATACAGGAGCTATCTTTTTAGATGTTGCAAAAGCATTTGATAAGGTGTGGCACAAAGGTCTCATCTATAAATTAATTACAGCCAACATCCCTCTTTACCTTACCAAAATTATTAACTCCTTTCTACAGGACCGTAAAATCCAGGTCAAGTTGCGCGGAATTCGATCCTCAATGAAAAAAATCACTGCTGGTGTCCCTCAAGGCTCGCTGCTCTCACCGCTGCTTTTTAACATCTTTGTTTCTGATGTTCCTAGCACATCACTAACCACTATAGCTAGTTATGCGGATGATATGGCAATTCTTAGCAGATCTCTCAGGCCTAATATAGCTACTCAGCGATTACAAACTGCAGCAAGAAAATTGGAGGACTGGTTCAGAAAATGGAGAATATCTGTAAATGCCGATAAAAGCACTGCCATTCTCTTCACAAGAAGACAAGCATCTCACTCTGGAGAAGTTAAACTTTTTAACACAGCCATCCCATGGAGATCTACTACCAAATATCTAGGCATTCAGCTTGATAACCGTTTAAACTTTAACTCCCACATAGTTTATGCATGCAAAAGGGCAAACTCTGCAATTGTACAACTCTATTCTCTCCTCAATAGAAGAAGTCAAGTTAGCACTGAAAACAAACTACGGATCTATAAAACAATTATCAGACCATCGTTAACTTACGGATCTCCAGCCTGGGGTCACACTTCCCCCACCAACATCAACAAGCTACAAGTTATTCAAAACAAGTGCCTCCGTATGATTTTTAACGCTCCGTGGTTTGTCAGAAATGCTCTCTTGCACCGTGATGCCGATATTCCAGATATTCCCACGTTCCTCCATAACAGTGCTGCTGCTTATTTTGCCAAAGCAGCTGTTCATCCAAATCAACTCATTCGAGAATCTTCTAACTATGACGAACACGACAGGTGGAAACATAAGCGCCCGAAAACAGCTCTCCTTATCGGTTCAGGTTCCTCCATACAGCTCTAAATAGGGTGAGCCAAGTGCTCGCTAATCTTTAATGCAAGACTATTTCATAGAGACAAAGGGATTGGAGTCCTTGGGACTGATATCCATCATGCCACATCAGTTATCAGTTATCAGTTCATTGGCTACAACACTGCCTCTGCGCAAAGTTAGAACTTCAATGGCTACAGCATTGCCATTCATTACCCAAGAATTACCCAAGAATATCAAGAAAAATGGTGACAGATATTGCCTGTTCCCAAGCATATCTATTTGGTAACTAGTAACTAGTAACATTACTGGCTTAACGGGTGAAGCAAAAGCTTTTCATATTCCCGGCTATCTTAATAGAGACTGTGAGTAGAAAGAGTTTATGAGCTAATTGCTCGCCCTCAGCAGGCTAGGAGATTAATCTTCAGTGAGGGGTTTGAGGATGGCTTTAGGTCTTTTGTGCTTCGAGTAGTCCATAGCATCATAGTCAGCAGCCAGTTGGATCAGTCTGTTAGGGTGCACAGTTGCCTTTGAAAAGAATTTGGTTGCTATAGTCTGCATGAAGGTGTAGATATAGGGGACCTCCGTGTCCCGGTGCAGTCGGACAGTTCGGACGAACCATGGAGCGCCCAGGATCATTCTGAGACACTTGTTCTGAATGCGTTGTAATTTAATGATATTTGAGTTTGAAGTATGGCTCCAGGCCGGTGAGGCATAGGTGAGTATTGGACGAACCATCAGTTTATATATGAGAAGTTTGATTCTGGTGCTCAGCTTACTGTTTCTGTTTATTAGCGGATAGAGCTGGGCTATGGTTTTTGACGTGTTTACACAGAGAGTCTTGATATGGGAGTTGAAAGTCAGTTTTCTGTCCATTACTACACCAAGATATTTGATCTCTGTTTTCCACTGAATTTTTGTGTTAAACAGGAGAATATCTTCATTAGGAAGCACTGATCTTCTAGAGAATAAGACGGCTACGCTCTTCTGAGGGTTCACCTGGAGTCGCCATTTGGCAAAATATTGTTCTATTTGTAGTAGGTTTTCTTGCAGTTTCTTGATGGCTAAATGAGGCTTTAATGATCTGGCCAATATCGCCGTGTCATCAGCGTAAAGAGCTTTAATTGAAGATAATGGGTTGTGTGGGATATCATGCAAGTATAAGGAGAATAAGATCGGTGCTAATAAGGATCCTTGTGGAACTCCAGCCAAGATGTGTTTCTGTGCAGACACTACTCCACTTAATCTCACTTGCATGCGCCTATCGCAGAGGTATGTCTTGATGAGTTGAATGATTCCGATTGGAACACCGGATGATATAAGCTTGTATAGCAAACCATAATGCCAAACCTTGTCAAATGCACTGGCTAAGTCTAGGAAAACAGCCCCAGTGCATTGACGCCAGTTAAAACCTGTAATGATATGTTCCACCAATCTGTGTATTTGTTGAGTGGTACTATGCAACTGTCTGAAGCCAAACTGCTCCTCAGGCAGGATGTTTAACTGGAGTACTGAATCTTGAAGCCTAGTAAGAATTACCTTCTCAGCAATTTTTCCGAGATTAGAGATGAGACTGATTGGTCTGTAATTTTGTGGCAGAGTGGGATCCTTTCCAGATTTATGAATTGGTATTATGTACGCCAGTTTCCAGTAGGAAGGGAAATACTTGTAGTGAAGTATGGAGTTGATTATGTTTACCAAATGAACAATAGCTTTGCGAGGTAGAAGTTTTATAACTTTGTTGGAGATGCCGTCGGGTCCAGGAGCCTTTTTATTTTTGAATTTCTGAATAATAGCATATATTTCAGCAGGTGAGGTGGGTGTGATTTGAGTAGAATGTGTGGGAGCAGACTTGAGTGAATATCTGACATTACGGTGTATCTTGTAGATATGACTAATGTCAAGGTGACTGTATGCAGGTTTGCATTGATTTTCAAGATGATTCGCTATTGCCTCAGCTTTATCAGCATCGGTGTGGATGAGACCTGAATCTGTTTGCAGAGGGGGAAGAGGTTTGTTTTTGTTCTTGATCTTACGGATAAGATTCCATACAGAGTGGTTATCAGTGGAGATGGAGGTCAGTTTTTCTTCCCAGAGTTGAGATCTATGAGTTGCGAGTGCATCTCTCACTGCAGAATTTAACCTATTTAAGATCCGCTTGTCTTGTGGTGCCCTAGTGTTGTGGTATCTTTTCCTAGCCCTGTTTTTTTCCCTAATCAGATTCATAATATCTTCGGGCAGATGGTTGGGTTTGTGGGTAGTTACAGGGGTAGTAACTGCTGCACAGGCTGCTGTGATCTGTTCTGTTAGATTTTTGACAGCTATCTCAATTTCCTCTTTTGATTTAATGATGGGAACAGGACCAATATATTTTGGAAGCATCTTGGAGAGCCTTTCCCAGGGAATAAATGAGTGAGGGGGTGGAGATAATTTTTCAAGATTTCCTAATTTTAATCGTATTGGGTTATGATCTGATGATAAATCATTGATTGTCATTAAATTGTATTGGAGTCTAATGTGCTGCAGTATGGCAATGTCCAATACATCAGCCCTACCATAAGTGTTGTGATGGGTGGGATCAGCAGGGCCTATTACGTGAAGGTTGTTGAAATCAGCATAGTTCTGTAGTATCTGTCCATTTTTGTTAGTGGAGTGGCTATTCCAGGTAGGATGTTTGGCATTTAGATCCCCTGCCACAATGGTAGGCTCCCCAGTATCAAATATGGCATTCAAGTCAGAAGATAGTAATGATTTTTGTGGTGGATGGTATGCTGCAAAAATTTTTAATTTGCCTACTGAGCTCGTGAGAATCTCAATGCCAGTGACCTCAAGAGTGGAGGTAGGAGGAAGGTTTATGGAGTGATGTGAGATAAAGTTCTTGATGAAAATTGCTGTGCCTCCACCTCTGTGGGTTGATCTGTCAGTTCTATATGATTGATATCCGTAGATTTTGGGATTGTCTGCTGGTCTTAGATGTGTTTCGTTTAGTAATAGAACATCTGGCCGATGCCTATGGACAAAATTTTTAAGTTCTAGGATCTTATTTCTTAAGCCGTTGGCATTCCAGGCTATTATCTCTAAGGATTCTGGTTTTAATTTTTTACTGTTCATTAGTGAGCGCTGAAATGATGACTTGGGTGTCTTTGAGGAATCTGTTAGTAGAACTTTGTGAAGGATTAGATCTGCTGAAATCTAATAGCATATTTGCCAGGGACGCGGTGATGATAGCTGTCAAATTTGGGCGTGAAGCTGGCTGTTCTAGGGATGTCTGTTTAGGGCGGGTTACATCCGCATATGACCTGGACTGCCTTTTTAGAGTTGTTTTTTGAGGGAACTCAGTTTTCGGCAGATGGGCTTCTGAATCTTTATTCTGAACTTTAGGAGACTGTGAAGTAGCTGCAGATGTAGGTGAGCTAATGGAAGGAGAGAATGTTCCCTCTTCTGACCTCCTATTACGTGGATTATGTAAACATCCTTTGTAGTTGGATGTGTGAGGGCCGCCGCAATTGGCACATTTAGCCGGGGTAGATTTTGGTTTAGAGCAGGTGTTCGTTGGGTGACCAACCCCACACTTCAGACACTTGAACTCTGCCCTGCACATTTTCTGGGCATGCCCAAATTTTTGACATCTGTGGCATTGCCCAGTAGAAGCTCTCTTCCTTAACGGTTCTACCGAGATTTTCAATCCACAGATGGTTGTCAAGTCATATATGTGTTTGTGGGCTTGACTGATTTCGATCAGCACCAGTGGCATTGGAGTCTTGTCCCTCCTGGTCATTCTGCTGACCTTGATTGGTGGTAAATCATTCGAGTGCAGATCCGCAATGATTTCATCTATGGAGACATCCTCAGGTACGCCTCTAATATATCTATTTGGTCATATCAACGATTCTACATGTAATAAATCTATGAATTTAATTTTCTGGTGTGAGAAACTTTGTACCATTTATTGAAAAACAAGTTATTTAAAAGTGCATTTAAAATTATGAGAAAACATACACATAAGGAAAAAATATTTATTTTAGAAGAATAATTTACAAATTCTTCGCTTACCCATTGTAATAGTAAGAATCTAATACTATAACCGTAACTCATTCACACATATACAAATAGAAATCAACTCTACTTGTATATAAGTGTTTGTCAATCTGTGAAACATGAAGGGGAGAGAAAATCATACATTTTATCAGTGATGCATTAACATTCATTTATTAGTTATTATTATTATTATTATTATTATTATTATTATTATTATTATTATTATTATTATTATTATTATTATTATTATTATTATTAAGTGACACCTCCAGGTAATCCAAGGACTCATCGTGGACTCGTCATTAGTTTCACATTCTTTCACTTACAACACTTATAGTATGTCTTGAATCACTGTTTGATTAAAAAGTCGATTTCTTTTGTGCCATTGTAAACAAAATGTTGAAGGTGAAAACATTCATAATCGTCATAAAATCTCTAAATAAAAATAAATCCGTCTGATCTATATATGTATTAACTACAAAAGCGGGTTTTCGAAATATCGAATGGATCCTAAACATAGAGAAGAACAAGACCAGTAATGTCGTATGACCCTGCGGCAATTCAGGAGTCAATCGAAAAATATTTAAGTTAAGTTTTTAGAATTAGTATAAAGAAATTGTATATTTTAGAAAATAAAGATAAACTTGCAATAAATATTTTTTTCAAGCCCTTGCGATATGATTTCTGAAGTAAATTGAAGAATGAGAACACTCAAGTCTAAATGAATTAGCTAATTAAAAATATCATATGTAGCCAACTTTTATATTACCACTAATTTATATATACCAAAAAAATAATAATCCTCAAATGTCTTTTATACCCTAATGAGAATTCGATCATTCTTAATTTATGAATATGAATAAATATTCCTATTTATTCGCGTATAAATCTGAACTGGGTAATTAAAATATCATATAACAATAACTTTATGTAATTTCTGTGTATACAAAATTAATATTAAATTAATTAGGTTTTATTAATTTAATATATTTACATTTAATTATTTTAATAAGTCTCGGCGTTTTGAGTTCACTATAAATAAATGAATAATAATGAACTTGCGTTTCGAATTATGTACTGTCATCCTATTCGTTAAGTGTTCCAGGACGCAACCAATGGGCGTAGCTTCGCTTCCTTCGCTCTCATTCCGTAATTCATGTACGAATGGAGTGCATCTTATTGTATGAGTGCACTCTGAACAGTTTTTGCATGTTTTATATGGTATACACCATATTTTATACGTAATTTAAAAAAAAAAACAACCCATTATTTATTTTAGCAGAGTTGAATCATTTATTAGATATGCGCGCGAGAGAGAGATAATTCATATCTCATATTTCCAAAGAACTAAGAACTTTCAAAGGGTGCAGTGAACATAGGCAACTGTTCCCAAGGAAGATAGCACTTTTTAACATCTGTTTGTCATGAACATTATGACATGAATAACATTATAACATCAGTATAACATGAACATTATTTTATTCATAAGCAATATAATAAAAATAATATAAAAGATATAGTCAAGGGACAGTTTTAAATAAAGCATTTAATTTAAACTGCATATTTCGTGATTCAGTAATGAGTTCATTACATCAAAATGAAGACCCAGAAAAGAACTGACAATTACACGAAGAAAGAATGGAATGACAAACATGTTAAAAAGTGCTATCTTCCTTGGGAACAGTCGCCTATGTTTATTGCACCCTTTGGAAGTTCTTAGCCACATGCCTTTTTATTTAGTGTGACAATTTCGATAATTGGTAAAATATCCTGTCAAAGCTTAAGCGCTTGTCAACAGTCCAATCCTATAGAGTGCAGATTCCCTCACGTACGAAACTAAACATAAGCATTTAACACGGTATTAAATAAACTTAGACTATAGAGGGCGCAGTTCGCTAAGATGAAAAAGTAAATACAGCTGAAAAAGAGCAATTTATTAAATTAAACATTAAATTGAATTCAAAATTAAATTATACCATTATATAAATCAAGTGGATATTAAATCTAGCATTATTTCAAAGCCGAATACAGAAACTATAAAAAATATTTAAAAAAATATAAAACTATAGTTTTATACTAATAGTTTATAGTTATAGTATAACTAAGAAACTATTTAAAAAAAATTAAATTATGCCATTTGTATAAAATTTTATTAGAGTACATATACAGGAAAACCTCCTTAACGCGATTAATTAATCCATCAATCAATGCGCGCTAAGCGAAATCACGTTAAGCGAATACGATAAACAATATGAATCATTATAATTCATTCATCAGTTAGCGTAAATTTGGGGGGGGGGAATCAAAAGTATAAGCTATATTAGAGGATAAAATCATCAAAGTTAATAAAAAGAAATTTGTTAAATTTTTATATAATGTTTAAACATTTGATTGAGCTACCGTTTTACAAAAAAATTAACTATCGATGTTTGAATCATTCTCGCCATTTTATCTTGTCATACAATTTGCAATAGCTGACGATCGCTTTATCAAGATTTCGACAGACTTCGAAGTTTCGTTCCATATCAGGATCAGCATCAAACAAAATATTTTTAGCACTCAATATGATTGAAAACTTGCTCAAGTTCTTTTGCAGTTACCCCCTTAGTAGTAACATTCTCTTATTGTTCGCACTCCATATCTTCTTCTCATGCGCGCTGTTCTTTTAGCTGAAGGAGATCATTCTCGTTTAACTGTTCTGAATGGGAATAGAGCAAATTTCTCACATCTTCGTTATCCACTTCATTAAATCCAAGTTCTTTTCCAATTGTGCTGATTTCTTTAATAAATGGTAGATCTTGGATTTTCCGCACGATAAACTAACCTAGGCTTGAGTTTAAAGTCGCCTTCTACATTGCCCCCCTAATAAAAGCGTAAGACGACTTTTAGATATTTCATATCCTGGTTGAGATGCTTCAGTTTTAGCGAGGAAAGTTTTTGTTGGCATACGCTTCCAAAAGAGTCCCATTTCGTTGACGGTGAATATTTGCCCATCGTCATAATCACCCTTCTGAATTATCCTTTGCAATTCTTCAGGAAATTTGGCCGCAGAATCTTTATTAACACTAGCAGATTCCACAGTTATTCTTACGTTATGCAGTCCAGTTCGATTTTTGAAACGGTCAAACCATCCTAAATTCGCAGTAAAGCTTTCACATTCCTCTTGAAATTTGGTCTCTTACAATAACATAAAAATATGGAGTGCTTTTGCTAGAATATTCCCTGTACTAAGAGATATTCTTTTTTGGTTATAATCTTCAATCCAAAGTGATAGGAAACTCTCTATCTCGATCATTAATTGGCTTTTATTTCGGGTAATCTGCATGTTTATTTAATAAAGAAGCAGTAGCAACTTTCCTTGTTCATTGTATTCTTTCCTCTTATTTAACATAGTCCGAACTGTAGACTGGCCAGGTCTCGCACAATCATTGTATTACTAGCGCCAATTTCATGTCTCTTAATGACTTCCAGCTTTTCCGCTCGCTGCAGATTGGCGACAAAAAATTTCGCATAACGTAAAAAAAAATCGCAGTAACTGATTAATCACTCGCTTAAAGCGGCAAATGGAATCATTTTACCCAGTCGCGTTAACCGATTATCGCGCATATCGAATTCGTGTTAAGCGAGATTTTCCTGTGCAGTTAACATAGTCTTCACGTAAAGCTAACATAGATATGACCGTGGGCCTGCAGAACTACTTTGGCAATCTTTCATGGAGTAGAGCTTTTCCATAGAGTTCTTGTTACTTTTCTGTAGAGCAACGGCAATTGTTGGACAAGAATAAATATGGGCAGGTGTTAGTTTGACTCCTGGACAGTTTTTGCATATTTCATAGCTTCTAGTATCGTCCGGATGAATTTTCTTGCCTTTAAAATGTTCGTCCTTAGGCCGGTGATGATTATGGTTATTTCTCTATTTTCATTAATTTCACTGATTTCATTTTTCTTCTGGATAGTTTGTTTTACCAATCTTATTTTGGCGACAGAGTTAGCATCAGTTAGTGATAGTGCGTGTAATTTTTGAGGTGAGTATCTTGCTTCTTTGGCTAGTTTGTCTGCTCTTTCATTGCCTTCAATATTTAAATTGACTGTGTCCATTGCAGTGTGCAGTTCTTGTTTTTCAAATTTAAAGTTGTTAGTAGTTCATGAATTTGTTGTATAAGTTTTGTTTCTCCATTTTTTAATGGCTTTAACTGTAGAGAGTTTTCTTCTAGTAATTTAAATTATTTGTGGATGAGACTGCACCTATGATAATTTTTTGCTGCTCTTGATTGTATACTGCCAAATTTTTCTTTTGAGCTAGTAGAAGCTGGAGCCAAGATGGATGAGGCATATTCCATAGTGGGTCGTATGAGTGTTGTATATGTAATTTTGAATGTCTTCGATTTTGCACTTTATCCATAAAGCCTTTTGATGATATCATGCTTTTTAAGAGCTTTATTAGATATATTGGTAATATGAGTTGTAAATCTCAGTTCAGTATCTAGGATTAGGCGTAAGTATTTTGGAGGCTTTGATTTTTTTCTATTTTTGCATTATATATTTGGATTTGGGGGTTGTAATTGTGTCGTTTTTCTATCGGTGGAGTAGATGCTCAGTTTTATTTTTTCTGGGTTTAACTGTAATTTAAGTTCCTTTGCCCATCCTTCTAAGCCTTTTATTTAATTGTTTACGACTTTTTCATATTGTTGAGGATTACTGCTTGTTTGCCAGATTGCTATATCATCTGCATAGCATACTCATTTTTGTGTCATTTATTATGAGAATGGATATTGAAAGTTTATTGAGAATGGATATTGTTCATACAGATGAGAAATAGGAGTGGGATTAAAACAGAACCTTGTGGTACTCCTGCCCAAGTTCTATGCATGTTGGAATAAATTCCATTAACTTTTACGTTCATTTTTCTTTCTTTCATGAAATCTGAAATCCAAATTAACGCATTCCTCCTTATTCCAGTATCGTGTGCAATTTTTATTAGTTTTTGTCTCCAAACGCGATCGAAGGCAGTTGTAAGATCCAAGAAGATTGCTCTTGTTTTCTTTGGAGGGTTTTCTTGAAAGCCATCTATGACTGATTGGCAAAGTTAAATAATTGATCTTCAGTACTGTGTTGAGACCTGTATGCAGTTTGGTAGAAGTTGATCTTGTTATTTTCTACGAGCCAATTCATAAGTCTAGTATATATTATTCTTTCGTTTAGTTTACAGAGAATGCTAGTCAAAGCTATTGGATATAATGTAAGGATATAATGACTGATGTTTTCCAGATTTTTGGTAGTTTACCTGTATTCCAGGAAGTGTTAAATATCTTCAGTTTGTTTAGAAGGTAGTTTTTGGCTATTTTTTCCATGTTTTTAATCATATGTCCAAAGATAAGATCAATTCTGGGTGATATGTCAGGGTCAATTTGATTATATATTTATTCAAAGCTTGATTCAGTTATTGATTATTTTTACTTGCACTTTATGTGAATAATGTATTAATTGTATACGAGGTACTCGCAGGTACTTTATTACGCAACTTTATGGTAATAGTATATAATTTAATTTTTAATTTACTAAATTCTTCGTTGTTTTTTTTTTTTTTTTTTTTTTTTTTAACTGTGGTGGTGCTGGGCAGTAGATGGCGTTGTGTGTGTAGATGATGTTAGTGTTGTCCCTATATAGTTGGTGGATCAAGTATCGGAGACTGGGTGTTGTAGAGTGCAATCTCTGGAAGAGTCGGACTCTGGAGTTGCCACGTAACAATAATAATAATAATAATAATAATAATATATTGCATTTTATGATATCTTACAAAAACAACTTACAAAAATTACAAAAAACAACTTACAAAAATTAGACAATTGTCTAATTTTTGTAAGTTGTTTTTACAATCGGATCGTTTATGTGATAAACTAAACAAAGTAATGTATATAACCATAACCAAATAAACTTAGCTTTTGCAACCGCGTGTAATTGTCGCCCCATTAGCCTGATTTCAAACCTGGGAAAGATTGCCAAAAGGGTCATCCTCACCAGGCTCCAATTCACAGTAAATAAGCTGAATATCCTCTCAAATAAACAAATTGGATTCCATGAACCTCACAGCACCACTCAACAGATCCATAGACTAACTGAATATCTTACCACAGGCTACAATTGGCATCAACTTACTGGAGCTGTCTTTCTGGACATGGCCAAGGCCTTCGATAAGATGTGGCATTATGGTCTGTTCAAAAAGCTCATCGCCTTTCACATCCTGCTACAGATTGGACAGTTGATCCAATCATACCTCAGCAACAGATTTATGCAGGTCAAGATAAATGGAACTATACCTACCAAGCGCCGCATTTTGGCTGGAGTTCTTCAAGGATCTTTACTGGCCCCAATTCTGTTCTCGATATTTATGGCAGATATTCCACACAACCCAATGTCATCTATCTTGGCCCTCTAAGCTGATGACACAGCGATACTAACCAGATCTCTTCCCCCACACCTAGTCACCAAAAAAACTCTAAGAAAAACTACAAATATTAGAAAAATGGTTCTCCAATTGGAGATTACAAATAAACCCCTTGAAGAGCATAGCCATGCTCTTCTCCAGAAGCATAGTATCTCCTACAGGGAACATCTTCCTATTTAACGCCAAAATTCCTTGGAAAACAGAAGTCAGATACCTTGGTGTACTGCTGGACAAAAGACTAACCTTCAACCACCACATCAAGGACTCGTGTGCCAAGGCATCAAACGCCATCGCCCAACTCTATCCCCTAATTAACAGAAACAGTAAATTACACACCAGAATCAAACTACTCCTCTACAAACTGATGATTCGTCCTATAATCACATATGCTTCGCCAGCATGGAGCCATACCGCCGATATTAATATCCTCAAAGTGCAAAACAAGTGCCTATGTATGATTCTGAACTCCACATGGTTTGTCAGAGATGTTCAACTTCATCGGGACACCGACATCTCTTATATCTACTCTTTCCTTCAGTCTCTTGAAGCAAAGTATTTCCTAAAAACGTCCACACATCCCAATCTACTGGTGCAACAAGCCGCTGACTATGATCTATGAGCCATTACAAACACAAAAGACCTAAAGCCATCCTAATTTTAAGAAATGATCTATAATCCCCTTGCCCTCTCAGATCGAGCATATTGCTCATAAACTTTTTCCTTCACTGCATCCATTTCAGACAGCGGGGAATAAGAAAAGCATCTTGCTTCACCCTTAGAGTCAGTAAAGTTAAAAGTTGCGTTGTTTACATATAAATACTGTTTGAAATTACTGACAGCTGAATTTTTGATTATCATTGTCCTTGTTTTCGCAATAATTATCTAAGATTATGTAACAGATTTATGGTATTCAATTAGGGCTATCGAAAAGGTAATATTTTTGTAAATATTCCACGAAAAGTTATAGGTATTTATAAAATGCCAACCTCTTTGGATTTTATCTGTTGTAGATATATAATATTGTTTTTGTCTCATTTTGACACTACAAATGGTCCAATTGAAACCAAAAGGAACACGATACGGGAAATTTTAATAGATTCTAAATATCAACTTTTAGTAAATTCCATTCAGGGGATGAGGAATTAATCTCCGAATCTTCAGCAAAATGCAAGTCAACAAATACTAGTTACGTCTAAGACGAGTCAGGAACGCTTATTGACGTACAATCGTAAGTGAAACAGCACATAAAATAAACGTTTCTGACTCATCTTAGACCCTACAAATGGAAGATTTTCATTCGTGAAATACCAATATTTCAGATTAAAAAAAAAAAAAGAACATTCTGAGTACGAACTTTTCCTCCATGCATTGCAAAATAATTCTGCTTATCATTCCCAGCTGTTATTACCACGTTTAGTTTTCTGTTTAAGTATCCTTAGTACAATCATCAACTAAATAAGGACTAGGCAACAACAAAGAGCTTATCATTTACCCTTCCCTGGAGAAAAATATTGAATGACGTCACTAGCGAATTTTATGATTAAGAATAATCACAATGTTTGTGGAAGGAAAAAATCTTATAATCATTAAATAGATTTAAATGATATCAGAATCGACAAATCGACTCGTTATATTTTTTCATGCAAACCAATGTCGCTTCAAATCGTTGATTTTTTATATTTTGTAATTATACCGATTCCAATCTAAAAGAAATTTTTTGTCATTCAAAGTAAAGAAACGTGAAACGCTTCACGATTTTCCGTGCCATCCTTACGTAGGGGCCAAGCTAATCTTCTCTGTATCGTTTTAATTTTAGTATATTTACCGCCGAAGCAAGTACAAACTGTGCTCAATGCCACCGCTATTTAAAGTAGCATCTGCTTAAGAAATTTAGAAAATGGTGTTCTGTGTTTTCTAATAAAATATTAAGAACAGCTTAAAATATATTTAAAATACCTCAAATATTTACAATAAAATATTACTTTACCATAGATTTTAAATACAAGATTTATTTCCTTGAAAATTCAAATAACGTATTGAAAAGAACGTAAAAAACCTTCTAAACTTTACCCTTGACACCAACGACTGAAAAGATGACGCCACAGTACTAAATTAGCTAACATATACAAAAAATTGTAGCCGAGGATTAACTGTTATTAAATAGAATCATACATTTGACAGAATCTACAATCCGAAGTTAATAATTTGCTAGTTAATAATTAGTTAATAAAATCCGAAGTTAATAATTAGTTAATAAAATCCGAAGTTAATAATTAGAGAATATTACAATTCTGTTACAATTGTTAGAGAATATTACGATTACAGTTACGTCGTAGATAAAGAAATCTGCGATCAAGTAAATGTTAGAGAATTGATGAGCCACGAGAGTTTCAACAAAATGTTAAAGATAAATTTTATTATTATTATTTTTTATTTTATTTTTTATTTTATTTTATTTTTTTTTATTTTATAACCGCGCGGTTAGCCTAGTGGCTTTGCGCTTCGCAACCATATGCCTGGGGAAGGAGTGTCCCAGGTTCGATTCCCGTTGTAGACGTGAGGAATTTGAGGATCTTCCTCAGGCATAGCCAAGTTAGCCGGTCTTGGGTGCGGTCAGTAGAGTTTTTTCCGCCAGTATATCTGGCGTTTTTCATCCCGCAAACAGGCAAACCGGTCCCGTGAACATACGCCTCTACAGTCAAAAATATATCTCTCCCCAGCGGCACACCAGGCGACGGGTCGGTTGGGAGTAGTACTAACAAGAAGTCGCATCTAAAAGTAACACGCGGACCCTGCATAGGAAGCGGGAATAACGCGTAGAAGAAGAAGAAGAAGTTAAAGATAAATTTTATATAGTCTTCTGCTTAACGTGTTGAAAGCAATGTTGCTCGCTAGCAATGTAACTCTTCTGCCAATATGTGGTTAAAGAATATTTATCTGAATGAAACATGATTTTTCTCCCCTACAGATCATTTTTGTTAATAGAAAAGAAATCTATCTAAAATGCTGCAAATCCTCTTCTCTTTCCTGTTCCGACAGAAGCTGAAATGTTTCAAGGATATTACTTTTACTATCATAACGAACAAGAAACAGAAAACATGCATTTTCTCTCGATAATCGCACTGAAAAGCTTTCAGGTTTAAGAAGCCTCCTAAAGATTTCAATTAAGTTAGGAGCTTGCACCATCTTTGTCACGAGTTGCCTCGATGTGGAATACTACGGTTCATTCCATGACGAATGACTAAAATATGATTGGTTAATAAAATAAAAATTATATACAAAACTTAAAAATGAAATTAGTGCAAACTGCTGTAATCAAATGATCTTCAGACAGGAGCAAAGAAGATTTTTTTTTTTTTCTACATGGGCGATGCAAGAATGCTTTTTGTATTCCCCGTTATCTGCAGTAGAAAATGTATGGATCGGGTAATATAGGGCTGTGAGCTCTGATCATGGCAGAAGGGTAACAGCAATAGCCGAGCCTCAGTTAAAACTTCATTGGGTACAGCATTGCCATCCATTACCTTCCCTGAGTGCCCATTTTGGTCGCCTCGTACGACATGCATGGACTGGTATGTAAGTATAGCCAACTCTAAAAATTAGGACGATCCGTAGACCACTCCATAGTGGCCGAAAGATCGACCGACTCGGCGTTGGTTCCACTCAGTGACGGCCCCCCCACCCACCCCCACCGAGCAGAATGCTCATATGACAGGGAAAAGCATCCACCGACAAGGGCCACGCCGGAGAACACCCTACCCAGAAACTCAAAATGCTCTCTCTCAGGGCAACCCCCCCCCGAAATCTAAGCCCCCCCCTCACTGGGAGCAAAATTCCAGACGAAACCTAAGAGAGAGAGAGAGAGAGAGAGAAACTCTGCGTCCCATTTTAGTCGCCTCTTACAACATGCATGGGTTACAGTGGTGCTGGTATGTAAGTAAAGCCCTCTCTAAAAATTGAGACGATCCCCCAGACCACTCCCTACGAGTGGCCCGAAAGACCGTCCAATTTAGCACTGGTTCCACTAAGTGATGCTCCCCACAACTGAGCAGAACCGCTGATATTCCAGGGAAAAGCATCCACCGACAAGGCCCTTCACAATCCACGCCAGAGAACACCCCCCCCCTCCCAGAGACTCAAAATGCTCTTTCAGGGCAAACACCCCGAAATTTACACACACACACACACACACCCTCACCGGTAGCAAAATTCCAGAAGAAACTTAAATGAGCGAAACTATGCGTCCCATTTTAGTCGCCTTTTACGACAATCATTGCCTACAGTAGAGCTATTCTTATCCCGGCCACCACACGGGGTTCCTGCAAACAAGATTCTTATAGTCCTTATAAAAACTGGCTTAAAGGGCGAAGCAAGAATGCTTTTCATCTTGCTTCGCCCTTTAAGCCAGTCTATAAGACCGTCCAACTCAGCGTTGGCTCCATCACCGGGCCGTGCCCGAGAACACCCTCCCCCGAGACTCAAATTTGATCACTCAAGGCAAAAACCTTAAGAGAGCGAAACTCGAACTCTCGATACTCAGCATCCCATGGGGTAACAGTAAGAGCCGAGCCTCAGTTTGAACTTCATTGGCAACAGCATTACCATCCATTACCCTCCAAGGGTGTTAATTATTATGTGAGTTCAACGTATCTCATCATCGGCCTGTGGAGTAAGATAGGTGCTGAGATTCAGCGGATAGTTGGATAGGAAATAAAGAAAGAGTGCATAGTAGTAGAGTAGGTAAACGATGCCTCAGCTGACCTGTTTTAGCTGTTGACCCCCCAGGAGTGCTTCTAAAACAGTCGTTGATTTATCGCTTTTTTCTAAAAAAAATGAAAAATCCTGAAAAGGAAACATGTAAATAGAGAGAACATGAAGGTGAAACTGTTGAATTGAGAGCAAATGGACTTAGAGGTAGGGGAAGAGCCTACCCAGAGTGATGCAGCTCACAGGGAGCTACACCGCCTTGATGTAAGCCTTCGCTGCTAGGGTTCTCAGTTCCATCCCCTCCTCTGTGAACTAAAATAACCTGGTGAATCTGAGAAAAGGAGTCAATGAGTAGGGTAATGTTTAGTTCTCCCTACTTTCTTAGGGAGAACTAAAGTTAGCCTAAACTAAAGAACTTTTGTAGGCCGTTAATATTTGTTCAGCTACTTTACTTCCCTGGGCCAGGTCTAGCTGGCAGACAGTTCTGAAAAATGCCGTCTCCACCTGATCTTCTATATCCAGAACTCCCTGTATCTCCTCTGGAGTGACTTCAATTATATCCTCTATGAGGAGGTCACCAACTGACGTTAACAACCTTCGGACCGTTTTTTCCCGTGAGGAAGAGTACAGGTTCCCCTATTTTTTCCATTGCTTTTTTGAGTTTTTTTGCTACTCAGGGATGTCTTTTATTAGAAACTTTAGAGTTTCCCGTGCTTTTGTGGGGGTAATTTTTGATTGGCGTTATCCAATGCTTTTGTCTTTTTCATCTGTACTTCCTCTGGACTTAATTGTCGTTTGGAAATGTTGGTTGCCTCCATCTCCCCTAATTCATATTCTTCTGCCTCGGCTCTGTCAGCACTAGTGGCCTCTCTTGTGTTTTGTTGCTGTATCATTTGTTCTGCTGTAGTTTCCATGGTGATTGTTTCCTCTTTCTCTGTTTTGTCTTTGCTGCTCGTTTCTGCAGTCTTGGTTATGGCGGCTTTTTTTCCCTTACGGTTTTTCTTAGTTGTTGTGGTGGTATGGCTTTCTGTTGCATCAGATGCGGCCACCAAGTTTGGAGAAACTTCTTTTTCTATGTCGTTTGTATTAGCTGGTGGTGTAGCTGAGATAGCACCTCCCATCCCCTCTGCATGGGTTCTGGATGGGCAGGTGTCCACTTTGTGGTCTATTTCACCACATTTCAGGCAAGCTGCTTCACATTTGTCTTGGTTGTGAACTGCTTTGAGGCAGTTTTTACACTTCAGTCGAGGGCAGTCCGCCCCAAGATGAGTGAAGGCACCACACCTGAAGCATTGCCTCTTATCTAATAATCCATTCAGATGGGTTATCCTGATATTTGTGAATATCAAAGCTATAATACTACTACTTCTACTACTCTAAACATGATCAAAGTCTGACAATATAATGAATAAAAGAAGAGAGTCCAAAAACTACAACAATTGAAAATATTGCCGACCATCCTACAAGTGGTCTGCAATATTTCTGTAATCCGGACACAGTTGATTCCTACCAGAATAAAGGAAACCTGTATCAGATGTTATGCTGAGAGAAGATTAACAAAATTATCTTGATAAATGCATGTCTTAAATTTCATAAAATAGGAAACTGTTGAATCTTTGTGGCCTTGTCTTGAGCCACTGGAAGTTCCTCTTAAAGAAATCACGCATATCTATCCATAGTATAATATATTTGGATCTACCCATATCAACCCCATTTATCAACCCCATTGCGTTTATCTGGATAGCATAAAGCATTTTAAGAAGAATTTTGGTGCGCACTTCTAATGAGAGAAGGATATTCTAAGGTGTTCGAGGGATAAAGGGTTAGCAGGTAAAGAGATGATAAGCAGCGTCTTCAATGACACGAAGTTACTTTGGAGTCTGGAAATGGGATTGTATTTTGTCTGATAATTACTTATAGTTTACCTGTCTTGAAGGATGATTAATTCGATTCTGTATGTGTATCTACAAGATTATTCGGAGCAATACGAATCCTCTGAGAGTTCTCTTTAACCTATTAAATCAATGTAGAATGCTCTTGAACCAAAGCTTTGAAATCAACCACAATATAATAATAAATTATAATAAATAATTTTGTATTAAAGGCAAGGGGGCCACTACCCAGACCGGTTAGGTCGAAACCGGTCTGGGTAGTGGCCCCCTTGCCTTTAATACAAAACATCATGCATCTCTTCTAGCAGATGTGTTTGGCATTAAGATCAGAGATCAGAGCTTAAACCACCTTTACTACGAGTTGCCTTGGTCTTGCACTACCTGTAGGATCAGCTAGACTTGTTGCTTCAAAAAAAAAAAAAAAAAACTAGACCAGTTGCTTCAAACCTGATATTATTTCAGGCACAAACTTGGCTTGCTTGCTTGTTTGCTTACTTGGAAAAAAAAAAAAAAAAACAGAGTCAAGAATATAAAATATCTTGGTACCTTTAACGATAATATCCATTGATTAAAAATTCTCCTAAATGAGATGGAACACCTTCTAACTTGTACGTTGTGATTCCGGGTGCATTATTATCTTTTTATTCCTTTATTTTCTAAACTATTTAATTTAGTTTTAACAATAATTAGTAATTAATATCTGCGTTTTAGTGATTTAAATTATTTTAAATTATTTATAGAAAAAATAAAAATATTTAAATAATATTAATACACCATTTATGATCGTAAAATATATTCAAATAATAAACAACAGTGTAGGTTGATACTTCTGGTTATGTTTTAGAGAAATATTACCATATTACCATAAGATGCACATGTACGGTAAAACAACAACGCACATTGCGATTAATGGGTTTCTTTCAGAACCCATTCCCATACGCAGAGGGGTTCGGCAAGGCTGCCCCCTCAGCCCCCTTCTTTTCTCTTTAGTACTAGAGCCTCTTCTAAAAAAAATTGATGAGACGCGCGCAGTAAGAGGAATACCGCTACCCTTAGGCTCCAAACAGAGCAAAACTGTCGCATATGCCGATGACATTGTCGGAACCCTTAGGGATTCCGAATCGATTTACATCTTCTTCGGCATACTGCGAGAGTTCAGCGTGCTCAGTGGTCTTCACACCAACCCAGAAAAAACAAGAATCAAAATTTATGGGAAATTCGACCCTGCCAGTCTTCCGTATGGTCTGAAACCCACAACCGGCCCATTAACAATACTAGGAATTCCCTTCCTAGAGACCCCAGTGTTGCAAACACAACACTTAATAGAAATGTGTTGCGAAAAACTAAAACCCTTCAGTCCCAACTACCTATCATTCGAAGGTAGAGCAACAGTTATCAAAACAGTCCTAAAACCGATGTTACTGCACACCATTAACCTCACAAACATAACAGACACACAAGACAACGCCATTCACAAACATATCACTAATTTTTTCTGGAACAACAGGAAACACGAGGTGCGCAGGGCATTTCTCCATCTTCCCCCCACACAAGGGGGATTCGCCCTGCCAATCCTCAAATACTGCCACCTAACCAACGCTGCTCAGACCATACGGAAAGCACTGGCATCAAATCACCCTTCCGGCAATCTGATGAAATACTTCTTAGGATTTTTCCTACCCTACTTCGGGATCACTGGCCACGCCGGACCATGTGCAGAGACGGTGCCTGAGTGGTACTACACAATATGTAAACTTTTTAAAAAATTGGCAACGGATGGAGTTCGAGTGCTTCAGCTCAGCCCAAACAAGCTGTACTGGAAAATTTTTGACAGCTTTGACTGGGAAAAACCCGATCTGGGCACAAACGAAGAGGTGCTGTTCACCAACATAAAAAACAGCTGGGGGCAACCATTTCACCGGGACTTAGCCTGGAGAATCGCCTACGGCAGACTCCCGGTGAAACTTGTAAAGTCAGCTTACAACCCGCGACCATGCAACCCCTTCTGCGACGTCTGCGGTGCGATAGAAACCGTAGGGCACCTCTTCTTTCACTGCCCGCCAGCACAGCGTGTTTGGCACAGACTGGCTGAGGTGCTTGCGATCCCAGCGCTCACATTCCCCGAAATAGTCTTTCTACAGTTTCCTCCCCCAGTAACCAAAAACAAGAAACACCTGATTTTCCTAATAAATGTGATTAAGCACCACATTTGGAAAACCAGGAAAAAACACCTTCTTAACGAGGGGGATCGCATCTATCTCCGTGTTAAGAACTGCCTCGCAGCCTACCTCCGCCGCTTCCTGGAGCAGGAAAGGTACTTACGGGGAGAAGAGCGGTTCCTGAGGAGATGGTGTGATCCACCAACCATCTGCCAGATCATACAGGGGGGAATCCGGTTGTGTCTGCACCTATAACACCTTCAAGTTGTAGGTGTTGACGCTGTCTCGATCTTCCTTCCTGATCAGCATTTAACCCACAGGTAGGTCTAGTCCTTTCACAGTTGAAAGTTTTTCTGTCCCCAGGTTGGGGTTGACCTGAACAAACCCGGACTGCGAAGGCCAACATCGAGGTGGTCCCAAGCCCTTTTCAGGGCGGGGTCTTCCGGGCCAGGTCATCTCCCTTCTTTTCCTGGTTATACTGTTCTGGGTTTGCTCGGCAAACTCATTCCTCTATAGAATTGTCTTCCACATAGTCTTTAGATTTATTTACACCTGTTAAATTTGCTTAGTCTCTCCTTTTTTTTCCTTTTCAGGATTTTTCCTTTTTAAAAGTGAAAAATCAACGACCGTTTTAGAAGCACCCCTGGGGGGTCAACAGCTAAAACAGGTCAGCTGAGGCCTCTTTCATCTACTCTACTACTATGCACTCTATCTTTATTTCCTCTCCTACTATCTGCTGAATCTCAGCCTATCTTACTCCACAGGCCAATGATGAGATACGTTGAACTCACAAAATTATTATTAAGATGCATTTTTATAGTGCGCTTTTATGGCGTTAAGAAGCAATGCTTCCGATGTGGATCCTTCGACCATCTAGGAGCGAACTGCCCAAAACTGACATGCAAAAACTGCCTAACGACAAGTCACTCACTGGACAAATGTCTCATGGCTTGCCTCAAATGCGGCTCCAAAGACCACAAAGTTAACACCTGCCCATCAAGAACGCATGCAGAAAGGATGGGAGTGCTATTATACCAGACACAGTCTCCTCAGTAGAGAAGAATACAGCTACTACAGAACAAGAGTCGGAAAACACGGATTTTCCAACTATAAACGAGGCATACGGCAAAATAACGGCTATAGAAGAAAATGCAGCCGCCACAGAAACCATAGCCTGCACACCCAAGAAAGAGAAGAAGCGAGAAACAGCCAATAAACAAGCTGTGTCACATGATGAAATCACTGCAGAAGGAAAAGTAAATAAAACAGAAAACATGGAGGCAAGCAGCACCCCCTTCAAAAGACCTCTGAGTCCAGAGGAAAAAGAGATGAAAAAAATAAAACCAGCAGAAACAGAAGAATTGGAGACTCCTCATGCAAAAGCAGGGGAGACTCTAAAGCATCTAGTTAAAGGTATCCCTGGGGTGGCAGAAAAATTTCAAGACGCAATAATGAGAATAGGGGAACCTGAGCTCCTCCTCACTGGGAAATATGGTCCAACCGTAGTTAGTGCAAAATGGGGTAACTTATTTGTTGAAGACATCAGCCAAATCACCCCTGAGCAAGTACAGGTAGCCATGGACATAGACGAGGAGGCAGCATCGGCGTTCTTCATAGCTCTCTCCAAATTAGACATGGCCAAGGGAAGTGAGGTGGCTAAAAGAATAATGACTGCCCACAAAAAGCGACATTCACAATAACCATCCCATGGTTTCCTGTCCACAGCAATAGCTCTCTAGTTCCAACAGGTGGGGGAGGGCCTGAGAACCTGAGCAGCGAAGGCCTACAGCGAGGCGGTGCAGCTTCTTGAGAGCTGCATCACTTAGGCCAGACCCTTTTCCCCCAACCTTTCTTTTTTTTTTTTTTTGGTTTCCAGTTCTTTCTATATAGTTTTATTTTCTCTATACTTCATGTTTTTGTTTTTGTTCCATGTTTCCTTTTTAGGATTTTTCCTTTTTCTTCTAAAGTGAAAAATCAACGACAGTTTTAGAATCGCCCTTGGGGGGCAAACAGCTAAAACAGGTCAACTGAGGCCTCTTTTACCTACCCTACTACTATGCACTCTATCTTTATTTCCTCTCCCACTATCTGCTGACTCTCAGTCTATCTTACTCTACAGGCCGATCATGAAGTTTGTTGAACTCACAAATTATATATTATTATTATTTTTATGGTGCCCTTTTATGGTGAAGATTTCGATCTCGGAAGGCGAGATTACTTTTGTCCAAATCGCTTCTCGGCCTTTTGGCTTACATCAAGTGTGTAGTATATAAGTTCTTTTTAGGACTTCCAGGGTAACAAGTATAGTTTCTGTTCTTAACCGTTAATATCGGTACGTGTCCCATTGGGTTTCACGATATTCAACGGGAAATTTGCAGAACTTCCTAAACCCCAGACTGGGGAAATATCAAACACTCGGTGGTGGGAATAGTTACGCTCCCCCATCTGATCATGCCCTCCATTCTGCCGCGTGTGCGTACCCTCGGAATTGAGGTTGACGCCACAATAACGGCAAGGGCGATGGCGAAAGCTATCATAGACTGCGTCGGCGCAGAGAACATTTTTGGATTTACCCCTTATGGGGGAGGAAGATACCAGGTAGTGACCAAAAATATGGAGACCAGAGAAAAGCATCTCAAAGGGTTTGACTGTGGCAAATTAAAAGTATCTCCCTTCATGGTTGGGAGCATCCTTAGAACCCTTAAGATACCACGATTTCCCCTAGAATACGCAGAGAACAACGATATAATTCACAGCGTAATCTCTAAGTGGGGAGTTGTACGGGAAATCCAGGTTCACAATGATTCAGACAATCCTGAGTGGAAGTCAGGGGAGGTAACTATCTCTCTTGAAATGAGGACCGAAGTTCCTAACTTTGTCCTCATAGGATCTGCTCGGGTAATGGTAAATTACCAGGCCGTCAAAAAGCAGTGCTTTAGATGTAGTGCCTTCAATCATCTTGGGGCAGACTGCCCTCGCATAAAATGCAAGAACTGCCTAAAAATTGGCCACAACCAAGAAAAATGTGAGGCAGCTTGTTTGAAATGTGGGGTCACTGACCACAAAGTCGACACCTGCCCATCCAGAACCCTCGCAGTGAGGATGGGTGGTGCAGTCACATCAGCAACAAAACCAAGTAATGAAAAGATCACAACCCAGGAAGAGTTTCCGCCTCTTGAGGCCACTTCTGATCATGCCGCCATGTCTAAGACAACGAAAAGGTCCCGTAAGGGAGAGAAACCTACCAGAATTGCAGACACCAGCAATACGATCCCAACAGAAGAGACTGACAATGCAGAAACCATCATGGTAACTCCCACGGAAGAAAGCGAAGCTACCACTGCCAATATAGACATCGCCAATTCAGATACAGTAGAAGAAGCTGTAGTAGAGATGGAGACGAACAGCAAAACTTCCAAACGGCCATTAAGTCCGCAGGAAGAAGAGCTGACAAATCTCAAAACAGCAAAAGTATCTGAAACCGAACACCCAGAAGTCCCTCATGCAAAAGCAGGGGAGACTCTAAAACATCTCCTTAGAGGTATGCCCGGGGTGGCAGAAAAGTTTAAAGAGGCAATAGATAAAGTAGGAGTACCTGAACTCCTCCTCACAGGGAAATATGGACCCGACATCGTCAGTGCAAAATGGGGTGACCTCTTCGTTGATGACATCAGCAAAATCACCCCTGAGCAAGTAGAGGTAGCCCTGGATATAGACGAGGAGGCAGCTTCGGCGTTCTACATTGCTCTCTGCAAACTAGACATGGCCAAGGGAAGTGAGGTGGCCAAAAGAATCATAACAGCCCAAAACAAAAGAAAGGAACAGTAACCACCTTGTGGATTTCTGTACTCAGTTTCACTGGTTCTTAGCTCCCACAGGTGGGGGAGGACCTGAGAACCCGAGCAGCGAAGGCTTACAGCGAGGCGGTGCAGTTCCTTGTGAGCTGCATCACTCGAGCCAGATCCTTCCTCCACCTCTAAGTTCACCTTTCAATTTCTGCTTTTCTGTGTCCTTTTTTTTTGTTTTGTTTGTCTTGTTACATGTTTCCTTTTTAGGATTTTTCCTTTTTTTTAAAGTGAAAAATCAACGACCGTTTTAGAAACGCCCCTGGGGGGCAAACAGCTAAAACAGGTCAACTGAGGCCTCTTTTTCCTACTCTTTCACTATACACCCTATCTTTATTTCCTCTCCTACTATCTCCTGACTCTCAGCCTATCTTACTCTACAGGCCGATGATGAAGATTTGTTGAACTCACAAATTATTTATTTATTTTTATGGTTTTTATCTGCAGTCAATTCAGGTCCGAAGGATCGCTTCTCGGTCTTTTGGCTTAGAACAAGTGTGTAGTTTATTTTTGTGAATTTTCCCCATAAATGATTAGCAAATTGTTTAGCTAAGCGCAAATTGTAGTATAGTATATGTTAGCTCAGTTATTATCGGCAAAGCGTCTCATAGAGGCACTTGATAATAAACTACAGCAGCAGATACAGAATAAACCCCAGACTGGGGCAAGAACAACACACTCGGTGGTGGGAAGAGCTTAGGCCCCCCCCCTCACCAGCATGGCTTTGCCGCGTAAGCGGACCCTTGGAATTGAAGTGGAAGCTGATCTACGACCTCGATCTTTGGCCAAAGCCCTCATCGAAAGCGTCGGCGCTGAGCAGATGTTTGGGTTTACTCCCTTTGGTGGTGGCCGCTTAGAAGTAGTAGTAAGGAGTGAGCAAACAAGAGGCAAACTACTTGCAGGATTCGAATGTAATGGAAAAACAATAGTTCCATTTTTGGTAGGGAGCATTACCAAACTACTTAGAAACCCCAGATTCCCTTTAGAATATATTGAAACGGATGTAAAGATCATCCACGAAATATTCGGGAAATGGGACGTTATACACAAGGTGGAAGTCCTAAATGAAGCAGAAAACCCCATATGGAAGTTGGGTGAAGTCCACATCTCCCTCGAGATGAAAACGCCCATTCCCTACTTCATTATTATTGGATCCGCCAGAGTAATGATAAATTACCCTGGTGTATAAAAACAATGTTTTAGATGTGGTGCTTTCACTCACCTTGAGGCAGACTGTCCTAGAGTGAAATGTAAAAACTGCCTCAAAGCAGGCCACAACCAAGAAAACTGTGAGTCAGCTTGCCTGAAATGTGGGGTCATTGACCACAAAGTGGACACATGCCCATCCAGAACCCTTGCTGAGAGAATGGGTGGTGCAATCATGCCAGCAACTCCACCAAGCAATGGAAATGACAATGCACAGGAAGCTTTTCCTCCTTTCGAGGCTGCTTCTGATATAACAGAAATCCATACCTCCACGTCTAAGAAAAACCGAAAGGGGAAAAAAACTTCCACAAGCAGTAAAATCCAACAAGAAGAAACAGTCTCTATTGAAACCATCAATACCAATATAGATACTAATACAGATGATATAGATAGGGAAGAAGGAAAGATGGAGGTGAACACCAACACCTCCAAACGGCCATTAAGCCCACAGGAAGAAAAGTTGGTAACGCCCAAAACAGCAAAAGTATCTGAGACCGCCCACCCAGAGGTCCCTCACGCGAAAGCAGGGGAGACTCTCAGCCATCTCATCAAAGGTATCCCAGGGATGGCGGAAAAATTCAAAGAAGCGATAAAAAAAATAGGAGAACCTGAACTCCTCCTCACAGGAGAACATGGATCTGACATCGTCAGTGCAAAATTGGGTGAAATTTCCGTTAATGACATCAGCAAAATCACCCCTGAGCAAGTAGAGGTAGCCAAGGATTTAGACGAGGAGGCAGCTTCGGCGTTCTTCATAGCTCTCTGCAAATTAGACATGGCCAAGGGAAGTGAGGTGGCCAAAAGAATAATAACTGCCCACAACAAAAGAAAGACACAGTAACCACCTTGTGGGGTTTCTGTACACAGTTCCACCGGTTTCAGCTATCACAGGTGGGGGAGGACCTGAGAACCCTAGCGGCGAAGGCTTACAGCGAGGCGGTGCAGTTCCTTGTGAGCTGCATCACTCGAGCCAGATCCTTCCTCCACCTCTAAGTTTAACTTTCAATTTTTGCTTTTCTGTGTACTTTTTTTTTGTTTGTTTTGTTACATGTTTCCTTTTTAGGATTTTTCCTTTTTTTTAAAGTGAAAAATCAACGACCGCTTTAGAAACGCCCCTGGGGGGCAAACAGCTAAAACAGGTTAACTGAGGCCTCTTTAACCTGCTCTACCACTATGCACTCTATCTTTATTTCCTCTCCTACTATCTGCTGACTCTCAGCCTATCTTACTCTACAGGCCGATGATGAAGATTTGTTGAACTCACAAATTATTATTTAATATTCGAGATCGCTTCTCGGCCTTTTGGCTTAGATCAAGTGTGTAGTTCGCGTTTTTTCGTGAAACAAACTGAGCATCTGTTCATAACCGTTGATATCGGTACGAGTCCCATCGGGCCTCACGATATATTTAACGGAGATTTACAGATCTTCCTAAACCTCGGACCGGGGCAATAATAAACACTTGGGGGTGGGAATAGCTAGGCCCCCCTCGCCAGTTATGGCCAATGTATTGCCGCGCACGCGGACTCTCGGCATCGAGACTGACGCTGATCTGAGACCCCGACTTTTGGCTAAAGCCCTGATTGACTGCGTCGGTGCGGACCAGATATTTGGATTCACTCCCTTCGGTAGTGGCAGATACCAAGTTGTAGTTAGGAGCGCCGAGACTAGGGACAAGTTGCTCAAAGGCTTTCAATGTAACGGAAAGGAAATTTTTCCGTTCATGGTGGGGAGCATTATCAAACTGCTCAAAATCTCCAGATTCCCCTTGGAATATATACAATGTGATGAAAAAATAATCCACGAAGTGTTTGGGAAATGAGGTGTTGTTCGAAACATACAAATCTTAAACGATGCAGACAACCCCCAATGGAAGTCAGGGGAAGTAAACATCTCGCTCGAGATGAAAACAGCGGTTCCAAACTTCGTCAGCATCGGATCCGCTAGGGTAATGGTAAACTACCCTTGCGTTAAGAAGCAATGTTTCCGATGTGGATCCTTCGACCATCTAGGAGCGAACTGTCCAAAAATGACATGCAAAAACTTCCTAACGACAAGTCATTCACTGGAGAAATGTCTCATGGCTTGCCTCAAATGCGGGTCCAAAGACCACGAAGTTAACACCTGCCCATCAAGAACGCATGCAGAAAGGATGGGAGGTGCTATTATACCACTCACAGTCTCCTCAGTAGAGAAGCCTACAGCTACTACAGAACAAGAGTCGGTAACACTCGGATTTTCCAAGTATAAACGAGGCATACGGCAAAATAACGGCTATAGAAGAAAAGGCAGCAGCCACAGAAACCATAGCCTGCACACCCAAGAAAAAGAAGAAGCCAGAAACAGCCAATAAACAAGCTGTGTCACATGATGAAATCACTGCAGAAGGAAAAGTAAATAAAACAGAAAACATGGAGGCAAGCAGCGCCCCCTTCAAAAGACTTCTGAGTCCAGAGGAAAAAGAGATGAAAAAAATAAAACCAGCAGAAATAGAAGAATTGGAGACTCCTCATGCAAAAGCAGGGGAGACTCTAAAGCATCTAGTTAAAGGTATCCCTGGGGTGGCAGAAAAATTTCAAGACGCAATAGTGAGAATAGGGGAACCTGAGCTCCTCCTCACTGGGACATATGGTCCAACCGTAGTTAGTGCAAAATGGGGTGACATATTTGTTGAAGACATCCGCCAAATCACCCCTGAGCAAGTACAGCTAGCCATGGACATAGACGAAGATGTGGCATCGGCGTTCTTCATAGCTCTCTCCAAATTAGACATGGCCAAGGGAAGTGAGGTGGCTGAAAGAATAATGACTGCCCACAAAAAGCGACAGTCACAATAACCATCCCATGGTTTCCTGTCCACAGCAATAGCTCTCTAGTTCCGACAGGTGGAGGAGGGCTGAGAACCTGAGCGGCGAAGGCCTACAGCGAGGCGGTGCAGCTTCTTGAGAGCAGCATCACTTAGGCCAGACCCTTTTCCCCCCATCTTTTTTTGGTTTCCAGTTTTTTCTATATAGTTTTATTTTCTCTGTACTTGATGTTTTTGTTTTTGTTCCTTGTTTCCTTTTTAGGATTTTTCCTTTTTCTTCTAAAGTGAAAAATCAACGACCGTTTTAGAAACGCCCCTGGGGGGCAAACAGCTAAAACAGGTCAACTGAGGCCTCTTTTACCTACCCTACTATTATGCACTCTATCTTTATATTTCCTCTCC
Organism: Typopeltis vanoorti; assembly: GCF_054136105.1. Classification (NCBI taxonomy): domain Eukaryota; kingdom Metazoa; phylum Arthropoda; class Arachnida; order Uropygi; family Thelyphonidae; genus Typopeltis; species Typopeltis vanoorti. Next base: position 143,981,643 of record NC_143555.1, on the reverse strand, counting down.
CACTATCTGCTGACTCTCAGCCTATCTTACTCTACAGGCCGATGATGAAGATTTGTTGAACTCACAAATTATTATTATTACCTCGTGTGATAATCGTGGGCCGGTATGTAAGTATAGCCAACTCTAAAAATTAGGATGACCCGTAGACAACTCTATAGTAGCCGAAAGATCGTCCAACTGAGTGTTCGTTCCACTTATTGACGGGCCCCCCCCACCACTGAGCAGAATGCTCATATTCCTGGGAAAAGTATCCACTGACAATGCTCCTCATGGGCTACGCCGGAGAACACCCTACCCAAAAACTCAAAATGCTCTCTCTCAGGGCAACACCCCACCCCCGAAATCTAATCCCCCTCACTGGGGGCAAAATTCCAGACGAAACCTAAGAGAGAGAGAGAGAGAAACTCTGCGTCCCATTTTAGTCGCCTCTTACAACATGCATGGGTTACAGTGGGGCTGGTATGTAAGTAAAGCCTTCTCCAAAAATTGAGACGATCCCCCAGACCACTCCCTACGAGTGGCCGAAAGACCGTCCAATTTATCATTGGTTCCACTCAGTGACGTTCCCCACAACTGAGCGGAACAGCTGAAATTCCAGGGATAAGCTTCCACCGACAAGGCCCTTCATTTTCCACGCCAGAGAACCCCCCCCCAGAGACTCAAAATGCTCTCTCAGGGCAAACACCCCGAAATCTACATCCCCCTCCCCTCACGGGTAGCAAAATTCCAGAAGAAACCTAAGAGAGCGAAACTTGCGTCCCATTTTAGTCGCCGCTTACGACAATCATTGCCTCTACAGTAGAGCTATTCTTATCCCGGCCACCTCACAGGGTTCCTGCAAACAAGATTCTTATAGTCCTTATAAAGACTAGCTTAAAGGGGTGAAGCAAGAATGCTTTTCATCTCCGCCGTTATCTGCATATTGAGTATTAAACCTCTGATCATGGCAAGAGGGTAACAGCAATATCTGAGCCTCATTTAGGACTTCATTGGTTACAGCATTGCCATCCATTACCCTCCAAGGGTATTAATCACCGATGTTTACGTAAAGGCAACTCTAAAAATTCGGACGATCCCTAGACCACTCCATAGTGGCCGAAAGATCGTCCAACTCAGAGTTGGCTCCACCACCACCGAGCAGAACCGCTCATATTCCAGGGAAAAGCATCCACGACAAAGCTAATCACCGGGACGTGCCGGAAACACCCTCCCCGGAGACTCAAATTTGCTCCCTGGGTGAAGCAAGAATGTTTTCCATTTTCTCCGTTAAGTGTAGAGGACAGTGTAAGTATAAGGTGTTATTGAGATATTAAAGCTCTGATCATGGCAGGAGAGTAACAGTAAGAGCCGAGCCTCAGTTTGAACTTCATTGGCTACAGCATTGCCATCCATTACCTTCCAAGGGTACTAATTATTATGTGAGTTCAACGTATCTCATCATCGGCCTGTGGAGTAAGATAGGTGCTGAGATTCAGCGGATAGTTGGATAGGAAATAAAGATAGAGTGCATAGTAGTAGAGTAGGTAAACGAGGCCTCAGCTGACCTGTTTTAGCTGTTGACCCCCCCCAGGGGTGCTTCTAAAACGGTCGTTGATTTATCGCTTTTTTCTAAAAAAAAGGAAAAATCCTGAAATGGAAACATGTAAATAGAGAGAACATGAAGGTGAAACTGTTGAATTGAGAGCAAATGGACTTAGAGGTAGGGGAAGAGCCTACCCAGAGTGATGCAGCTCACTGGGAGCTGCACCGCCTCGATGTAAGCCTTCGCTGCTCGGGTTCCCAGCTCCACCCCCTCCTCTGTGAACTAAAATAACCTGGTAATTCTGAGAAAAGGAGTCAATGAGTAGGGTAATGTTTAGTTTTCCCTACTTTCTTAGGGAGAACTAAAGTTAGCCTAAACTAAAGAACTTTTGTAGGCCGTTAATATTTGTTCAGCTACTTTACTTCCCCGGGTCAGGTCTAGCTGGCAGACAGTTCTCAAAAATGCCGCATCCCCCCGATCTTCTATATCCAGAACTCCTGGTATCTCCTCTGGAGTGACTTCACTTATATCCTCTATGAGGAGGTCGCCAACTGACGCTAATAACCTTAGGACTGTTTTTCCCCGTGAGGAGTACAGGTTCCCCTATTTTTTCCATTGCTTTTTTGAGTTTTTCTGCTACCTCAGGGATGTCCTTTGTGAGTAACCTCAGAGTTTCCCGTGCTTTCGCGTGGGGGAATTCTTGGTAAGCGTTCTCCAATGCTTTTGTCTTTTTCATCTGTACTTCCTCTGGACTTAATTGTCGTTTGGAAATGTTGGTTGCCTCCATCTCCCCTAATTCATATTCTTCTGCCTCGGCTCTGTCAGCACTAGTGGCCTCTCTTGTGTTTTGTTGCTGTATCATTTGTTCTGCTGTAGTTTCCATGGTGATTGTTTCCTCTTTCTCTGTTTTGTCTTTGCTGCTCGTTTCTGCAGTCTTGGTTATGGCGGCTTTTTTTCCCTTACGGTTTTTCTTAGTTGTTGTGGTGGTATGGCTTTCTGTTGCATCAGATGCGGCCACCAAGTTTGGAGAAACTTCTTTTTCTATGTCGTTTGTATTAGCTGGTGGTGTAGCTGAGATAGCACCTCCCATCCCCTCTGCATGGGTTCTGGATGGGCAGGTGTCCACTTTGTGGTCTATTTCACCACATTTCAGGCAAGCTGCTTCACATTTGTCTTGGTTGTGAACTGCTTTGAGGCAGTTTTTACACTTCAGTCGAGGGCAGTCCGCCCCAAGATGAGTGAAGGCACCACACCTGAAGCATTGCCTCTTATCTAATAATCCATTCAGATGGGTTATCCTGATATTTGTGAATATCAAAGCTATAATACTACTACTTCTACTACTCTAAACATGATCAAAGTCTGACAATATAATGAATAAAAGAAGAGAGTCCAAAAACTACAACAATTGAAAATATTGCCGACCATCCTACAAGTGGTCTGCAATATTTCTGTAATCCGGACACAGTTGATTCCTACCAGAATAAAGGAAACCTGTATCAGATGTTATGCTGAGAGAAGATTAACAAAATTATCTTGATAAATGCATGTCTTAAATTTCATAAAATAGGAAACTGTTGAATCTTTGTGGCCTTGTCTTGAGCCACTGGAAGTTCCTCTTAAAGAAATCACGCATATCTACCCATATCAACCAGATTGCGATTTTCTGGATAACATAAAGCATTTTAGGATGAATTTTGGTGCGCACTTCTAATGAGAGAAGAATAATCTAAGGTTCGAGGGATAAAGGGTTAGCAGGTAAAGAGATGATAAGCAGCGTCTTCAATGACACGAAGTTACTTTGGAGTCTGGAAATGGGATTGTATTTTGTCTGATAATTACTGATAGTTTACCTGTCTTGAAGGATGATTAATTCGATTCTGTATGTGTATCTACAAGATTATTCGGAGCAATACGAATCCTCTGAGAGTTCTCTTTAACCTATTAGATCAACGTAGAATGCTCTTGAACCAAAGCTTTGAAATGAACCACAATATAATAATAAAAAATAATAAATAATTTTGTATTAAAGGCAAGGGGGCCACTACCCAGACCGGTTAGGTCGAAACCGGTCTGGGTAGTGGCCCCCTTGCCTTTAATACAAAACATCATACATCTCTTCTAGGAGATGTGTTTTGGCATTAAGGGTAAATATTAAGATTAGAGATCAGAGCTTATACCACCTTTACCACGAGTTGCCTTAGACTTGCACTACCTGTAGGTTCAGCTACACGTTTTGCTTCAAAAAAAAAAAAAAAAAAACAACTAGACCAGTTGCTTCAAACCTGAAAATATTTCATGCACAAACTTGGCTTTCTTGCTTGTTTGCTTACTTGGGAAAAAAAAAAAACAGAGTCAAGAATATAAAATATCTTGGTATCTTTAACGATAATATCCCTTGATTAAAAATTCTCCTAAATGAGATGGAACACCTTCTAACTTGTACATTGTGATTCCTGGTGCATTATTATCTTTTTATTCCTTTATTTTCTAAATTATTTAATTTAGTCTTAATAATAAATTAGAAATAAATATGTTCTTTTTAGCGATTTAAATTATTTTAAATTACTTTTAGAATGAAGAAAAGTATTTAAATAATATTGATACACCATTTATGAACGTATAATTGTTGCGAATAATATATATATATATATATATATATGTATGTATGTATATATACATATATATATATATATATATATATATATATATATACATACATACATATATATATATATATATAGTTTGTAAACTATAAAGTGTATGTATGTATATATATATATATATATATATAGTTTGCAAAATATAACGTGTATAGTCTCTGTTCTTAACCGTTAATATCGGTACGAGTCCCATCGGGTTTCACGATATTGCCCTGGTCCTGCACTACCTGTGGGATCAGTTAGACTTGCATCAATTGCAGGCGCAAACTTGACTTTTAGTCTGTTTGCTTACTTGGGAAATGGAGTAAAACCAGGTTTAAAATTACTTGGTATCTTTAACATATATATATATATATATATATATATATATATATATATATATAGTTTGTAAACTATAAAGTGTATAGTCTCTGTTCTTAACCGTTAATATCGGTACGAGTCCCATCGGGTTTCACGATATATATATATATATATATATATATATATAGTTTGTAAACTATAAAGTGTATAGTCTCTGTTCTTAACCGTTAATATCGGTACGAGTCCCATCGGGTTTCACGATATATTTAACGGGAAATTTGCAGAACTTCCTAAATCCCAGACTGGGGAAATATCAAACACTCGGTGGTGGGAATAGTTAGGCTCCCCATCTGTTCATGCCCTCCATTCAGCCGCGTGTGCGTACCCTCGGCATTGAGGTTGACGCCACAATACCGGCAAGGGCGATGGCGAAAGCTATCATAGACTGCGTTGGCGCAGAGAACATTTTTGGATTTACCCCTTATGGGGGAGGATGATACCAGGTAGTGACCAAAAATATGGAGACCAGAGAAAAGCTTCTCAAAGGGTTTGACTGTGGCAAAGTAAAAGTATCTCCCTTCATGGTTGGGAGCATCCTTAGAACCCTTAAGATACCACGATTTCCCCTAGAATATGCAGAGAACAACGATATAATTCACAGCGTATTCTCTAAGTGGGGAGTTGTACGGGAAATCCAGGTTCACAATGATGCAGACAATCCTGGGTGGAAGTCAGGGGAGGTAACTATCTCTCTTGAAATGAGGACTGAAGTTCCTAACTTTGTCCTCATAGGATCTGCCCGAGTAATGGTAAATTACCCAGGCGTCAAAAAGCAGTGCTTTAGATGGAGTGCTTTAGATGTAGGTGTAGATGGAGGTGAACACCAACACCTCCAAACGGCCATTAAGCCCACAGGAAGAAGAGTTGGTAACGCCCAAAACAGCAAAAGTATCTGAGACCGCCCACCCAGAAGTCCCTCACGCGAAAGCAGGGGAGACTCTCAGCCATCTCATCAGAGGTATCCCAGGGATAGCGGAAAAATTCAAAGAAGCGATAAAAAAAATAGGAGAACCTGAACTCCTCCTCACTGGAGAACATGGATCTGACATCGTCAGTGCAAAATGGGGTGACATTTTCGTTGATGACATCAGCAAAATCACCCCTGAGCAAGTAGAGGTTGCCCAGGATTTAGACGAGGAGGCAGCTTCGGCGTTCTTCATAGCACTTTGCAAACTAGACATGGCCAAGGGAAGTGAGGTGGCCAAAAGAATAATAACTGCCCACAACAAAAGAAAGACACAGTAACCACCTTGTGGGGTTTCTGTACACAGCTTCACCGGTTTCAGCTATCACAGGTTGGGGAGGACCTGAGAACCCGAGCGGCGAAGGCTTACAGCGAGGCGGTGCAGTTCCTTATGAGCTGCATCACTCGGGCCAGATCCTTCCTCCACCTCTAAGTTTAACTTTCAATTTTTGCTTTTCTGTGTACTTTTTTGTTTTTGTTTTGTTACATGTTTCCTTTTTAGGATTTTTCCTTTTTTGTAAAGTGAAAAATCAACGACCGTTTTATAAACGCCCCTGGGGGGAAAAGAGCTAAAACAGGTCAACTGAGGCCTCTTTAACCTACCCTACCACTATGCACTCTATCTTTATTTCCTCTCCTACTATCTGCTGACTCTCAGCCTATCTTACTCTACAGGCCGATGATGAAGATTTGTTGAACTCACAAATTATTTATTATTAACCTTAAAATAGTTTTGTATTTCATGATAAATTTTCATCTATTTTCTTAAACTTTAAAATTATTTATCAGAGTTTAATACACCTTTATAATTTTTAGTAGATACTGATGCAAAATAAAAGCGATAAAGTGTAGGAGTATTGCGAAACGTCATATACTTTCTTGATTTTTGTATTGTATTGATAGATAACCCAATAGTCATCTATTTTTATTCGACTTCACAGCATCATTTCTGTAGTGTGGCTTTCTTGCTTCGCCCCTTTAAACCAGTCCTTATAAGGATACTTTGACTTCTGTTTATGTTGTAGTGGTAATATTACCATATAAAAAAAAATCAACGACCGTTTTAGAAACGCCCCTGGGGGGCAAACAGCTAAATCAGGACAACTGAGGCCTCTTTAACCTACTCTAACACTATGCACTCTATCTTTATTTCCTCTCCTACTATCTGCTGACTCTCAGAATATCTTACTCTACAGGCCGATGATGAAGATTTGTTGAACTCAGAAATTATTATTAGATCTTCCAGGGTAACGAATGGCAATGCTGAACCAAGGAAGTTAACTGAGGTTCGGCTGTTGCTGTTATCCTGGGTGATGAGTTTTTGAGTTCGCTCTCTTAAGGTTTTTGCCTTAAGAGAGCGAACATAAACAGAAGTCAATACTAATCGGGCCATGCCGGAGAACACCTTCCCTTGATTCTCCAGGGAAGGTGTTCTCCGGCATGGCCCGCTGAGGGGCTTTGTCGGTGAATTATTTTCCTCGGAATTTGAGCGGTTCTGCTCAGTGGTCGGGGAGCCCGTCACTGTGTGGAACCAACGCTGAGATATGGACGGTCTTTCGCCCACTGTGGAGTGGCCTAGAGATCGTCTGATTTTTTGAGATTTTACCCTTTACTTACTAATCGGGACTTCCAGGGTAACAAATGGCAATGTTGCAGCCAATGAAGTTTTAACTGAGGGTCGGCTATTGCCGTTACCCAGCCATGACTAGAGCTTTTTTAGCTCACTAACACTCCATCCACACAGATTTTCTTCATTCAGATGACGGGATAAAGAGTCAAGGACTCAGTCCATCGCCCAGTTCTTATAAGAACTATAAGATACTTTGACTATTCGGCGGATTCATTCAATCCAATACCCTTGGAGGGTAATGAATGGCAATGCTGTAGCCAATGAAGTTCTAACTGAGGCTCGGCCATTGCTGTTACCCTCCTACCATGATCAGAGCTTTAATAGGTCAATAACACCTTATCCGTACACTGTTCTCTACAGATAACAGGGAAGAAGAAAAGCATTCTTGCTTCTCCCCTTTAAGCCAGTCCTTATAAGGATACGTTGACTTCTGTTTATGTTGTAGTGGTAATATTACCATATAAAAAAAAATGTTCATGTAAGGTGGGAAGCCACCTGTATGTATATTAACTATTGTGCCATGTTTATGTAAATGTTCCATGTTAATCCTGCTACAGATTGTACAGTTGATACAATCATACCTCAGCAACAGATTTATGCAGGTCATGATAAATGGAACTATACCTACCAAGCGCCGCATTCTGGTTGGAGTACTTCAAGGATCTTTACTGGCCCCAATTCTGTTCTCGATATTTATGGCATATATTCCACACAACCCAATGTCATCTATCTTGGCCCTCTAAGCTGATGACACAGCGATACTAACCAGATCTCTTCCCCCACACCTAGTCACCAAAAAAACTCTAAGAAAACCTACAAATATTAGAAAAATGGTTCTCCAATTGGAGATTACAAATAAACCCCTTGAAGAGCATAGCCATGCTCTTCTCCAGAAGCATAGTATCTCCTACAGGGAAATCTTCCTATTTAACGCCAAAATTTAACGCCATCGGTTGAAATTATCGCGGAAAGAGACCTATCTCTGCCTCTTCGCCAGTGTCGAGAACTTCCATGACTTGTTCAGGAGTCATTTCACTTATATCTTCTATAAAAATTTCATCTCATTTTGCGCTCACTACCTTTGGTCCTTTTTTTTCCGGTAAGGAGGAGTAGAGGTTCCCCTATTTTTTTTATTGCTTTTTTGAATTTTTCCAAGATAACTGGGGTTCTCTTTAAGAAGAAATTTAAGGATTTTCCTGCTTTCGCGTGGAGGAAGGGGTCTTGGTAGGCAATCTCTTTTTCTACCAGTGTACTATTATCTGATTTGGTCTCTTTTGCTTCCCTGTCCACTGGGCTTATCGGCCGTTTAGAAACGTTGCTGATTGTCTCCATTGCTTCATTTTCATTCTCTTCTGTATTTTTGGCGGTGGCATTGTCGTTATGGTCTTCTTTTGTGGTTTCTTTGGTGTCGGATTGATTTTTGACTGTTTCTTCTGTCTCTTTGCAGATCTTTTCTGCAGACTTAGCAGCTTTTTTTTCTATTTTATGACATTTTGTCGCTGTTGACTCGAGTGCGGCTTCCAGGGTCGGAAAATCTTCCTGTTCTGTATTCTTTGCCTTTTCTGATGATGATTGTTTGGTAGTACCAAAGATAACACGTATTTTTTGGTTATTATCAAGCAATGAAGATTTGCCTTATGAATAAGTAAAGCCGTCTCTAAAAATTCGGACGATCCCTAGGCCACTCAATTGTGGGCGAAAGACTGTCCATCTCAGCGTTGGCTCCACTCAATGATGGCCTTCGCACCCACACACCACCACCGAGCAGAACCGCTCATATTCCGAAGAAAAGCATTCACCGACAAAGCCCCCTCATCGGGCCGAGAATAATAACCTCAATAGCAATCTGATACGGATTACAAAGGCTCTACACATGAACTGACATTTGGAATGCTTCCATGAGCATGTAGCTTATTCCAGCTTTTAGCAGAAGCTTTGGTGTTGCACTACCTCGAAAGTTATACATACCGTATATACCTTACATATATTGTCTTTATTTTTCCACCGCCTTTGAATTATTAATATTCAAACATGAACATTAATAATATTCATGTTTGATAATAAGTATGTAACATTTTTTTAACTTAATTATTTTTTATTAATTAAGTAAAAAAAAAGTAAAGACTCGTAGTTCGCAGATGCTTTTTTAACCTATACTTGAAATACAGTACTGTAGTCCTCCGCTCAGGCCCCTTTCTACATTTTGCGGGGCCCTATGCGAAATGGAAAAGCGGGGTCACTTAAAGTTAGTAACATTTATGGAAATTTTAAATGGAAGAATATCTTGTTAATTAATTAATTAAATCAAATATGAAAAATATTTACGCACATAAATAAACAAGTATGCTCTTTAGTATCAATTTAAGTAAAGGGGAAAAAAATAGTTAAAAAATAAATGTGTTTGTATGTACATGATATATTATTTTATTATGTAAATACACATTACTATATAAATACTCCAGAACAATGATTGTTTTAATAATATAAAAATATGAAGAAAATATCATTTTTACTATAAAGAATGAAATATATGTATAACAATTTATAAGATTTAAAAGAAATCTTAATATATTAAATTTTATTTAACCTAATGCGCTTATCAATAAAATAATTTATAACGCTATCAAAATTCAATTTTTTTGCAATTTCATGCTCTATAGCAGGGGTTCTCAAACTTTTTAAATTTTGTACCACATAAATAAGAATCAAGAAATATATGTACCACCATTATTTTTTTACTGGAATATCACATAATTATCTTAATAAAATACATTTTCACGTAAAATTATATAATACTCTTAAACTTGCAAACAATATATTGCTTTTGTTTTTTATTATGTTATATGTACGTTGTTTATTCTAATTTTTTACATACTCGTTACAATATTAAAATACATTTTTCTGAACATTTATTTAAATATTTTGTGTAAAAATTGTACCACCAAAAATAACATGATGTACCATTAGTGGTACATGTACCACAGTTTGAGAAACGATGCTCTATAGATATTATTGCCAGGGATGACAAATGTTCTTGAGACATAGAAGTTCGCAAATAGGTTTTTATTAATTTTAATTTGGAAAATGACCTTTCTGCTGATGCGCGCGTAACTGGACTGGTCAATAATATTTTTAAATGTCGTAGTAATATTTGGATAAATATCTGACATATTATTTGAAATTATGAATTTAAAAATATTAATAATGGGTGCATCTTCTGGAACAATATTTCTAAAAATAATTAATTTATTGTAAAATTCAGATTCATCAATATCTGTATTTAATTTTTGATACAGCTGTTTGCAGCAAAATTTTAATTCATTTTTTGTCGAAGAAAAAATACTTTTCTTCGACTTTCTTTAAATTTAATTTCTATTTCTAATAGATTTGACAGTTCTTTAGCAATCTCAAAACTGCCATCAAATCCTGATATTCTCTGCTCTTCAAAGTAATGCACTAACTTTTTAATATCCTTAGTTGCTAGGTCTATCGGAATTTTTGCATTTTCTAATACTTCATTTACTAAATTAACTTTTGACAAAAGCTCATACCAAATTACAAGGCTTAGTATAAAATCAAATGAATCTATTTGTTCATATATTGAAACCACTTCTACTTCGACAGTGTTATCTGATACAGTTTTAGATAATTCTTTTACTGCATTTAAAAATTCTGGAATTTGAAAACGTACAGCTCTAACTGATTCTATTCTACATTCCCATCTTGTATCACATAACGGTTTTGGAGTTAATTGTTTAACAAATTTCTTCAATATGTCCCAACGTGAAGTTGAGGGCAGCAAATAATGTATATATTTTTTGTATAATTTATAAAAAAATTTGCGATGATTTTGGGACCCTGTGCCACCGCACAGTTCACACACCCATGAATTATAATTTATGGGTGTGCGAACAAAATGGAGTCTTAGCAACCGCAGCATGTTTCTAGCTTTCTCCACCTTTGTAAAGTTGCCCTGGGGGTGGACTACCTCTAGAATCAGTCGAATTGTCTATTACTAAAAGAAAGAGCCACACAGCTTCATTTCGGCGATGTAAAATTAAACAGACAAAGTGGATGTTTGATTCAACATTATTGCCAAGCCGATGGTTTGTAGAAACTATGAAAGTTTCGTAAGTTAATCTGAGAGCTTACGAGACATTGCCGAGTTGCATTACCTACTTGACTGAAGTAGCTAAGGCAACTTGGGTATGCCGACGATTGTATTCTCGTAAGCTCTCAGGCCAACTTACGAAACTTTCATACTTTCTACAAACATTCGGCTTTGAAAGAGTGTTGCATCTAATATCCACTTTACAGATATTATCGACTTGCAGAATTATAAATTATTGATTTCCGGAATTTTCCATTATAACTAAAACTGCGATTGCGAACTCGAGGATAAGGGGGGGGGGGTACTATTGTATAGTTTTTGTATATAAGAAACATAACCTGGAAAAGAGTGGCATTGGAATTACATTAGGAGGCGGGGGGGGAAACATTAAATTCGTCAATGACCTTAACCCAACATCAGGGAATGAGCATTAGTTACAAGAATAAACAAACAGGGTTGTAAAGCACTTAATGGGTATGCATAAGTGATCAATATTCACAAATGAAAAACAAGGTCTTCGGGCAAAAAGCCTATGAAAATTTCAGTTATTGACGAAAAATTGGAAGAAATAGAAAGGTTCACTTACTTGGGAAGCATACAACGCAGACTTGTTTGGTCTAAACATGCATTGCTAAAAGCAATTGTTGTCCTTTAGAGGTCAGAGTCATTTTGAAAGGACATTGAAACATGCTAACTACAAGACTCTACCTCATTAACACCCCTAATTAACTTTCTCTTATAGCTGGACACTGCTAAAGGAAGATGACAACACGCTATTGTCCTTCAAGATGAAGCGATATGAAACATTCTGGAATTAGAAGGTTTGACTTCTGGTGAAAAAAAAAACATTGAGGGGACGGGGGATCAATCACCTGGAAAGATAATATTAGAAAATGGACTAATTCTTCATTCTTCACCTTCTTAATGAGATCCAAGACAAAATCACTTGGAGAAGACATATTGGGATTGGTACCTTTATAGTGCCCCCACCCAACTGTACACATACACTATAGGTGATCAAGAAGGAGACCAATCGTGTCTCCTTCGCCACGACAAAGCCTGGCATTTTTTACTAGAAATGACAAAATCATTGAAATTGACTATTTCGCTGGAAAACCTGAGTTGGAAACATTTTATGCAAGCCCAACATTACCCGAACCAACATGCAGTCGTATTCAGAGGTGTAAAAAGCGTGTACAGTAGAACGTGAAAACTTGGAAATCTGTGTCATGGAGCGAGGAATCACTTTACGCCCTCCATCTACCGAGCAGATGGACGGGTGTGGGCGATGCCTGGTGAATGTCTTTTACCAGAGTGCGTAGTCCTAACCATGAAATCCGGAGGTGGCAGTGTAATGGTATGGTCCTGTTTTTCCTGGTTTGGACTAGGATCTCAGTTTGTGGTACTACGAACATTGAACTTCGAGAGGAATCTGAAGATTTTGAAGATTTGAAGACAATGCAATGCTTCCTAGTTTGAGACGTGTCTATGGAACTGATCATTGTCTCTTTCAGAAAGACAATGCACCATGTCATAAAGCTGTTGTTGCTGTAATTCTGTGGTTTCTGGACACGAACGTAACCACAGCGCTCTTATCTCAAATCTATTAAACATGTCTAGGATGAACTGGAGCGCTGAATGAAGTCAAGGGATGACCGGCCAACAACACTGCAGGACCTGATTACATGCCTACAGGAGAATGGTCCAAACTTCGCATTGATCGGCATCGTACGCATGTGGAAAGTGTGCCCCGTGGGATTGCTGCAGTGATCGCTGCGAAATGAGGTCCTACATGTTATTGAGGTGGGTGCCACGGCCGTAGGTGCTCTTTTCGCAAATGGTTAACAGAACAATCAGAAACATCCATGCCCCTGGAGCGGATTCTCTAACCACTCGGCCAACTATGGTTTAAGTCAAATACGCAAACGATTGTTCGAAAGTTATTCGAAATAGCTTGGCTTAAGTATAAGGCAGCACGAGAACAACATTAAAATAAAGTATTAAACATTGCTCACTATATCTCTATGTTTTGGTATTTTACTCTGAATTATACACAGCAAAATATCAAAACATAGAGATATAGTGAGCAATATATATTTCTTTTATGAAATTTATCTCTTTTATTTAACAATACCATTGAAATAGTGCATGTTTTATAATATAAATTTAAGAAATATTTTTATATGCTTTATTTTAAATATTACATAATTCTCAGGAAAAAAAAAATTACAGTAGTCCCGTTTATTCGCGGGTTCGCTATTCGCGGTTTCGGTTATCCGGTATCAACGTCGGTCGAAAAATATTATAATTACATACGCAAAGTGGATATTAAAGCCAACATTATTTCCAAGCCGAATGTTTGTAGAAACTATGAGAGTTTCGTCAGTTGACCTGAGAGCTTCCGAGAATACAATCATCGACATCCCAAATTCCTGTACATAATTGACTTAAGTTGCTAAGGGAACTCTGGGATGCCGAAGATTGTATTCTCGTACTCTTTGAGGTCAACTTACGAAACTTTCATAGTTTCTACAAACATTCGGCTTTGAATGTTGGATCTAATATCCGCTTTGCTTATGTAATTTTACATCGCCGAAATGAAGCCGTATGACTCTTTCTTTTAGTAGTAGACAATCGGCTATTCCAGATGTAATCCAACGTCAGGGCAACTCGTTGCAAAGGTGGCTAAAACAACACACATGCTGTGGTTGCTAAGATTCCGTTCATATACGGATGAATTTATTACAGTGTGTTCTTATAATTATTTTATTATTAGTTATTGTTGTTAATCTCTTTCGTGCCTAATTTATAAATTAAACTTTATCATAGATATGCATCTATGTATATACATAGTATATAGGGTTCGGTACTATCCGTGGGCTGTCATGGAATTTATTCTCCGCGGATAAGGTGGACTATTGTAAAGCCAAAACCATGTTGGTTTAACGAACTTAAATGATTCCATAACAATTAAGTGGTGATCGCAAATAATAATATTATAATATTATTATAATTATCTCCAAAAAATAACAGTTGAAATTTTCAGCACAAACGAATTTTCTACCTGCGTCCGGCAACCTCACCTTATTTTTCAATGTACAGGATCAACTGTGGAATGTAAATGCATAAAATGTTGTTGTTTAAATTTCTTCGAATTAATCATATTATTCCTATATAATTGTTATATATTTAAAATATTACTAATATTTTAAGTATGTCACGCTTTTGTATACATAAAATATAATAAATTTAGTGGGGTTTTTTTTTCTCTAATGAAATCTATCTAATAATCCATTCAGATAGGTTATTCTGATATTTGTGAATATCAATGCTATAATACTACTACTTCTGCTACTCTAAACATGATCAAAGTCTGGCTAATATCAAGTGTGTAGTGTCTGTTCTTACTTACAACCTTATCAGGCTAAGAGCAAAACGTAGTATCTGTGTTGCAAAGTTAACATCGAATACGGACTCCACCGGCGTTCGCGGTATTAACTGACCAGCACAGATAGAGTAAACCCCGGACTTGGGCAATAGAAAACACTTGGTGGTGGGAATAGTTAGGCCCCCCCCCATCTGATCATGCCCTCCATTCTGCCACGCGTGCGTACCCTCGGAATTGAGGTTGATGCCACAATACCGGCAAGGGCGATGGCAAAAGCAATTATAGACTGCATGGGTGCAGGAAACAGCTTTGGATTTACCCCCTATGGGGGAAGAAGATACCAGGTGGTTACCAAAAACATGGAGACCAGAGAATAGCTACTCCAAGGCTTTGACTGTGGGAAAACGAAAGTATCTCCCTTTATGGTTGGGAGCATACTAAGAACCTGAAGATACCAAGATTCCCATTAGAATACGCTGGGAACGATGACATCATCGGCAGCATATTCTCGAAGTGGGGCGTTGTAAGGGAAATCCAAGTCCATAATGACGTTGACAATCCTCAGTGGAAGTCAGGGGAGGTAACCATCTCTCTTGAAATGAGGACAGAAGTTCCTAACCTTGTACTCATAGGATCTGATCGGGTAATGGTAAATTACCCAGGCGTCAAAAAGCAATGCTTTAGATGTGGCGCCTTCAATCATCTTGGGGAAGACTGCCCTCGAGTAAAGTGCAGAAATTGCCTAAAAACAGGCCACAACCAGGAAAAATGTGAGGCAGCTTGCCTGAAATGTGGGGTCACTGACCACAAAGTCGACACCTGCCCATTCAGAACCCTTGCAGAGAGAATGGGTGGTGCAATCACACCTGCAACAAAACCAAGTAATGAAAAGGTCACAACACAGGAAGAGTTTCCACCTCTTGGGGCCACACCTGATCATGCCGCCATGTCTAAGACAACGAAAAAGTCCCGTAAGGGAGGGAAACCTACCAAAATTGCAGAGTCCAGTAAGACGATCCCAACAAAAGAGACTGACAATGCAGAAACCATCATGGTAACTCCCACGGACGAAAGCGGAGCTACCACTGCTAATATAGACATCGCCAATTCAGATACAGTAGAAGAAGCTGAAGTAGAGATGGAGACGAACACCAAAACTTCCAAACGGCCATTAAGTCCGCAGGAAGAAGGGCTGACAAATCTCAAAACAGCAAAGGTATCTGAAAACGAACACCCAGAAGTCCCTTATTCAAAAGCAGGGGACATCTCCTTAGAGGTATGCAGGGGGTGGCAGAAAAGTTCAACGAAGGGAAAAATAAAGTAGGAGAACCTGAACTCCTCCTCACAGGGAAATATGGACCTGACATCGTCAGTGCAAAATGGGGTGACCTCTTTGTTGATGACATCAGCAAAATCACCCCTGAGCAAGTAGAGGTAGTCCTGGATATAGACGAGTTGGCAGCTTCTGCGTTCTATATAGCTCTGTGCAAACTAGACATGGCCAAGGGAAGTGAGGTGGCGAAAAGAATCATAACAGCCCACAACAAAAGAAAGGAACAGTAACCATATTGATTGTTTTTCTGTATTAAATATTCAGTCTCTCTGTATTCAGCCTTTCTGTACTAAGCTCCCACAGGTGGGGGAGGACCTGAGAACCCGAGCGGCGAAGGCTTACAGCGAGGCGGTGCAGTTCCTTGTGAGCTGCATCACTCGGGCCAGATCCTTCCTCCACCTCTAAGTTTACCTCTCCAGATTTGTTTTGGTTTGTTGTTGTTTTTATGTTACATGTTTCCTTTTTAGAATTTTTCCTTTTTTTTTTTAAAGTGAAAAATCAACAATCGTTTTAGAAGCGCCCCTGTGGGGCAAACAGCTAAAACAGGTCAACTGAAGCCTCTTTTACCTACTCTACCAAAATGCACTCTATCTTTATTTCCTCTCCTACTATCTGCTGACTTTCAGCCTATCTTACTCTACAGGCCAATGATGAATTTTGTTGAACTCACAAAATATATAATATAATGAATAAAAGAAGAGTGTCCAAACAGCTACAACAATTGAAAATATTGCATATCATCCGACAAGATGGAATTCGACGTTCTAAAGTCTTTCTGGGCTACTTGAATCAGTCGGACCTGAATCACATGTTATGCTGACTAAAAATTAACAGAATTATCGGGATAAATGTATATCTTAAATTTCATAAAATAGGGAACTATTGAATCTTTGTGGCCTTGTCTTGTCCCCCTGGAAGTTGCTCCTAAAGAAACCACGCATATCTATCCATAGTATAATATATTTGGATTAATGGATATACCTTAACACCCCCATCCATGTATTTTCTTCAATCAGATGAAGGGATAAAGAGTCAAGGACTCGGTCCATCTCCCAACGAAAAGAAAAAAGAAAAACGCTGCAGAGATGAGATTTTTAAGAGCATCCTTTAATTGCTCTTAAAAATCTCATCTCTGCAGCGTTTTTCTTTTTTCTTTACAACAGTATATATGGCGTATAGGATTCCTTAAGTAGTACAACCCTCAGGGCGGAAAAATGATTGCAGTTCACCCAATAGCTCATTACTTATGAACACCTGTAGAAATGGAATGTTTTTGGAAGAAGAATCAACAATCAACCAGATTGCGTTTTTCTGGATAGCAGCAAGCATTTTAAGAAGAATTTTGGTGCGCACTTCTAATGAGAGAAGAATAATCTAACGAGGGATAAAGGGTTAGCAGGTAAAGAGATGATAAGCAGCGTCTTCAATGACACGAAGTTACTTTGGAATCTGGAAATGGGATTGTATTTTGTCTGATAATTACTTATAGTTTACCCGTCTTGAAGGACGATTAATTCGATTCTGTATGTGTATCTACAAGATTATTCGAAGCAATAAGAATCCTCTGGGAGTTCTCTTTAGCCTATTAAATCAATATAGAATGCTCTTCAGCCAAAGCTTTGAAATGAACCACAATATAATAATCAAATATTGCGTTTTAATCCTGTCTATGGGTTGAGAAATACAACCGACAGATACAAAATGTTAATATCTCCTGTTGAACATTTCATGGCTTATTAGGAGAGAATAATTCTTCAATAAGGAGGAATTGATTCCTTCAGTAACTCTAAATAAACCAAATTCGCATAAATCAATCGTTCCGCTTATTCTGTCCTGTTTGTCGAGGCGGAGTTTAAGCGCATACATTAACTCTGCTATGGACGGACTATTTTTATTTTTTTATATTTTTTTATTTTACTCTTTTTTTTGTTGTGGCTTTTTGATATTCGTAATTTGAGACGTAAAACGTCTCAGTCTTGATTAAAATCGAACCTTTTCATTAATAATAATAATAATAATATTTTTACCCAATACTGTAGGTCTTAGGTTAATGCCTAATCTGGAATGCCTAGAGATTGAACACGTCAATTTTTTCAACTCTGCACAAGGCCTTTTAAGCCATGTCATGTTTCATGCCGGACAGAAAAAAAAAAAAAAATCATCTTCCGCCTAATAGTACAACCATGTAGAATCTATTATGAATTCGAACTTTATTTTTCAAATAATTTTGTCTGTGACTAAAAGCAGTTCATATCCGATTCATATAAAAAATAAAGTTTAGTAATGATCCAGTTAAATGGCCATAAAGAGCCCTTGACTCTTTATCCAGTAAACCCAAGCTGCGTTCCCACGATGATATGTGCTTTGTATTATGGGATACTTAGGCAAATTATCAGATGTTTGCCATCTTTAACACCAGTTGCTTCAAACCTGAAAATATTATAGGCGCAAACTTGGCAAACGAAGTATATAAACTTTCTTGGTATCTTTAACGATAATATCCATTGGTTAGAACTTCTCCTAAATGAGATGAAACACCTTCTAAATTGTACATTTGACCCTAGGAGCATTTTTTTCGTTATTCCTTTATTTTCTAAAAATTTTAAAATTCAACTTAAAAATAAATTGCTAATAAATATATCATTTTCAGCAATTTTAATTTTTTTCAATTCCTATGAAAATAAAGAAATGAATTTAAATAATATTTTTAAACCATTTAGAATCGTATATTAATTTCATATAATTCCCAACAGTGTAATGAATTTTGAATTTCCGGTCGACCGTGATATGCGGTGATTCATTAAATACCAAGAATTAAGACGAAGAGGCAGCTCCGGCGTTCTTCATAGCTCTCTGAAAACTAGACATGGCCAAGGGAAGTGAGGTTGCCAAAAGAATAATAACTGCCCACAACAAAAGAAAGTGTATAAGTAGAGGTAGCCAGGATTTAGACGAGGAGGCAGCTTCGGCGTTCTTCGTAGCTCTCTGCAAACTAGACATGGCCAAGGGAAGTGAGGTTGCCAAAAGAATAATAACTGCCGACAACAAAAGAAAGACACAGTAACCACCTTGTTGGGTTTCTGTGCACAGCTTCACCGGTTTCAGCTATCACAGGTGGGGGAGGACCTGAGAACCCGAGCGGCGAAGGCTTACAGCGAGGCGGTGCAGTTCCTTGTGAGCTGCATCACTCGGGCCAGATCCTTCCTCCACCTCTAAGTTTAACTTTCAATTTTTGCTTTTCTGTGTACGTTTTTGTTTTTGTTTTGTTACATGTTTCCTTTTTAGGATTTTTCCTTTTTTGTAAAGTGAAAAATCAACGACCGTTTTAGAAACGCCCCTGGGGGAAAACAGCTAAAACAGGTCAACTGAGGCCTCTTTAACCTACTCTACCACTATGCACTCTATCTTTATTTCCTCTCCTACTATCTGCTGACTCTCAGCCTATCTTACTCTACAGGCCTATGATGAAGATTTGTTGAACTCACAAATTATTATTATTAATACCCTTGGTACCGGTTAATACCACAACAAAATAACAGCTGCGATCTTTATAGATACTATGAACAGATCGCTTCTCGGCCTTTTGGGTTAGATCAAGTGTGTAGTTCATTTTTGTGAACTTTCCCCATAAGTGATTAGCAAATTGTTTAGCTAAGCGCAAATTGCAGTATAGTATATGTTAGCTCAGTTATTATCGGCAAAGCGTCTCATAGAGGCACTTGATAATAAACTACAGCAGCAGATACAGAATAAACCCCAGACTGGGGCAAGAACAACACACTCGGTGGTGGGAATAGCTTAGGCCCCCCCTCACCAGCAGGGCTTTGCCGCGTACGCGGACCCTTGGAATCGAAGTGGAAGCTGATCTATGACCTCGATGTTTGGCCAAAGCCCTCATCGAAAGCGTCGGCGATTAGCAGATTTTTGGGTTTACTCCCTTTGGTGGTGGCCGCTTCCAAGTAGTAGTAAGGAGTGAGCAAACAAGAGACAAACTACTTGCAGGATTCGAATGTAATGGAAAAACAATAGTTCCATTTTTATTAGGGAGCATTACAAAACTACTTAGAATCCCCAGATTCCCTTTAGAATATATTGAAACGGATGTAAACATCATCCACGAAATATACGGGAAATGGGGCGTTATACACAAGGTAGAAGTCCTAAATGACGCAGCAAACCCCAAATGGAAGTCGGGTGAAGTCCACATCTCCCTCGAGATGAAAACGCCCGTTCCCAACTTCATTATTATTGGATCCGCCAGAGTAATGATAAATTACCCTGGTGTAAAAAAACAATGTTTTAGATGTGGTGCTTTCACTCACCTTGGGGCTACGGTCCTAGAGTGAAATGTAAAAACTGCCTCAAAGCAGGCCACAACCAAGAAAACTGTGAATCAGCTTGCCTGAAATGTGGGATCATTGACCACAAAGTGGACACATGCCCATCCAGAACCCTTGCTGAGAGGATGGGTGGTGCAATCACGCCAGCAACTCCACCAAGCAATGGAAATGACACAGCACAGGAAGCTTCTCCTCCTTTCGAGGCTGCTCCTGATATAACAGAAATCCATACCTCCACGTCTAAGAAAAACCGAAAGGGGGAAAAAACTTCCACAAGCAGTAAAATCCAACAAGAAGAAACAGTCGCTATTGAAACCATCAATACCAATATAGATACTAATACAGATGATATAGATAGGGAAGAAGGAAAGATGGAGGTGAACACCAACACCTCCAAACGGCCATTAAGCCCACAGGAAGAAGAGTTCGTAACGCCCAAAACAGCAAAAGTATCTGAGACCGCCCACCCAGAAGTCCCTCACGCGAAAGCAGGGGAGACTCTCAGCCATCTCATCAGAGGTATCCCAGGGATGGCGGAAAAATTCAAAGAAGCGATAAAAAAATAGGAGAACCTGAACTCCTCCTCACAGGAGAACATGGATCTGACATCGTCAGTGCAAAATGGGGTGACATTGATGACATCAGCAAAATCACCCCTAAGCAAGTAGAGGTAGCCCAGGATTTAGACGAGGAGGCAGCTTCGGCGTTCTTCATAGCTCTCTGCAAACTAGACATGGCCAAGGGAAGTGAGGTGGCCAAAAGAATAATAACTGCCCACAACAAAAGAAAGTGTATAAGTAGAGGTAGCCAGGATTTAGACGAGGAGGCAGCTTCGGCGTTCTTCGTAGCTCTCTGCAAACTAGACATGGCCAAGGGAAGTGAGGTGGCCAAAAGAATAATAACTGCCCACAACAAAAGAAAGACACAGTAACCACCTTGTTGGGTTTCTGTACACAGCTTCACCAGTTTCAGCTATCACAGGTGGGGGAGGACCTGAGAACCCGAGCGGCGAAGGCTTACAGCGAGGCGGTGCAGTTCCTTGTGAGCTGCATCACTCGGGCCAGGTCCTTCCTCCACCTCTAAGTTTAACTTTCAATTTTTGCTTTTCTGTGTACGTTTTTGTTTTTGTTTTGTTACATGTTTCCTTTTTAGGATTTTTCCTTTTTTGTAAAGTGAAAAATCAACGACCGTTTTAGAAACGCCCCTGGGGGAAAACAGCTAAAACAGGTCAACTGAGGCCTCTTTAACCTACTCTACCACTATGCACTCTATCTTTATTTCCTCTCCTACTATCTGCTGACTCTCAGCCTATCTTACTCTACAGGCCTATGATGAAGATTTGTTGAACTCACAAATTATTATTATTAATACCCTTGGTACCGGTTAATACCACAACAAAATAACAGCTGCGATCTTTATAGATACTATGAACAGATCGCTTCTCGGCCTTTTGGGTTAGATCAAGTGTGTAGTTCATTTTTGTGAACTTTCCCCATAAGTGATTAGCAAATTGTTTAGCTAAGCGCAAATTGCAGTATAGTATATGTTAGCTCAGTTATTATCGGCAAAGCGTCTCATAGAGGCACTTGATAATAAACTACAGCAGCAGATACAGAATAAACCCCAGACTGGGGCAAGAACAACACACTCGGTGGTGGGAATAGCTTAGGCCCCCCCTCACCAGCAGGGCTTTGCCGCGTACGCGGACCCTTGGAATCGAAGTGGAAGCTGATCTATGACCTCGATGTTTGGCCAAAGCCCTCATCGAAAGCGTCGGCGATTAGCAGATTTTTGGGTTTACTCCCTTTGGTGGTGGCCGCTTCCAAGTAGTAGTAAGGAGTGAGCAAACAAGAGACAAACTACTTGCAGGATTCGAATGTAATGGAAAAACAATAGTTCCATTTTTATTAGGGAGCATTACAAAACTACTTAGAATCCCCAGATTCCCTTTAGAATATATTGAAACGGATGTAAACATCATCCACGAAATATACGGGAAATGGGGCGTTATACACAAGGTAGAAGTCCTAAATGACGCAGCAAACCCCAAATGGAAGTCGGGTGAAGTCCACATCTCCCTCGAGATGAAAACGCCCGTTCCCAACTTCATTATTATTGGATCCGCCAGAGTAATGATAAATTACCCTGGTGTAAAAAAACAATGTTTTAGATGTGGTGCTTTCACTCACCTTGGGGCTACGGTCCTAGAGTGAAATGTAAAAACTGCCTCAAAGCAGGCCACAACCAAGAAAACTGTGAATCAGCTTGCCTGAAATGTGGGATCATTGACCACAAAGTGGACACATGCCCATCCAGAACCCTTGCTGAGAGGATGGGTGGTGCAATCACGCCAGCAACTCCACCAAGCAATGGAAATGACACAGCACAGGAAGCTTCTCCTCCTTTCGAGGCTGCTCCTGATATAACAGAAATCCATACCTCCACGTCTAAGAAAAACCGAAAGGGGGAAAAAACTTCCACAAGCAGTAAAATCCAACAAGAAGAAACAGTCGCTATTGAAACCATCAATACCAATATAGATACTAATACAGATGATATAGATAGGGAAGAAGGAAAGATGGAGGTGAACACCAACACCTCCAAACGGCCATTAAGCCCACAGGAAGAAGAGTTCGTAACGCCCAAAACAGCAAAAGTATCTGAGGCCGCCCACCCAGAAGTCCCTCACGCGAAAGCAGGGGAGACTCTCAGCCATCTCATCAGAGGTATCCCAGGGATGGCGGAAAAATTCAAAGAAGCGATAAAAAATAGGAGAACCTGAACTCCTCCTCACAGGAGAACATGGATCTGACATCGTCAGTGCAAAATGGGGTGACATTGATGACATCAGCAAAATCACCCCTAAGCAAGTAGAGGTAGCCCAGGATTTAGACGAGGAGGCAGCTTCGGCGTTCTTCATAGCTCTCTGCAAACTAGACATGGCCAAGGGAAGTGAGGTGGCCAAAAGAATAATAACTGCCCACAACAAAAGAAAGTGTATAAGTAGAGGTAGCCAGGATTTAGACGAGGAGGCAGCTTCGGCGTTCTTCGTAGCTCTCTGCAAACTAGACATGGCCAAGGGAAGTGAGGTGGCCAAAAGAATAATAACTGCCCACAACAAAAGAAAGACACAGTAACCACCTTGTTGGGTTTCTGTACACAGCTTCACCAGTTTCAGCTATCACAGGTGGGGGAGGACCTGAGAACCCGAGCGGCGAAGGCTTACAGCGAGGCGGTGCAGTTCCTTGTGAGCTGCATCACTCGGGCCAGGTCCTTCCTCCACCTCTAAGTTTAACTTTCAATTTTTGCTTTTCTGTGTACGTTTTTGTTTTTGTTTTGTTACATGTTTCCTTTTTAGGATTTTTCCTTTTTTGTAAAGTGAAAAATCAACGACCGTTTTAGAAACGCCCCTGGGGGAAAACAGCTAAAACAGGTCAACTGAGGCCTCTTTAACCTACTCTACCACTATGCACTCTATCTTTATTTCCTCTCCTACTATCTGCTGACTCTCAGCCTATCTTACTCTACAGGCCGATGATGAAGATTTGTTCAACTCACAAATTATTATTACCCTTGGTACCGGTGGCTGTAGAGAACTGCAACTGTGCTGTGATAATGTCGACCTCATTGGCATCTGGAGGGAACACAATCCAGACACAGTGGGTACCACATGGGCGAGAGGAGGAGTCGCAACGCGACTTTACCGCCTTTATATCTCCAGGAACCTAGTGCCACAAGTCATTTCAGTCAGGAATATAGCGGTTGGTAGCTCGATAACAGAACATAAAATGGTTCTGATGAACATCGAATTATCCGAGGTCGTAGAAACATCCAGAGGACCTTGGAAAATGCCTCCAAGCTTCCCCAAAATTTATAGCACGGATTTGCAGCTGCTATGCGAAGGAAGGAAAAAGGCCAACTGGGACTGGGACCAGTTCAAAACCGAGGCAAAAGAGCTCTTCCAAAACATCTCCAGAAAAAGAGCTCACGCGCAACGAAAAAAAATGAGAGAGCTGTATCGAGAGCTACGATGGTACCGGGCTAATCAGAGAAACGTTATTCATGTAATGCGCTTATTAAAGCCGTGGAAATCGAACTCGAGGCACTTCGACGGAAAAAAGTCGCCGAGCTCGATTGTCGCGCCAGACTGTTTCTCGGGCAGGCGGAAACACCGTCCGCCGCCTTTTACAATCGGCAGCGCATAGCAGCACAAGACGAGAAAATGTTTCGGCAAATTCACACTAACGGGCAAACACTCACAACCACGGAAGACATCCTGCAGCAATTTTCCCAGCATTACACGAGAACCTATTCCGATGAAGCTGAGGAGACAGGCGACTTCGGAGTGTGGAGCATTGACAACATGCCTGAACACCTCAGAACTCTTCAAATGAGACCAATCACTTCGGGAGAGGTTACTCGAGCCTACAAACAGCTTAAGCTACGGAAAACCTCTGGGCTGGATGGGCTAGGCGTTGAGCTCTATCGCTCAGCCTGGAACTTCATCTTGCCTATCCTGGTCTCATTATTCAACAGATTCCTATTCACTGGTATTGTACATGCTGACTTCGTTAGTGGGTACACAATTTTCATCCCCAAGAAAGGGAGAGACCTAAATAGCATGGGTAGCTGGAGGCCCATTTCCTTGACTAACACAGACTACAAATTATTCGTAAGAGTGATTCGCAACCGTCTGAAGATGGGCATTGGGAATGTGCTAACCAGCATTCAAGTATTCGGAGTTCCGGGCAGATCGATGGAGCTCAACCTCTTCCTGAAAAGAGACCTTCTCCGCCTTGTGACAAACAAGGAACTCCCACATGCACTCGTATCAATAGACTTAGAAAAAGCGTTCGATAGTGCAAAGCACAACTTCCTGCACTATATCCTAGAGAAAGTCGAAGTGGCGGCCTGCGTAAGGGAAGCAATCAAAAGCATGTACGGTAAAACAACAACGCACATTGCGATTAATGGGTTTCTTTCAGAACCCATTCCCATACGCAGAGGAGTTCGGCAAGGCTGCCCCCTTAGCCCCCCTTCTTTTCTCTTTAGTACTAGAGCTTCTTCTAAAAAAAATTGATGAGACGCGTGCAGTAAGAGGAATACCGCTGCTCTCAGGCTCCAAACAGAGCAAAACTATCGTATATGCCGATGACATCATCGGAACTCTTCGGGATTCCGACTCGATTTACATCTTCTTCGGCATACTGCGAGAGTTCAGCATGCTCAGTGGTCTTCACACTAATCCCGAAAAAACAAAAATCAAAATTTATAGGAAATTCGGCCCTGCCAGTCTTCCGTATGATCTGAAACCCACAACCGGCCCATTAACAATACTAGGAATTCCCTTCCTAGAGACCCCAGTGTTGCAAACCGAACACCTAATAGAAATGTGTCGCGAAAAACTCAAACCCTTCAGTCCCAACTACCTATCATTCGAAGGTAGAGCAACAGTTATCAAAACAGTCTTAAAACCGATGTTACTGCACACCATTAACCTCACAAACATCACAGACACACAAGACAACGCCATTCACAAACATGTCACTGAATTTTTCTGGAACAACAGGAGGCACGAGGTGCGGAGGGCCTTTCTCCATCTCCCCCCCCCACACACAAGGGGGATTCGCCCTACCAATCCTCAAATACTGGCACCTAACCAACACTGCTCAGACCATACGGAAAGCACTGCCATCAAATCACCATTCGGGCAATCTGATTAAATACTTCTTAGGATTTTTCCTACCCTACTTCGGGACCACTGGCCACGCCGGACCATGTGCGGAGACGGTGGTACTACACAATATGCAAACTTTTCAAAAAAATGGCAACGAATGGAGTTCGAGTGCTTCAGCTCAGCCCAAACAAGCTGTACTGGAAAATTTTTGACCACTTTGACTGGGAAAAGCCCGATTTGGGCACAAACGAAGAGGTGCTGTTCACCAACATAAAAACAGCTGGGGGCAACCATTTCACTGGGACTTAGCCTGGAGAATCGCCTACGGCAGACTCCCGGTGAAACTCGTAAAATCAGCCTACAGCTCGCTACCGTGCAACCTCTTCTGCGACGTCTGCGGCGCGGTAGAAACCGTAGGGCACTTTTTCTTTCACTGCCCGCCAGTACAGCGTGTTTGGCACAGACTGGCTGAGGTGCTTGCGATCCCAGCGCTGACATTCGCCGAAGTAGTTTTGCTACAGTTTCCTCCCCCAGTAACCAAAAACAAGAAACACCTGATTTTCCTAATAAATGTGATCAAACACCACATTTGGAAAATCAGGAAAAAGCACCTTCTTAATGAGGAGGATCGCATCTATCTCCGTGTTAGGAACTGTCTCACAGCCTACCTCCGCCGCTTCCTGGAGCAGGAAAGGTGCTTACGTGGTGAGGAGCGGTTCCTGAGGAGATGGTGCGATCCACCAACCATCTGCCAGATCATACAGGGGGGAATCCGGTTGTGTCTGCTCCTATAACACCTTCAAGTTGTAGGTGTTGACGCTATCTCGATCTTCCTTCCCGATCAGCGTTTAACCCACAGGTATGTCTAGTCCTTTCGCAGTTGAAAGTTTTTCTGTCCCCCAGGTTAGGGTTGACCTGGACAAACCCGGACTGCAAAGGCCAACATCGAGGTGGTCCCAAGCCCTTTTCAGGGCGGGGTCTTCCGGGCCAGGTCATCTCCCTTCTTTTCCTGGTTATACTGTTCTGGGTTTGCTCGGCAAACTCATTCCTCTATAGAATTGTCTTCCACATAGTCTTTAGATTTATTTACACTTGTTAAATTTGCTTAGTCTCTCCTTTTTTTTTCCTTTTCAGGATTTTTCCTTTTTTAAAGTGAAAAATCAACGACCGTTTTAGAAGAACCCCTGGGGGGTCAACAGCTAAAACAGGTCAGCTGAGGCCTAATTCATCTACTCTACTACTATGCACTCTATCTTTATTTCCTCTACTACTATCTGCTGAATCTCAGCCTATCTTACTCCACAGGCCAATGATGAGATACGTTGAACTCACAAATTATTATTATTATCAATAATACCCTTGGAGGGAAATGGATGGCAATGCTGTAGCCAATGAAGTTCCAACTGAGGCTCCGCTATTGCTGTTACCCTCCTGCCATGATTAGAGCTTTAATAGCTCAATAACACCTTATCTCTACAGATAACGGGGAAGATGAAAAGTATTCTTGCTTCGCCCCTTTAAGCCAGTCTTTATAAGGATAAGGATTGTGATATTGAATTGGAATTGAAGAATGAAAAGAGGGCGGCTCGCATAGTAGTCTCGCATGATGGTTGTTGTTGCGAAGAATGTTTTTTGATTTCAGTGGTGATTATTGAGTTTTAGATATTGTGAATCTGCTTTGTTTGCGGTATAGAAGGTAAGAATTTAACTTTTGATACAATTTTCTGGCCCTAGCCCGTTCTATTCGCCATGATACCTATCCGAAATATATCTTAATATTTCGTACACAAGAATGGAGAATGTAAACGATATCAAGGACGCCATTCAACAGCTAAACAAAGATATGTCATTTGACATTCTCAAATTCATCCTTAAGAATTTTGATACAGACTATCCTTGTTGCTTGAATCTCTTCATTCTAGTAAATGACACTGAAGATGATGATTTGGACATAGAAGAGGACATTACACCTGTTCTACCTACAAAGAATCCCCGACAGTTCGATTGTTCTCATGAGGAACAATCTAATAAAAGACAAAGAACTTCGGGAGGTGAATTGGAAGATAATGTAACAACTCTACAAAATCAGATCTCCCAAGACAGAAAAGAAAAGGTCCCTCCAGTTATCCTTCGAGATAAAGACAAATGGACCTCAGTCTCAAGATCCCTAGGAGAACATAATATCAATTTTTCCTGGACGAGAAATACTGAATAGGGTGTAAAGATCCACCCTACCACTGTCACTGATTATCGCTTGATGACGAAAATGTTTGACAACTCAAAACTGCCCTTCCACACCTTTGCGCTAACAAGCGAGAAGAACTTAAAGGTAGTTCTAAGAGGAGTGGCTGAAGGCATCACAACTGATGAGATCACAGCTGACCTCATCAATCAAGGACTGACTCCAACCAAAGTCAGTAGAATGTTGAGGTCAGATAAAACACCAATGCCACTGGTGTTGGTCGAAATCTCCAACACACAAAAAAGCATCTATGAAGTAACGGACTTCGGTTGTGATTTTTATTGAAGTAACGGACTTCGGTTGTGATTTTAAGCTTACAGATGTAAGCTTAAAATCACAACCGAACCTCTGAGGAAGAAGGCATCGGCAGGGCAGTGCCACAGATGCCAGAGGTTCGGGCATGCCCAAAAACTGTGCAGAGCTCCATATAGATGCCTAAAATGCGGTGAGGGTCATCAAACCAACTCCTGAACCAAACCCAGGTCGACACCTGCCTGTTGTGCCAACTGTAGAGGACCACAGCCCTCTAATTACAAGGGTTGCCTTTTCCATCCAAAAAACCGTGGATCATTAAGAAGTAACCACGCTCCTCCAAGAAATGACACAATGCACATCCAAGCAGTTCGCCCTCCAGATCATATTACCTCACATTCGACAACACAGGAAGGCACTCGACCCTCAACCATGTCCAAATCATATGCGGAAGCGGTAAGACCCAGACGTCTTCATCACAAGAGCGAACAAGCTCTAATCTCACATCAGCTTTAACCTCGTCACTTGCAACACTGCTGCATGAATTCAGCAAAGCAAGCACCTCACCATCCTCCAGAAAAAGATTCTACCTAGAAACCCAATCCATATTAACAGCTCTCTATAATGTTTAAAAAATTTAAACCAAATTCTCTCATGATAACAGCATGGAATGACAATGGCTTAACAAACAAAATTCTCGAGCTGCAAGAATTTGCAAAAAGATACAATCCAGACATAATCTTGATCAGTGAATCCCACCTCAGACCATCAAACAATCCAAAACTAAGAGATTATATTTTATACAGGACAGACAGACTTAACTCTAGTGGAGGTGGAACAGCTATTTTTATCAAAAATTATTTAAGCCACAACTCGCTGACCAACCCCCAAACTCTAAACCTTGAGGTGATGGGTGTGGAAGTGCACACAAATAACGCTGGCAAACTCAAAATCTATGCAGCGTACAATCCTCCCAGTATTCCACTATTGACAGCAGACTTAGACTCCATCCTCGGCTCCACGGATTCCATAATTATAGCTGGAGACCTTAACTCCAAACATACGGCCTGGTTCAGTTCGTCAATCAACACCAAAGACCGTACCTTATTCAACTACACATTACTCAACTCATCAATAGTAGCTGGACCCACTGAGCCCACCCACTACAGCCCATGAGGAAGTTCTGATGTATTAGACATAGTTATCCTCAGAAACATCAAATATCAATACCAGCTGGAGACCTTAGAAGAGCTTAACTCAGATCATAATCCCATCCTACTCAGGTTAGGACTTCAAGACCTACTCTCTCCCCATCATTCTTTCATACCATGGGACAAGTTCTCTAAGGTTCTTCCAATCCACATCGGTCCTCCCCCTGTCATTCGTAAAAAAGAAGAAATAGATCAAGCTGTAAACAATTTAACTAGGCAAATCAACAAGCAATAGCATCAGTCACTCAAACCACTGTCATTCACGCTCCTAAATGGATCCCAGAAGAGATAATGGACCACATTAGAGCAAAAAACAAGGCCAGAAAGCGATATCACAACACCAGAGCCCCGCAGGACAAAGCAACCTTAAACACTTTGAACAGACAGGTTCGAGAAGCCCTCCAGGTCCACAGGAACTCGAAATGGGAAACCAAACTGAAAGAAATCAACCCAGAAGATAACTCCATGTGGAAGTTTGTAAACTCTGTTCGTACCAAAAGAGAACCACTTCCCCCTTTAAAGACCAATCTTGGAGTTGCACACACAGATGAAGAAAAAGCAGAAGCCCTAATTGACAATCTGGAAAATCAATGCAGCCCATCTTATGCAAACTTAAATATCAATCTTATTTACAAAGTTCATCGTAAAGTTAGAAATGCACTAAGTCAGCCTAAGGATGATTCAGAAATCATCATCCCCACATCTCCAACAGAAATCATAAATATCATTTCCCATTTGAAGAATAAAAAGGCCTCCGGCCCTGACGGCATTACCAATAGAATAATAAAGCTACTCCCACGGAAAGCCATAATTCATCTAGTTAATATTACCAATTCCATTTTAAGATTCCAATACTTTCCCTCAGATTGGAAAATCGCGGACATTATACCTCTGAAAAAACCTGGTAATAACCCACAACTTCCCCAAAGCTACAGGCCCATCAGTCTTCTTTCCTGTCTTGGCAAAGTAACAGAAAAGGTCATCCTATCAAGACTACAATCAGCAGTGGACCAACAGAAAATAATCCCAAATGAGCAATTTGGGTTTCGCAAAGCTCACAACACGGTGCAACAAATTCACCGACTAACAGAACATATCACTCACGGTTTTAACTGGCACCTTCACACTGCTGCTGTGTTTTTGGATGTTGCCAAGGCCTTTGATAAGGTCTGGCATCAAGGCCTTATCTTCAAACTAATTGAAAACAATATCCCAATTAAACTAGTGAAACTTATATATTCATATATCAATGAAAGATACATGCAAGTAAAACTCAAAGGAATTGTTTCTTCAAGGCGCAAAATTCTAGCAGGAGTACCTCAAGGTTCTCTTCTGGCCCCAATTTTTTTTCACAACTTACATGGCAGATATTCCTCTCAATCCAAGAACAACTACTACAGCCCTTTATGCCGACGACACCGCTATTCTAGCTAGATCGCTCAACCCTCACCTAGCAATCACTAGACTCCAAGGAAGCATCAATGAGCTAGCAAACTGGTTCACCAACTGGAGAATTCAAGTAAACCCCCTCAAAAGCTCAGCCATGATGTTTTCAAGAAGAAAGATCTGCAACAAAGAAGACATCCTGCTCTCTGGTCAAAAGATCCCATGGCATTCAGAGACCAAATATCTTGGGGTATTGATGGATAAGAACCTCCTTTTCAACAAACACATTAATCTCGTTTGCTCCAAATCTTCCAAAGTCATAGCTCAGTTCTACCGATTGATCAACCGCAAGAGCAAATTGAACCTACATAATAAATTGCTTCTTTACCGGATGGTAATATGTCCAGTCATTACCTACGCCTCACCAGCATGGAGTCACACTTCAAGATCAAACATTTCAAAATTACAGAGAATCCAAAACAAATGCCTTAGGATGATCCTGGATGCACCGTGGTTCATCAGAAATTCACAAATTCACCGAAAAACCGGCACTCCATACATCTCCTCTCTTCTTCGTGATCTTGCAGAAAAATTCTTCGTGAAGTCAAGTTCACATTCAAACCCACTAATCGTGCAAGCTGTCAATTACAATGAGACTGATTACTACAAACACAAAAGACCGAAGGCTATTCTTCTCTCAACTGATCATAGCTAACACTACTGCCCTCAGAGGGCGAGCTTAATTGCTCACAAATCTCCCATTCCCAAATAACTCTCATTACAAATAAAGGGGAATATGAAAAGCACTTGTGTTTCATCCATCCTGTCAGTAACGTCAATGGTAACGTCAATTTTGATATTAGTCAAAAGCTCTGTGTGAGAAATTCTTCACTATCAAATCTCGCCATTCAGAGGTGCCGAGTGTTAATCAAATATGAGAAACTTTGAACTAGCTGAGACGTGTTTAAAGTCATTAAATTGCGGATTATACTGTATTCAAGAACATCAGCGAAGGTAAGTGGACTCTAATTGCAACGAGGGCGATTCGTTAGGCCTAACAGCCGTTAGAATCGCCATTGTTAGCGTATCTATTTCAGATCCATTTCCTTGCGTTTATACGCAAACTGTCAGTGATGAATGTGTTAGATTTGGACGCCCTCACAGATTCGCTGGATGAAGAGCCAGCGCTCATATTTGTAAATAAACTGCAAAGGAAATTTAAGCTCAAATGGCCATCAAACTTGATAGATCCTGATATCATTATAGACTCTCTAGATAAAGGACTGGCTTTCAGCTTCGTAAAGAAACTCCTTAAGAAGTTCTAGCTTGAATGGCCCAGCTTCCTGAATCTTTACTCTTTGCCCGAAACTGATGAAGATCAAAATGAAGACGTTCCTCAAATGGAGGAAAAACTAAGTCCAATTATCTCTGACTCTACTTATTCAGATCAAGAAGAGAGGCACGCGCGTAAAAAACGCAAAACTCTGGCCTCGGAGTCAGTAAATGAAAACGGCATGGATGAAGATGCCCCCAACACAGATTCCTCTGCCTCCACCAATGAAAAGGTGCCTCTAGTCATTCTTAGGGAAAAGCAGAGATGAACAGCCTTAAGAACCACCATGGCCAACCTGCAGATAAATTACTTCACAGCCAAGAACACAGAGGAGGGCATCAAAATTCAGCCCACTACAGTGTCTGACTACAGAAATCTAACCAAGGAGTTGGACACAAGAGGTATACAATATCATACCTTCACACTTACCTCGGAGAAAAATTTTAAAGTGGTACTCCGAGGAGTATATGAAGACATTGAAACAGCTGAAATAGCTGCTGACCTCAACATGCAAGATCTGCTTCCCATCAAAGTCAGTGCCTCTATGCCTCTAGTATTGGTGGATATACACAACATCTATAAAGATATTTATAACTTGAAAACAATCTTCAAGTCTGTGAGCTTAAGGTCTCACCAGAGCCACTTAAGAAGAGGACCTCTTCTGGGCAGTGCCATAGATGCCAAAAATTTGGTCATGCCCAGAAGTTGTGCAAAGCTCAATACAGATGTCTGAAATGTGGTGACATCCACCCAACATATACCTGCTCCAAGCCAAAAACCACCCCGGCTAAGTGTGCTAATTGTGGTGGCCCCCACCCTGCAAATTACAGAGGGTGCATTTGCCACCCAAAAAACAGACAAACTGAGTTAATCAGTCAGTCTACCTCACTGACAGAAACGAAAGCCCCAGAAGCTCAAGTTCATCAGGCTCCTATTAGCTTGAACAAGATGAACAGGTGTTCACCTACCATCAACTGAGCCCCCTAAGAAAATAAATCTTCAACACCAAACAAGAACATATGCTGATGTGGCCCGCTCCCAAAAAGCAATCCATGACCAGAATATGACAAATCCACATTCAAATATAACAGCCATCATCACCTCTTCTCTTGTAAATATGTTACAGGATTTCAGTAACGCAAATCCATCACTGAGCACTACAAAAAGTTTCTTGCAGCAAACACAGTTCATTTTATCTGCACTCTCCAATGCATAGGAAAAAAGTTACCCCAGATTCTCTAATGATTATCTCATGGAATGCCAACGGCCTTAAAAATAAAATACTAGAAGTGCAGGAATTCAATGACAGATATAATCCGGATATATTATTAATTAATGAGACTCATCTAAGACCTGCTGACAATCCTTAATTCAAAGGATATCAACTCTACAGGAATGACAGACTGGATTAATGAGGTGGTGGCACAGCCATCCTCATTAAAAATCACATCAATCATCATGGTGTAGCCATTCCTACAACCACCAATCTCGAACTTACATGTATCAATGTCATCACAAACTCTATCGGAAACATAAAAATATATTCTGCTTATAACCCACCATCAAAAACATTCTGACCACAGATCTGGATGCTATCCTCGGCATTAAACTGTAGGAGATTTTAACGCAAAACATCACGCCTGGAGCAGTAGGTGTATAAATAGGAATGGCCGCATCCTCTTTAACTACACAAGCTCAAATTGCGCAACTGTGGCTGGTCCCTCAGTGTCAACTCACCACAGTCCTACTGGCTCATCCGACGTCTTGGATATAGCTGTCCTTCAGAATGTCAACCTACAGTGCTCCCTGGAATCATTGAATGAGTTATCATCAGACCACAATCCTATTCTGCTCCAACTGGGTTATCAGAGGGATCTTCCCCATTCGCCTCATACCTTCATTCCCTGGGAAAAACTATCTAAAATGCTTCCAAACTACATTGATCCCATCCCTCATATTAATTCCACAGTGCTCCCTGGAATTAATATCTAAAATGCTTCCAAACTACATTGATCCCATCCCTCATATTAATTCTACAGTGCTCCCTGGAATCATTGAATGAGTTATCATCAGACCACAATCCTATCTAAAAACTATCTAAAATGGAATCATTGAATGAGTTATCATCAGACCACAATCCTATCTAAAAACTATCTAAAATGCTTCCAAACTACATTGATCCCATCCCTCATATTAATTCCACAGTGCTCCCTGGAATTAATATCTAAAATGCTTCCAAACTACATTGATCCCATCCCTCATATTAATTCTACAGTGCTCCCTGGAATCATTGAATGAGTTATCATCAGACCACAATCCTATTCTGCTCCAACTGGGTTATCAGAGGGATCTTCCCCATTCGCCTCATACCTTCATTCCCTGGGAAAAACTATCTAAAATGCTTCCAAACTACATTGATCCCATCCCTCATATTAATTCCAAGAAAGAAATTGATTCTGCAGTCAATAAACTTACTGATCAAATCAACACAGCCATAGCATCTATCATCTCAAATTCAGTTGCCTTCAAGCCTAAACGACTACCAGATGACATAATGAACTTAATCAGGAAGACAAATAAAGCAAGAAAAAGATACCACTACACCAGAGCACCCCAAGACAAGAAATATCTCAACAAAATGAACAGTGCAGTGAGAGATGCACTTAAAGTCCATAGAAACAAACTATGGGAAGATAAATTAGCCTCCATATCACCTGGTGATCAATCCGTTTGAGAGTTCCTGAGAAACATCAAAAACAAAAACAAATCTCTTCTTCCTCTCAAATCTGACCTGAACATTGTTTACACAGATGCAGAAAAAGCCGAAACTATAGCTAAAAATTTAGAAAAACAGTGTAGCCCTTCATACAATAATCTAAATTTCAATCATATTTACAAAGTCCACCGCCATGTCAGACACGTGTTAAAACGGCCTGATACCTGTACCAGCCAACTCACACCTACTTCCCCAGCTGAAATTTATGACATTATAAAGAATTTAAAGAATAAAAAAGCTCCAGGGCCTGACGGCATCTCCAA
This sequence comes from Typopeltis vanoorti, assembly GCF_054136105.1. Lineage (NCBI taxonomy): Eukaryota > Metazoa > Arthropoda > Arachnida > Uropygi > Thelyphonidae > Typopeltis > Typopeltis vanoorti. The sequence goes on along the minus strand of NC_143555.1, from coordinate 143,946,192 downwards.
CAAAGTTATTAAACTGCTACCCCGAAAGGCCATCGTGTATCTCACAACAATAATAAATGCTATGTTCAGGCTTAAGTACGTCCCCTCTGCATGGAAGTTGGCAGACGTAGTTCCTATATACAAACCAGGCAAGGATCCTCAGCAGCCTCAAAGTTATCGTCCCATAAGTCTGATATCTAATTTGGGCAAAATAGCAGAAAAAGCTATCCTTTCCAGAATTCAACTTTCAGTAAAAAAATTAAGCATCCTTCCTTCAGAACAGTTTGGTTTTCGCCAATTTCACAGTACCACCCAACAAATTCATAGACTAATAGAATTCATTATCACAAGTTATAATTGGCATCCATATATCGGAGCAGTTTTTCTTGATTTAGAAAAGGCGTTCGACAAATTATGGCACTTTGGACTGCTATACAAGTTGATTTTGGCTGGCATTCCATTAGATCTAGTCCAAATCATAAAGTCATTTCTTAGTGACAGACGAATGCAAGTCAAACTAAATGATATATTATCTACCCAGCGACGCAATCTTGGCAGGAGTTCCTCAAGGGTCCCTTCTGGCACCGATACTTTTCGCGATTTACATGGCGGACATTCCGCACAATCCAATGTCATTCATTATTGCCCTATACGCAGACGACACAGCTATACTTGGCAGATCTATTAAACCGCACCTTGTCACCAAGAAACTGCAAGAAAACCTGCAGAGATTAGAGCACTGGTTCTCGGAATGGAGACTGCAAGTAAACCCTCAGAAGAGTATCGCCATGCTCTTCACTAAAAACACAATATCTCCCAAAGATGACATCTTCCTATTTAATACCGAGATTCCCTGGAAACCAGAAGCTAAATATCTGGGTGTACTGCTGGACAGAAAACTAACTTTCAGTACACATATAAGAGTCTCATGTTCGAAAGCATCAAGAGTCATTGCACAGCTGTACCCTCTTATTAATAGGAATAGCAAGCTGGATACCAAAATAAAACTGCTCCTTTATCAATTGATGATTCGACCCATTATTACTTATGCATCCCCAGCCTGGAGCCACACCTCAAGTACAAATATCCTCAAACTACAGAAAGTGCAAAACAAATGTCTCCACATGATCTTGAACGCACCATGGTATGTCAGAAATGTACAACTCCACCGGGATACAAATATCCCCTACATCTACTCTTTCCTGTAGTCTTCAGCAGTAAAGTTCTTCTCAGTATCCTCTTCACATCCAAAGGAATTAGTGCAACAAGCAGTCAATTATAATGAAACAGACTTCTCAAAATACTGGAGACCGAAGGCCATCCTACTTCCAAATGAAGATCTCTAAATCACACTCACTCAGGTAGAGCATTTAGCTCATAAACTTTTCCTCACACAGCAATCCTTATCAGATAGCAGGGATTAAAAAAGCATTTTGCTTCACCCTTATAGTCAGTAACGTCTTGCAATTTTGATTATGCTTTAGTGGTAATATTACCACAATAACAATTTTTTTCACATGTAAGGTCCATTATGAATGCAGAAATTAAACTTAGGAGGTTATGTGTGCTCCTCTCTGCTTAATACGTTCATTATTTTGCTTGGACTCTATCAAAATAGAACACATTTTTCTTATTTCTACAACTCAAAACCATCCTTTTATAATGGATCGTATTAGTTATCCTTTGTATCATAGCTTAATTTTCCGAGTCTATTTTTCGCTGCGGCCCACAAATTTTCGATTGGATGACGAGGTATCGACTTTCAATGACCAGGTAATATCTGCTGACATTACCTGGTCATTGAAACTATTGGATGCTCTGATTTTTGAGGAATTCTTTCACTTTTTTGAAGTGTGGCATGAAGCGAAATCCTGTTGGAAGATGAGTTGTCTGTCTTTCTAGATCTGTGGGACCAATCCATCTCCAATATTTTTATGTATTGGTCACTTTTCATCATACCGTCAACGGGCACAAGTAACCTGGACCGTTATGTGCAAAACAACCCCAGAACATCTTTTTAGCTGGGTGTTTGAAGCTTGTTGAATGTGAGTCGGAAAAGTCTTCTCAGCTGTTGATTTGCGAACAGCGGGAACTCCTTGGACAAAGAAATGGCTCTCATATGAGAAATGACCTTCTTCCACTTCTCAACAGTCCGATCTTTGTAATCTTTGCACACTGGAGACACTTTTTCTGCATAGCCTTTGTCAACAGCTGTTTCTTTTTTCGGTCTGTGAACAGTCCTTCCTATTTCCGACAATCTTTAACGGAATGTCATGACAGAAATATTGATCCCACTAGCTGCCAAGTCTCTATTTAATTCTACAGCAGACAATCTTGGATTCATTTTGCTTTTCCTAAACAGTAAACGATCTTGAGTAAGTCTAGTTTACCTTTTTCGCCCACATTTTCTTTTTCTATCAGGAGAAAAGATATCTGTTTCCCAAATCCTTTTCAAAATCGCATTAACAGTACTCAAACCAACACCACACTCACTGGCAATTTGTCTTTTAGTATGGATGTGTGCTAAGAAAGAGAACATATTTTTGCACGCATTTTATAGCTACACAAAACACATAATGTGAATTTGTTTACACTGTTTAAAACGCACCTTAATAAACATCGGAGAGACAGTTAAAACACGCAGCAGTGAACCAAAATTATGAACTAAAACCAAATTCGAAAATAGTAAACCGAAACCAAAATTATTGTGAATTTGAATCAAAAACCAAACCAACCCCAAAAACATGACGAAAAATCGTCTTGGTTGGATTAATTTGTTCGCAACTGTATGAGGTGCATATTTATATTCATTTGCTAATCATCGTTTTAAGTTTAAATGACGATGAACTGAAAAGCTGTTTAGGATCCAAAAGAATATTCATTTGTGACATTGTAACTACTTAAATTACCACAGAAAGCGCTATCTTGCCGATTTAAATTAAACGAACTGTCAAGAAGGGATAAAATATACTAATAAATTATATGTATTATTATTGGTAACGACTATCCATCTGGAGACATGAACGTTAAACAAATGGCATAACTCAAGAACCACTCAATATTTGATTTAGCCTTTTTGAATAGCTTTTTAGCAAAATTTGATTAAACATTGATAATTATCAATGTTTCCTTTGACTCGCAGAATCTCTTTCGTGACTCCCAGTTTAAGAACCGCAGCTGTAGACAATTTAGACTACAATCTGATGTTAGTTTCTTCTCCCAGGGACAAACAACACTCTCAAAGCCACTTGTAAATCTGTCTTATTCCCTTAATGGAATACATTACTGTTTTTCGCCTTCCGATTCAAACATATGCATTATACATAGTACTGAAGCAATTCTTATCAGCAGCGAAACATTTATTCCCCATTCCACTAAATTTTCGTCCACTGGCATTCCAAGAAGTATGCGAAGTTTTGACAAGAGAAGTATCGGGCATTCGCAATTGGCTTTTATCGAAATTTTCACCTTCCTTTTCGGTTTATACCATAACCCGAAATAGCAACAAGAAAACATCAGCTTATTGGAGGTTTGCAGTAGCTTGAAAAAGTTTATTTGGTCTCTGGAATAGGGTTTCATGTAAAAAATAAATAAAAATATAAAATTAAATTATTGAAATTAGCAAATGTTTTTTTATTGCTCACCAAAGTTAGTAAGGCACTGCAGATTTCTAATCTTTCGTGGCTAGGAGTAAAAAAAAAAAAAAAAAAAAAAAAACCATGCCTTCATATCTTTTTTTTAATTTGATAAAATAGGAAACTGTTGAATCTTTTGTGGCTTTGACTTGAGCCCCTGAAAGTTGCTCTTAAAAAAATCACGCATTTCTACCCATAGTGTAATATATTTGGATTAGTGGATGTACTTTAAAGGGCATAATTGGAGATAGCGCTGCTGTTTGAAATGTCGAAGAAGTGTATTCTCATTTGAAAAATAAATTCAAGCTGAACAGTAACCAATTCTGTATTTACTTGGTGGATAAAAAAAAAACTCAGGCATTGTCCAAACTACCTAAATATTTATGCTTCTACATCAGAATTTTTTTTTTTTTTGCTTTCGCAGATGAGACTCGTTGTAACTAAATGAAGAGCAAGACTACCCCCAAGCACAATTGGAGGCTACTCTGTTCTTGTAAGATAAGGATTTCGTGTTGGATAAAACTAACCTGAATGGTTCGAACTTATACTGAAAATGTCGTAACTGATAACAAAAGTTCGCGTTTTATTTTAGGAATATCATTTATTTTCTTAAATTGTAATATTTAATAATTATTAAATTATAAAATGACGATTATAATGTTATATGAATTCAACTTTAGAAGAAAGATTTTAATACGTTTGAAATTTTTTTCAAATTCGAAGAAATAGAAAACATGAATTTTCTCTCCATAATTGCACTGAAAAGCTTTTCAGAAATCTAAAAAGTTAAGAAAAATGATCCATTATTAAAATTATTACTTTTATTATTAGCAAAGATACAAGTAGATCTTATAGAAAATAATTTGAAATATTGCTAAATTTAATAATTAGAGTTATTTAATTTGTATCATATTTTGGAAAAATTTAAATAGAATCATACATTGGCATCCGAAGTTAATAATTAGAGAATATTACAATTATGTTACAATTGTTAGAGAATATTACAATTATGTTACAATTCTTAGAGAATATTACAATTACAATTACATCGTAGATAAAGAAATCTGCGATCAAACAAATGTTAGAGAATTTATGAGCCACGAGAGTTTCAACAGAATGTAAAAGATCTCATTAATAATCTTCTGCTTAACGCGTTGAAAGCATTGTTGCTCGCTAGCAGTGCAACCCTTATGCCAATGTGTGGTTAAAGAATATTTATCTGAATGAAACATAATTTTTTCCCCCCTACAGATCATTTTTGTTAATAGAAAAGAAATCTAAAATGCTTCAAATCCTCTCCTCTTTCCTGTTCCGACAGAAGCTGAAATGTTTCAAGGATATTACTTTTACTATCATAACTAACAAGAAATAGAAAACATGGATTTTCTCTCCATAATTGCACTGAAAAGCTTTGAGGGAGCCTCCTTCTAAAGATTTCGATTAAGTTGGGAGCTTGCACCATCTTTGTCACGAGTTGCCTCGATATGGAATACTCCGGTTCGTTCCATGACGAATGACTAAAACATTTGGTTGACTAAAACATGATTGGCTAATAAAATCAAAATTATATACAAAACATAAAAATTACATTAATGCAAACTGCTGTCATCCAATGATCTTCAGACAGAAGCAAACAAGATTTTTTTTTCTAGATGGATGATGCAAGAATGCTTTTCATATTCCCCGTTATTTGTAAAAGAAAATGCAGGGATCGGGTAATATAGGGATATCAGCTCTGATGGTGGCAGGAGGGTAACAGCAATAATCTAGCCTCAGTTAAAACTTCATTGGCTACAGCACTGACATTCATTACCCTCCCTGGGTGCCCATTTTGGTGGCCTCGTACGACATGCATAGACTGGTATGTAAGTAAAGCCCTTTCTAAAAATTAAGACGATCCCCGAACCGCTCCTCACCAGTGGCCGAAAGATCGTCCAACTCAGCGTTGGTTCCACTCAGTGATGAGCCCCGCCACTGGACAGAACCGCTCATATTCCAGGGAAAAGCATCCAACGACAAGGCCACGCTGGAGAACACCCTCCCCAGTGACTCAAAATATTCTCTCTCTCAGGGCAAACCCCCCGAAATCTAAGCCCCCCCCCTCACTGGGAGCAAAATTCCGGTAGAAACCTAAGAGTGCGAAACTCTCGAAACTCTGCGTCCCATTTTAGTCGCCTCTTACGACATGCATGGGTTACAATGGGACTGGTATGTAAGTAAAGCCCTCTCTAAAAATTGAGACGATCCCCCAGACCACTCCCTTCGAGTGGCCGAAAGACCATCCAAGTCAGCACTGGTTCCACTCAGTGACGCACCCCCCAGAACTGAGCAGAACCGCTCATATTCGAGTGAAAAGCATCAACCTACAAGGCCCTTCACAGGCCACGCCGGAGAACACCCTTCCCCAGAGACTCAAAATGCTCTCTCAGGGAAAAACCCCCGATATCTAAGCCTCCTCCCTCACCGGTAGCAAAATGCCCGAAGAAACCTAAGAGACCGAAACGCTGCGTCCCATTTTAGTCGCCTCTTACGACAATCATTGGCGATAATTAAATAAAGCCAACTAAAAAAATTAGTTAGAACGATCCCTAGACCACTCCATAGTGGCTGAAAGACCGTCCAACTGGCTCCCCCACCACCGAGCAGAACCAGTCATAACCCCTCAGCGGGCCATGCCGGAGAACACCCTCCCCAGAGACTCAATATGCACTCCCAGGCAAACCTCCCGAAATCTAAGCCTCCCCCCCCCCCTTCTCACCGGGAGAGAAATTCCGGAAGAAACCTGAGAGCAAAACTCTCGAAACTCTGCGTCCATTTAGTTGCCTCTTACGACAAGCTAGATTTGCATTGGGGCGATTCTTAAGTAAAGCCCTGTATAAAAATTAGAACCATCCCTAGACCACTCAATAGTGACCGAAAGATCGTCCAACTTAGCGTTGGCTCCACACACACTGAAAAAAAAATGTATATATATTATAATATATATATTATTATATATATTATATATAATATATATATTGCGTATATATTCAAGGGCTCACTCTAGTGAGTACGGGAATGGCAAACCCGAGGTACCTGATGCTGGACCATGCCTTACTTCGTGTAATGTACGTCATATAATCTGTAGACCGGTCCCTATCTTCTTCTTGTTCCTTCCCCCAATTCGAGTAATTCGAGGACTAGGGGTGAATCTTTTCTATTTACTTTATTTTCTACCTTTAGTAGTGAGAGGAGTAGTCTATTTTAAGCAATGAGAGTCTGCTGCTCTCCCAGGTTTGAAACCATACCATGATGGTTTACTGAGGAAGGCAACGGGAAACCACCTCAGTATTATTTCCAAGAAATATGGTGAACTCGGCGAATTTAGTTTCCACAACGGGCAAAAATGGGGTCTATCGGCAAACGATGGATGTCATGCCCGGCAGAAGAAATTAGGCTTCTCAGGTCGTTAACCTACGAAATCCTGAAATGGACAATGAGGATGGGATCCCAAGTATTGAGGAAAATAGGAAGAAAATAAGACATCCAAGAGAGAATGAGATAGAAACTATACATGTTGCAACTTGGAATGTAAGAACAATGTTAAGAGCTGTTAAATTAGAGAACTTGAAGAAAGAAATGGAGAGGAATAAATTGGATGTGGTTGGTCTAAATGATGTCAGATGGGAAAACAGGAGATTTTGAAAGTGATGGTTATAGAATTATATATTCCTGTAGAACACGGGGAGAAGATGGAGTAGCGTTTATTTTGAATGAAAAGGTTAAAAATTCAGTAGAAAAAATAATATATAAAAGTGACAGGGTGATTATGATTAAACTGAAAGCAAAGCCTGTGGACATAATGATTATACAGATATATATGCCCACAAGTGACCATGATGAAAATGAAGTAAAAGGGATATATAATCAAATAGAAGAGATAATGCCTTTTTAGGACTTCCAGGGTAACAAGTGGCAATGCTGTAGCCAATGAAGTTCTAACTGAGGCACGGCTATTGCCGTTATCCAGCCATGACTAGAGCTTTTTAGCTCAATAACACTCCATCCACACAGATTTACTTCATTCAGATGACGGGATAAAGAGTCAAGGACTCAGTCCATCGCCCAGTTCTTATAAGAACTAGAAGAGATAATGGAAGAAGACAGAACTAAATGGTGTACCATCTGGATGGGAGACTGGAATGCGGTGGTTGGTGAAAAGGTAGAGAAGGGAATAACACGAAGTATGGCCTTGGAAAAAGGAATGAGAGAGGTGAAAGACTTATAGAGTTTTGTAAAAGACACAAACTAATCATTGGTAATACTTGGTTTAAACTTCCAAAGAGAAGAAGATGTACATGGAAAATGCCAGGTGATACCGCAAGATACCAGATTGATTATATGTTAATACAAAACAGGTACAGAAACAGTGTAAAAAGGATTTCGACATATCCAGGAGCTGATATTGACTCTGACCATAATTTGCTTGTTATGGAATTAAGAATACGATATAAGAAAATTAACAAAGGTAAAAGCAAGAAAAGGTGGAACCTAGAAAAACTCAAAGGAGATGCAGGTAGGAAATTCAGAGAACTGGAAAATAAAATAAGGAACAAAGAGAATATATCTGAAGAAACTATGGATGTTAATGCAAAATGGAATCAACTGAAAAACTTGATATATGAAACAGCTGCTGAAGAGATGGGTTTTGGGGAAGGGAAAATAATTAAAAAGCCATGGATTACAAATGAAATGATAAGAAAAATGGAAGAAAGAAGAAGATAGAAAAATGTAAACACTGAAGAGGGAAGAAGAAAATACAAAGTATTAAATAAGAACAGAGAAGAGAAAGTGAAAAAGCAAGAGAGGAATGGTTAAAAACAGAATGTAAAGAAATTGAAGAAATGGAAAAAAGGGGGCGATATGATAAAATGTTTGAAAAAGCAAAGAAATTACAAATATTAAAGAAATATTTGTGGAATAAATTTCCATCCATCTTTCACAGGGTGAAAGATGGAAGGAATACATCGAAGAACTTTACGCAAAAAATGAAAGACCGACAAAAATTGAATTTGAAGAGCAAAATGAAATCTCAACAGAAGAAAGAGGTCCTGAAATACTAAAGAGAGAAGTAGAAACAGCAATTAAGGAATTAAAAAGGGAACAGATGGAAAGAGTGGATGGAATACAGTGAAATTCTGAAACAATTGGAGAACAAAGGTATAACAGAAACATGGAAACTCTGCAACCTAATTTACAAAATAGGAGTTTGGCCTAAAGATTTCACAGAGAGTATTCTTATACCAATTGAAAAGAAAAGCAATCCTGCTAAGTGCAGTGACTACAGAACTATAAGCCTACTCTCACATGCCTCCAAATTACTATTAAGAATATTAAATCAAAGATTGTATAATAGAGTGGAGTATTTTCTGGGGGATGATCAATTTGGATTTAGAAAAGACAGAGGAACCAGAGATGCAATTGAATATAGAAGTAAATAAAGAAGTTTATATTTGTTTCATCGACCTTGCAAAAGCATTTGACATGGTGAAAATCTGATGGAAATATTACGCAAAATAGGTTTAGATTGGAGAGACCGAAGGTTAATAGCTGAATTATATATGAACCAGAACCAGAATAAAGACAAAAGTAGGAAAAACTAAAAAATGTGTGATTGGCAGAGGTGTAAGACAGGGATGCTGCCTGTCACTGACGCTCTTCAATATATTTGCAGAAGAAATGATAAAAGAAGCATTTTATGAAGAGGAAAGAGGAATCACTATTGGAGGAAGAACAATACAAAATATTAGATTTGCAGATGATCAAGCAATATTAGCTAATACCGATGATGAACTACAGCACCTAATGCAAAATTTTGAAAATATAGGCAAGAAATATGGTATGAAAATTAACGCAAAGAAAACAAAAGTTTTCTTTGCGTTAATTTTCTCTCCAGGAAACCAGGAAGTATCAAGGTGATGATGAATGGAGAAAGTGTAGAGCAAGTGAGACAATACAAATACCTTGGTAGTATAATACAAGAAAATGGAAAATGTGACATGGAAATAAAAGAAAGAATTAACAAAGGAAATTATGCCTTTTATAGCAAGAAAAATTTGTTTAATAATAAAATGAATAAAAATCTAAAGAAAAGGCTTATTAAGTGCTACATTTGGAGTATGACTTTATATGGGTCAGAAACATGGACAATTAGGAAGAAAGAAGCTAAAATGTTGGAGGCATTTGAAATGTGGTTATGGAGAAGAATGAAGAAAATACAGTGGACTGAAAAAATCACGATTGAAGAAGAAAGGAATTACTAAACACCATAAGAAGAAGAAAGCATAACTGGATACATGCATTAAGAGGAGACAGCCTACTGAAAAGAATGATAGAAGGGAAAATATGTATTATATATATATATATATATATATATATGAAACGTACTATTAACTCGGGGTTGGGATATGTTCATTTTTCTAAATTAACTGACTTAAACCCGAGAATTATAACACAATGACATTTATTTGAAAAAAAACGCAACATGTTTCGTCAAAAATGACTTCTTCAGGCGATAAGAACATAGAAAAGATAATAAAAGACACTTAAATTAACATTGACACACTCCAAAGCTATACAATTACAAAGTCATAATATTCGACTGTAAATTACAGTCGAATATATTGTAGTTCAAGCTCATAATAACTGTAATTTACAGTCGAATATTATGACTTTGTAATTGTATAGCTTTGGAGTGTGTCAATGTTAATTTCAGTGTCTTTTATTATCTTTTCAATGTTCTTATCGCCTGAAGAAGTCATTTTTGACGAAACATGTTGCGTTTTTTTCAAATAAATGTCATTGTGTTATAATTCTTGGGTTTAAGTCAGTTAATTTAGAAAAATGAATATATATATATATATATATATATATATATATATATATATATATATATATATATATATATATATATATATATATATATATATATATATATATATATATATATATATATATATGCATTCTTCAGCTTCTACTCGGTTGTAATGATACATTTTGAAGAGTAAATTTTAAATGACTTTAAACTGAGATAAAATATTAAATTTAATGATAATGATACAAATAGTTTAATCCTTTTACAGCCTTCTTCAGGTATCCACTAAAGGTAGAACGCAGTAATAAAAATTGAAGATATAAAAAACTGAGAATTACAGTAAAAAAATGCAATACATAATTGACACAAAAATGTTGTATTTTTCAAGTCGTTCTATCTAACGTGCTATTGTTTGTTGTATACGTGCTTGCAGGTTCTCGTGAACGCCAGTATTGAACAACTGCAGTATGGCTATCAGGGATGTTGTAACTCAAATTGCTGTTCAAATGCTCAGGATTAAGGAGGATTTCCCTGGACTCCACGATTTTCCTTTCAAACTCTGTTTCTTTTTTTAAGACTTTGTTTCTTATATCAAAAATATTTCAATCAGTGAAAATGATATCATAGCACGTTTTGACATTATCTCATTATTTACTAACGTTCCTACTGAGGAGGTATTAATATTACTTAAGGACAAATCGTCTAAAAAGATATTTGCTTTATTAAAGCATTGTATTCAATCTGGCTACTTCAGATATAGGGACTCCATTTACAAACAAAACCAAGGCCTAGCAATGGGCAACCCTTTATTCCCGGTTCTAGCAAACATTTTCCTGGAAGATTTTGGAACGAAAGCCATATCGTCCTTCTCATTTAAGCTTAAACTTTGGAGACGTTATGTTGACGACATTTTCATTATACACGGACATCTCTCATTGATTTTCTTCAACATCTTAACAACCAGTATTCTAATATAAAATTCACTGCTGAACTAGAACGCAATAACTCTTATTGCGTTCTAGTTCAGCTATAATTATAATTCTAATAGTTATAATTCTTACTCGATGCTCTGATAGATTTAAAATCTCTATATCTTGCAGCTTCTTTAAAACATTTAGTTGGCAATTCTTCTTCCTTCATCAAAAACTCTGAAGATTTCATCTCAAAAATAAAAAATTGAATCTTTTAGACTCGGACAGAATGGTGAGTTTTGACATCGTATCTCTGTTTACGAATGTTCCTACAGATGAAGTTCTGAGTCTTCTTAAGGACAAGGTTTCTAAAAAAGTGTTCGCTCTTCTAACTCACTGCATCAATTCCGGCTATTTCTGCTACGAAGATAAAATATACAAACAAACTAGCGGTTTAGCTATGGGCAGCCCTTTATCTCCAGTCTTAGCTAACTTTTTTCTAGAAGATTTTGAAAAGAAAGCTATTTCCTCAGCTACTTTGAAACCTAAACTGTGGTTACGTTACATTGATGACGTCTTCCTTATTTGGGGACATAGTTTAGAGGAACTGCAAAACTTCCTAAACCATTTAAATAACCAACATCAAAACATTAAATTCACATCAGAACTAGAGATTAACGGCGTTCTCCCCTTCTTGGATCTAAAGATCAGTAGATTTCCTGACTGTCTTAAATTTTCAATTTTTTGAAAAACCACCCACACTGATAGATATTTGCATGGTTCTTCTCATCACTTCCCATCTCAGAAACTGGGCATCATCTCCACCCTCGCCCATCGAGCAAGATGTCTCATTTCCACAGAAGAAGATCTTCAAACAGAGCTTAACTTCCTAAAAAAACACCTTCTTAAATAATGGATATTCATCTCGTAACATCACTAAACGTTTGAGATCACGCCAACTTCCTCGACAAGAAGATGACTCCAACCCTATCACTCATATACAGTTACCTTTTATCAGCACTCTTACCCCAAAACTAGCTAAGATTTTGAAAAAATTCAACATAAAGACCGACTATACTACGCTGCCAAAACTTCGTTCTTTTCTGAGTCGACCAAAACCAAAACACAACCAACTGCATTTTCCTGGTGTTTATAAAGTTTTGTGCGGCTGTGGTCGACCTTATTTTGGCCAGACAGATAAATCTGTTTCACTTCGTCTTGAGGAACATAGACGTGACATCTCCTACAATAGAGCAGGAGCGAGCGCCCTTTCAAGTCATGTCCTTTTCTCGGTAAACTCTAACCTTGAAGAACAGCCACATCAAGTTGACTGGGAACGCACTACTAATTTATATATTTGCAAGGATGAATTCGAAAGAAGAATTATCGAATCAAAAGAAATAGTTCTGGACACTTCACATTTAAACAATAATCTTAGCTACAATTTGCCTGATTCCCATAGCGCAGTAATCCAGTACTGGCGCTCAAAAATTAGCTGTCGCACACATTCTACTCATGCCAACGGTAGCACGCGGTCACCTATTCAAATATGACTGTTATTATTCTGCTTTTTATTAAGCTGGAAAGTTCATTTTTTACCGTGTTATTTTATATCTTATGTTTTTTATTTCTCACCTGAAGAAGTCGGATCACCGATGAAACTAGTTGTGATGTATTAAAGGTTTTTGTTATACTTTCTCTCTCTCTCTCTCTTTATATATATATATATATATATATATATATATATATATATATATATATATATATATATATATATATAAGCGGCTCTATTCTTAGACTGATAATGATAAAAGGAATTAAAAAACGAAAATTTTTTTACTTTTTTTTTTGAATAAAATTTAAATGAATTTTGTTTTGATTTTAATTCTCAATGAAGCTTCAAAAGTACAGTACAGTAGGTCCCCAGTATCCGTGGAGTTTGGTTCCATCGTCTTCCGCGGATAGTAGCGAACTCTGTATATACTGCACTATGTTTTCTCCTATACATAATACCTATGACAAAGTTTAATTTATAAATTACTCACAGTAAGAGATTATACAACAACAATTTAAGTAAACAACATACTGTAATAAAGTTATCTGAATGTGAATGGAATCTTAGCAACTTCAGCTGTGTGTATCTTTCTCCACCTTTGCAACGGTTTCCCCTGGTGTTGGATAATCTCTGCGATCAGCCGAACTGTCTATTACTAAAAGAAATAGCCATACGGCTTCATTTCGGCGATGTAAAATTACATAAGCAAAGTGGATGTTAGATCCAACATTATTTCAAAGCCGAATGTTTGTAGAGACTATGAAAGTTTCGTAAGTTGAATTTTCGTATTTTAATATATATCCTCGGACCTGGGTTGACCGAGGATACTACTGTATATTGATAAGGAAAAAGAACAACAACCGGGAGCAAAATCCTACGAACACGCAACGTCTCGACATAGACAGAACTGTTCTAATAACAAATGCAATACGTATTTTTGATTATTATATTTTGTGAGTTCAACAAATCTTCATCATCGGCCTGTAGAGTAAGATAGGCTGAGAGTCAGCAGATAGTAGGAGAGGAAATAAAGATAGAGTGCATAGTGGTAGGGTAGGTTAAAGAGGCCTCAGTTGACCTGTTTTAGCTGTTTGCCCCCCAGGGGAGTTTCTAAAACGGTCGTTGATTTTTCACTTTACAAAAAAAAAAGGAAAAATCCTAAAAAGGAAAACATGTCACAAACAGAAAGCATAACAGAAGTATGAGAAGGCCAAAGGAATGCAAAACTAAATTTAGAGGTGGAGGAAAAATCTGGCCCGAGTGATGCAGCTCACAAGGAACTGCACCGCCTCGCTGTAAGCCTTCGCCGCTCGGGTTCTCAGGTCCTCCCCTACCTGTGATAGCTGAAACCGGTGAAGCTGTGTACAGAAACCCCACAAGGTGGTTACTGTGTCTTTCTTTTGTTGTGGGCAGTTATTATTCTTTTGGCCACCTCACTTCCCTTGGCAATGTCTAGTTTGCAGAGAGCTATGAAGAACGCCGAAGCTGCCTCCTCGTCTAAATCCTGGGCTACCTCTACTTGCTCAGGGGTGATTTTGCTGATGTCATCAACGAAAATGTCACCCCATTTTGCCCTGACGATGTCAGATCCATGTTCCCCTGTGAGGAGGAGTTCAGGTTCTCCTATTTTTTTCATTGCTGCTTTGTAATTTTTTCGCCATCCCTGGGATACCTCTGATAAGATGGCTGAGAGTCTCCCCTACTTTCGCGTGAGGGACTTCTGGGTGGGCGGTCTCAGATACTTTTGCTGTTTTGGGCATTACCAACTCTTCTTCCTGTGGGCTTAATGGCCGTTTGGAGGTGTTGGTGTTCACCTCCATCTTTCCTTCTTCCCTCTCTATATCTGTATTAGTATCCATATATCTATATCTATATCTATATCTATATTGGTATTGATGGTTTCAATAACGACTGTTTCTTCTTGTTGGATTTTACTGCTTGTGGAAGTTTTTTTCCCCCTTACGGTTTTTCTTAGACGTGGAGGTATGGATTTCTGTTATATCAGGAGTAGCCTCGAAAGGAGGAGAAGCTTCCTGTGCTGTGTCATTTCCATTGCTTGGTGGAGTTGCTGGCGTGATTGCACCACCCATCCTCTCAGCAAGGGTTCTGGATGGGCATGTGTCCACTTTGTGGTCAATGGCCCCACATTTCAGGCAAGCTGACTCACAGTTTTCTTGGTTGTGGCCTGCTTTGAGGCAGTTTTTACATTTCACTCTAGGACAGTCCGCCCCAAGGTGAGTGAAAGCACCACATCTAAAACATTGTTTTTTTACACCAGGGTAGTTTATCATTACTCTGGCGGATCCAATAATAATGAAGTTGGGAACGGGCGTTTTCATCTCGAGGGGGATGTGGACTTCACCCGACTTCCATTTGCGGTTTTCTGGGTCATTTAGGGCTTCCACCTTGTGTACAACGCCCCATTTCCTGAATATTTCGTGGATGATCTTTACGTCGGTTTCAATATATTCTAAAGGGAATCTGGGGATTCGAAGTAGTTTGGTAATGCTCCCTACCAAAAATGGAACTATTGTTTTTCCATTACACTCGAATCCTGCAAGTAGTTTGTCTCTTGTTTGTTCACTCCTTACTACTACTTGGAAGCGGCCACCACCAAAGGGAGTAAAACCAAAAATCTGCTCAGCGCTGACGCTTTCGATGAGTGCTTTGGCCAAACATCGAGGTCGTAGGTCAGCTTCCACTTCGATTCCAAGGGTCCGCGTACGCGGCAAAGCCATGGCTGGTGAGGGGGCCTAAGCTATTCCCACCACTGAGTGTGTTGTTCTTGCCCCAGTCTGGGGTTAATTATGTATCTGCTGCTGTAGTTTATTATCAAGTGCCTCAATGAGACGCTTTGTCGATAATAACTGGGCTAACATATATACTGCAATTTGCGATTAGCTAAACAATTTGCTAATCACCTATGAGAAAAGTTCACAAAAATGAACGCTAACCACACTACAGAAATGATCCTGTGAAGTATGATCTGTGAAGTCGAAGAAAAATAGATGACTATTGTGTTATCTATCAATACAATATAAAAATCAAGCAAGTATATGACGTTTCGCAATACTCCTACACTTTATCGCTTTTGTTTTGTATCAATATCTACTTAAAATTATAAAGGTGCATTAAACTCTGATAAATAATTTTAAAATTTAAGAAAATAGATGAAAGTTTATCATGAAATAGAAAACTATTTTAAGGTTACACTATTATTTTATTCTTAAATTTCTATTATATTATGTCAAGCAGACATAATCAGTCAAGCAGGTAAAGGATTCCTCAGGAGTAGTATTACAAGACGAGGACAAAATCAGAGGAAGATGGAAAGAATATTTCCGAAAACTACTAAATGAGGAGAATCCAAGAGAGAGGTGCGAGGATGGAGAGGTAAATGAGAGACCGGTGCAAGACATAAGTAGAGAGGAAGTGGTTTGGGTACTGAGAAAAATGAAGAATGGAAAGGCTGTGGGAGCAGACCAGATACCTGAGGAAGTGTGGAAAAGTTTGGACAGTGAGGGCGTAGATATGTTATGGGATCTGATGTGTAAAATAGCCCAACAGGAAAAGATACCAGAGGAATGGAGGAAAAGTATTCTCGTCCCAATCTACAAAGGAAGAGGAGATGTTCAAGACTGTGGCAACTATAGAGGAATCAAGCTGATGTCACACACATTAAAAATAAGGGAAAGAGTAATTGAAGCAAGGTTACGGCAGGAAACGAAAATTGGTGAGGAGCAGTTTGGATTTATGCCAGGAAGAGGGACAACGGATGCGATATTTGCGCTAAGGCGATTGATGGAGAAATATAGAGAGATGCAAGTGGATCTGCACATGGTGTTTATAGACCTGGAAAAGGCATATGACAGAGTGGCCAGGCAGGAGGTATGGAGGTGTATGAGGAAGAAGGGGGTGTCGGAGAAGTACGTGAAGTTGGTGAAGGAGATGTATGAGGGAACAGAAACTCAGGTCAGGTCTAGTGTCGGCATGACAGAAGGGTTCCCTATTGTCGTAGGGCTACACCACGGGTCAGCTCTGAGCCCTACCTCTTTGACCTGGTCATGGATGTACTAGTGGAGGATGTCAAGAAGGAGGCACCATGGAGCATGCTGTTTGCCGATGACATTGTTCTATGCGAATCATCCCGAGAGAAGCTTGAAAATACCCTGGAAGAGTGGAGAAAGGCATTGGAGAAGAGCGGCATGAGAATTAACCGGGTGAAGACTGAATATATTTCAACGGGGAGTGACGAGGATATCGTCATACGACTCCAGGGTGAAAGGCTAATTTCAGGGAAGAAATTCAAGTATCTTGGGTCGGTTGTCGAGAGGAATGGTGACCTGGATGAGGAAATACAGCACCGAATAACATGCGGTTGGATGAATTGGAGGAAGATGAGCGGGGTCCTGTGCGACAAGAGAGTGAGTTGTAAGAGGAAAGGAAAGCTCTATAAGATGGTGGTGAGGCCGGCGATGCTCCATGGTGCGGAGACGTGGCCTATAACCAAGGCACAGGAGAGGAAGATGGAGGTAGCGGAGATGCGGATGTTGAGATGGATGAGTGGTGTGAAAAAGAAGGACAGGATAAGGAATGACTACATCAGAGGGACGGTTAAGGTGGGACCAATTGGCAAGAAGATACAAGAAAGTAGGCTGAGGTGGTTTGGACATGTTGAGAGGAAGGGTGAGGAGTATGTTGGTAAACGAGTGGAGTATATGGAGTTGGAGGGAAGGAGGAAAAGAGGCAGGCCCAAGCTCAGGTGGAGGGATAAGATGACAGAGGATCTTAGGGAGAAAGGATGGAGTCCGAAGGATGCTCTGGACCGGAGAACTTGGAAGAGGAAGGTTAAAGATTGGTGCGCCGACCCCGTTTAACATGGGATAAGGCAGAGTGAAAGAAGAAGAAGAAGATATTGTCTTTATTTTTCCACTGTCTTTGAATTATTAATATTCATGTTTGAATATTAATAATATTCATGTTTGATAATAAAAATGTTATATATATATATATATTTTACTTTATTATATGGAGTAAAGGCACGTAGTTCGCCGATGCTTTTTAACCTATACTTGTGTTAAACTGTGAACGAAATCATTTTGTATGTTTTTGTTCTTCATTCACATTTAACATAATCTACCATATCCTAAGCAAGAATTGCTTAAATATTATTTGTTAGTCTCTTGCTTAAGGATTATTATTTATGTATTTTCCTTGAAATTATTTATTATTTGATTATATAATTTTATGGTATGTCAAGTTAATGAAAGAACTCTGTAGAAAATACCACTTGTTTTAATCTTATATTCTTACAGTAATGTTATAAGGTATCCTATGTATGTAACTTTTATGTGCCTTATGTGAACTGTAATATATGTTTTTATTTATTATTTTTGCAAATGAATGTGACGGAAAAATAAAGTAACTATTATATTTTTTTATTCATTAATTTTCATTACCATATGTAAAGGTATAATCTTATGTAATAAGTTTTAAAAAAGATAAACCTTGAGTAGACATATCGGTACACAATAAATAACGGAAAAAACTCACGTAGAAAGATTATTTAATAGTATAATTTTCGCCTGTGTGTTGTCACAGGCATCTTCAGTACATTAAGCTCAAATGAAACAATAACTGACAATTCCTAAAAGCGCCACCTAAGTAGCTGGTGTAAGATAACTAAAAAGGTCAATAACTTTCCTAAAATAAAAAAAATAAATAAAATAATAAAAATAAATAAATAAATAAATAAATATATAAATAAAATTAATACAATAAAAAAGTTAGGAAAGATTAGCTGATTTGTAAAGTACTATCTCCCATAAAGGGGATAGACGTAAGCCGCCGGATCTGTTTAAGTTAGGAGAATGAAGTAGAGTTTCACATGTTTCTTTATAAAGGCGTTCCATGAGAAACTGACTTTTGTGAAGAACTCTTGTCTTTCTCCAATGAACTCTGTGTCTAGTGAAGATGGCATGTTCAGATGGCATGCTCTTGTGGATTATCTTATTTCGGACAAACGGGAAGATCTGCCTCTATTCGGCTAGAAGAACACCAATCTTATATTGAATAGTTTAAACCTGAAAAGTCTGGACTTTCTGAACATGCCATCTTCACTAGACACAGAGTTCATTGGAGAAACACAAGAGTTCTTCACAAAAGTCAGTTTCTCATGGAACGCCTTTATAAAGAAACATGTGAAACTCTACTTCATTCTCCTAGATCCGGCGGCTTACCTCTATCCCCTTTATGGGAGATAGTACTTCACAAATCAGCTAATCTTTCCTAACTTTTTTATTATATTATTTTTATTTATTTATTTATTTATTTATTTTTATTATTTTTTTTTATTTTTATTTTAGGAAAGTTATTGACCTTTTTAGTTATCTTACACTAGCTACTTAGGTGGCGCTTTTTGGAATTGTCAGTTAGTGTTTAATTTTGAGCTTAATGTATTGAAGATAGGCGAAATTGAAGATAGAAGACGAAAATTATACTAATAAATAATCTTTCTACGTGAGTTTTTTCCGTTATTTATTGTGTACCAATCTTATGTAATGTTAATTTTTAGTTTTGTTTTGATCGTTGTCATGGAGACAGGAATAAAATAGACCGCGGGAGCTTAGGGCGTGAGCTGCGGTAATTGGAAGCAAACAATTAATATGAATTGGAAGAGAGAACAAGTTAGGTGAAAAGGGGGGGAATATATAAGTGAAAGAAAAGAGTAAACAAGGACAGTCAAGGGCAGGATACTGAAAGACAGGAGATTCAGGGAGAGTAGCATTCAGAAGACTTATAAAGACGAGGAGAAAACTCATAACAGCTAAGAGTAAACTTAGCAGTGGCAGTAAATAGGAATTTAGTGCCGTAATAGGATTAACCAAAGACCGGAAGATTAATAGGCAATTCAGAATAATTCCACTAAGTTCTAAAATTGCTACGTATTCCTATATCGCTTTGAAGAAGGATTATGCAAAGCTCAATTTGTTATACAGTAATAAACATAGAACAAATATTCTGCCTTATAGTAAGTTCGTCAGGAATTGTGTAGCGTGATAAATAATAACTTAGTTATCTCCGTGAAGAAGTCTTTTGAAATGTGTAGCATCTGAGTAATAAGTGAATATAGTTCTGTAGAGTGCTCGCATTGAATCTGAGGTGCTAAGGATTAATCCCGGTAAGAACAGTCCTATTTTATTTCAATTTCAGTGTGAAGATTTAAGTGATAGTTCCGTCTCAATTATCCTAATATTTACTGTGGCGTTTGCTGAGTTTAACTGAAGTTGGAAGCTTGAAAGTAATTCCCCTTGAAGTTATAACTTTCACCATTATAATAAGTGCTTGCTGATTATATGTTGAATTATAGAGTGCAATGGAGTAATGTCAGTAAAATTTATGTACTTGGAAATTCTGACGTACTGAATTGTATGAACAATTTATATTATTAGGAGAACTAAGAATTTGACCTGAAGAGTTAAGTTATTTATATTACCTTACTTTCGGAGTAAAGGTTTATGTATTTATCATATAACCTTGTATTAAATGTTATGTTTATTGATTTCAATACTGTGTGAGCCTGATTCTTTTTCATTGCACCGTTGATAAAAAGTTCGGATCTTGCGGGAACCTTAAGTGTAAAATATTAAATTCGGCCTATATAATTAATGAGACTGATAAATTAATTGAAGATTGATTGTACTATTTTTCATAGGCTAATCTAGATATAGGGTGGCGCAGTATAATTATAAATTTCCCTATATTTGATTAGTAATCAACAAGCAATTAATTATTTTTTTTAGAACAACTATACAATAAGATGGCGGATTCGAAAGATTTACGATCCAACACTTGAAATACAGTACTGTAGTCCTCCAGCTCCGCTATCCACGGGAGATACGTTTCAAGACACCCAGCGGACAGTACTAAACCCTATATATGTTACCGCTAAAGTGCAGAAATCAGTTATTCTACAGATTATCTAGGTATTGTGATGATTAACTAGGGTGATCCGTTAATGTGCCGAAAATTGTTTCTTTTCTCAAATTACCTAGGTAATCTGCAAATTATCTAGATAATCTGCACATTACCTACTAGGCACTCGTTAAAGTGAAAATAAGATCTTTGCTGGAACAACAGCAACGTTTCTGTAGGCTTAAATTAACAAAATGTTGTTTATTTATTTTTCGATATCTAAAGAATCAAGTTAATACAATCAACAAATTAGTTGATAGAATTAATCATCAATCAATTAAAAAACTATAATACAAAGAATCAAACGGTTTAAAATATTATTACAACTAAGGAAATGAATTTGCAAAACATATGATAAAATTATGTTTACTTATTAAAAAAACAAACTAAAAGTGGGGGGAGAGTAGGGAAAGGAAATGAGAGAAACAAACTTTTGAACTTTAACGATACGGAAGCCGTTAATGTGCACATTACCTAGGTAAAATGCAGAAAACGTTTGATTCCGCACGTTAACGGAGCAAATCAGTTAATCTGCAGATTAGCTAGGTAAGGTGCACATTAACGGCTTTCGAGCTTTAGCGGTAACATATACACTGTTTTTTCATTTGCATACCTAACTATGATAAAGTTAAATTTATAAATTAGGCACAGTAAGAGATTAACAACAATAACTAATAAACAAATAGGATATATAACAACACGCTGTAATAAAAGTTATCTGAATGAGAATGGAGTCTTAGCAACCGCAGCAGTTGTATAGCTTTCTCCACCTTTGCAACGAGTTGCCCTGGGGTTGGACTACCTCTAGGATCAGCCGAATTGTCTGTTACTAAAAGAAAGAGCCACACAGCTTCATTTCGGCGATGTAAAATTAAACAGACAAAGTGGATGTTTGATTCAACATTATTACACAGCCGAATGTTGTAGAAACTATGAAATTTTCGTAAGTTAATCTGAGAGCTTACGAGACATTGCCGAGTTGCATTACCTACTTGACTGAATTAGCTAAGGCAACTTGGGTATGCCGACGATTGTATTCTCGTAAGCTCTCAGGCCAACTTACGAAACTTTCATACTTTCTACAAACATTCGGCTTTGAAAGAGTGTTGGATCTAATATCCACTTTACAGATATTATCGACTTGCAGAATTATAAATTATTGATTTCGAGAAATTTCCATTTAATATCTTTGGACCGAGGGTTGACTGTGGATAACTAAAACTGTGATTACGAACTCGTGGATAAGGGGGGGGGGGGGAGAGACTACTGCATATAATAAACATAACTTGAAAAAAGTGGCATTGGAATTACAGTTTAAGGCAAAAAAAAACAACAAAATAAAACATTACATTCGTCAATGACCTTAACCCAACACCAGGGAATGAGCATTACTTACAAGAATAAACAAACAGGGTTGTAAAGCACAATTATCCATTCAGAAATGAAAAACAAGGTCTTCGGGCAAAAAGTCTATGAAAATTTCAGTGATTGACGAAAAAATGGAAGAAATAGAAAGGTTCACTTACTTGGGAAGCATACAACGCAAACATGGTCAGTCTAAACTTGCTATTAAAGCACGCATTGCTAAAAGCATATGTTGTCCTTTAGAGGTCAGAATCATTTTGGAAGGGCAAACATGCTAACTACAAGACTCTACCTCATTAACACCCTAATTAACCTTCTCTTATAGCTGGACATTACTAAAGGAAGATGACAAAACGCTATTGTCCTTCAAGATGAAGTGATATGAAAAATTTTTGAATTAAAGGGTTTGACTTCTCGGTGAAAAAAAAAAAAAAAACACCGAGGGGATGGGGATCAACAATCATCTGGATAGATAATATTAGGAAATGGACTAATTTTTCATTTTCCGCCTTCTTAAGGAGATCCCAAGACAAAAACACTTGGAGAAGACATATTGGGATTGACACCTTTATAGTGCCCCCACCCAACTGAATACACACACTACAGGTGAACAAGAAGGAGACCAATCGTGTCTCCTTCGCCAAGGCAAAACCTTGCATTTATTACTAGAAATGACAAAATCATTGAGATTGGCTATTTCGCTGGAAAACCTGAGTTGGAAACACTTTTAGAAGGAATGCGAAGCACATTTACAAATATATTAACTCGGTTAATTAGTACAATTAGTAATTAGGAAATGTAAGCCCGAACTTATCTTTAAATATAATATAGACTGCTTGGAAAGAATTTAGCGGACACCTCCCACAGACAAAGTGCATCGTGCCTTGTAACGAGTCACGTCTTTTGAGCCCCTAAAAATTCGAGGAATATGATGCTCCAAAGTCAGTGCAACTGTGCCCAGATGTATGAAATGGATTCGAGAAGGGAACCGACGGAGTTTGAAAGCGGTACCGTGATAGGATACCATGTTGCAGGCTTATCTGTTCGCCATGCCATACGCCAAATAATAAAATTTATTCGGCAAATTGTTGAAAAATGAGTCATCTCAATTTCCAAGAATTGACCTGTCAGTATTCAGATAAAAACGGAGTGAGTCCATTCCCAGTGCTATCCACAGAGGACGACCCACGACATTCACCGAACGTCACCGTGGGGTAGTACGAAGGTTAATGCTGTGTAAAAACCGCCATTCGTCGGATATACGTTGAATGCGGAGTTTCTGGCATCGATCGGAACGCGAATATGCACAAAAACATTCAGAATCAAGGCTCACAACAGGGTTTCCATGGTAGGGCTTCAGCTTACGTGAATACAATCATCGACATCCCGAGTAGCTTTCCATAATTGACTTAAGTAGCAGCTAAGGGAAATCTGGGATGCCGAAGATTGTATTCTCGTACTCTCTCAGGTCAACTTATGAAACTTTTATAGTTTCTACAAACATTCGGCTTTGAATGTTGGATCTAATATCCGCTTTGCTTATGTAATTTTACGTCGCCGAAATGAAGCTGCATGGCCCTTTCTTTTAGTAGACAATTCGGGCTATTCAAGAGGTAGTCCAAGACCAGGTCAACTTGTTGCAAAGGTGGCTAAAACTACACACTTACTGTGGTTGCTAAGATTCCATTCATATTCGGATGAATTTATTACAGTATGTTCTTATAATTATTTTATTATTAGTTATTGTTGTTAATCTCTTTCTGTGCCTAATTTATAAATTAAACTTTATCATAGGCATGCATGCATGTATATACATAGCATATAAGGTTCTGTATTATCCGTGGGCTGTTTTGGAACTTATTCTCTGCAGATATGGGGGACTACTGTAAAGCCAAAACCATGCTGGTTTAACGAACTTAAATGATTCCATAACAATTAAGTGGTCATCGAAAATAATATTATTATAATATTATTATAATTGTCTCCAAAAAATAATAGTTGAAATTTTGAGCAGAAAAGAATTCTTTATTTTCTACCAGCGCCCGGCAACCTCACCTTATTTTACTATGTACGGGATCAACTGCAGAATGTAAATGCATAAAATGTATGTTGTTTAAATTTCTTCGAATTAATCATATTATTCCTTTATAGTTGTTATATATTTAAAATCTTACTAATATTTTAAGTATCTCACGCTTTTGTATACATAAAATTTAATAAATTTAGTGTTTTTTTTATATTACTCTAATGAAATCTATCTAATAATCCATTCAGATAGGTTATTCTGATATTTGTGAATATCAATGCTATAATACTACTACTGAACCAGTTCCTATTAAAAAGGGGGTAAGACAGGGCTGCCCACTAAACCCTCTCCTTTTCTCAATCGCGTTAGAACCCCTCATAAGAAGAATAGATAACTCCCCTGCAGTCAGAGGAATACCGTTACCCCTAGTCTCCAGACAGAGCAAAATTGTAGTATATGCTGATGATGTAGTTGCGACGCTCAGAGATTCTGAGTCCATCTACATTTATTTCGGCATTTTGCAAAAATTCAGCATGGCCAGTGGTCTTCGCGTTAGTACTTCGAAGACTAAAATTAAAATTTTTGGAAATTTCCATAGAAATAACCTTCCTTGTGGTTTAGTCCCGCATACTGAGCCCCTAACAGTACTAGGCGTCCCATTCACGGCGAGCCCGGTACTGCCTGTTAAGAAATTGCGGGAAGAGTGCGAAAATAAAATAAAACGTTTTAAACCCAATTATTTCTCCTTCTACGGAAGAACAGTAATAATAAAAACAGTAATAATCCCCATGCTAATGCATACAATAAATATTACTAATATAAAAAAAACCCAAGAAGGTCAACTTTACAAAATACTAATAGATTTTTTTTGGAACGGAAGAAAACATGAAGTTAAAAAAGAATATTTAAAACTCAAAACCAATCAAGGGGGTTTCTCACTTCCGAAATTAAACTGCCTATTCTATGCAAACACTCTCAAAACCATAGGGAAAGCCTTAAAATCTAACCATATTTCAGGATCCCTAATTAAATATTTTCTAGGGCATTTTCTCCCCTACTTCGGGACCACGGGACATGCTGACCCCAGCGCAGAGGTTGTGCCAGAATGGTATTATCCATTATGCCAACAACTTAAAAAAATTTAAAACCGAAGGAATGGAAATTCTAAAATTAAAGCCACAAGCAAGATATTGGGAGTTCTTTCGACTTTCCGGATGTGATACGCCAAATATAGAAACTAACATAGAAACGCTATTTCAAAATATCAGAAATAGCTGGGGACAGCCATTTCACCGGGATCTGGCATGGCGAATAGCCTATGGTCAGCTACCGGTGAAACTGGTTATGTCCCAATACACTTCAAGACCGTGCGACCCCTTCTGCGACGTCTGCCAGAGCATTGAAACGGCGGGACATTTCTTTTACTCGTGCCCCCCCGCCCGATATGTCTGGCAAAGACTAAGCACAGCACTGGGAATCAAGCCGCTTACCCTACAGGAGGTCTTGTACCTGCAATTTCCCCCACCAGTCAAGAAAATTCAGAAATTTACAATTTTTCTCATCAATGTAATCAAGTATCACATCTGGAAAGTGCGGAAAAAGTCCCAAATCAGCGATGAAAACACTATATAAGCAAAAATACTCAGTGGGATCTATTTCTACCTACCTAGGTTCTTCGCACAAGAAAGACATATACTAGGGGATGGGAGGTTTTTTTTTTTATTATTATTATTATTACCACGGGCTACTCCAGGAGTCCTTAGACTCATCGAGGGAGGCCCTAAACATCATGTTCACACAGCTGTTCAACATTCTCACAGTATCTATCATACCTTGCCTTGAACTCGCTCACTGTCATAGCACCCACAACAGACTCTGGCAGCTTATTCCACTCATTTACCACTCTAAAAGTAAAGAACCCAGCTCTAACACCCCTGCTAACCACGCTCTTGCCCAGCTTCCATGGGTGTCCCCTAGTTCTCCCACCACCAGTCCTGATCTCAAAAATATCATCTGAATTAATCCTATAGAATCCTTTTAGCAATTTGAATGTCTCAATCATATCTCCCCTTTTTCGCCTATCAACTAGTTTCTGCAACCCACCAGGTTTGTACATAAATGGTGCAAACCTCCTATCCTCTGTGTCCTGAGACAGGGCTTAATCATACCGTGTCTCTTCCTTTAAAAAGAAATATCTGTTTGTTTGTTTTTTTTTCCTTCTCTTTTTCTCTCTTCATGAGTTCTTACAGTTCATATTGGAGGGGGCAGATCTGAGAACCCGGGCTGTGAAGGCTTACAGCGAGGCGGTGCTGCTCCTTGTGAGCGGCATCTCTCGGGCCAGATTCTTCCCCCAAATCTTGCTCTTCTCGTGGTGTAAGGTTGGCCAGTTCTCTTACTGTTTATATATATATATAAAAAATTAAATAAAATAAAAAAATAAATAAATAAATAAAAAAAATCCGATTTAAGTTTTATACTAAAACAGGTGTTAGAAGATGACCTCCAAAGACACCTGATCAGTTAAATTGTTAATTTAAAAGTATTTTACGAGCGCATATAAGAAAAGTTTATTTCAAAGATTTTTTTTAGAACAGGTGTAAGGAGATGATGTTTTACAGACCTTTTAGCCACAACCTCTGGGTTATACAGCTAAACGGTTTGACTGAGGCCTCTTTTTACCTACTACTATCCTACTCTACCTTTCTTTAATCTCCCCTATTACTACCTACTGACCCTCAGTAATCTTTATACTCCAAAGGCCGATGACGAAAGACATTAACTCCCATTCTACTCTAAACATGATCAAAGTCTAGCAATATAATGAATAAAAGAAGAGTGTCCAAAGAGCTACAACAATTGAAAATATTGCAGACCATGCTGCAAGATGTATGGTCTGCAATATTTCAGTAATCCGGACACAGTTGATTCCTACGTGAATCAAGGAAACCTGTATCAGATGTTATGCTGACTGAAAATTAATAAATTTATTTGGATAAATTCATGTCTTAAATTTCATAAAATAGGAAACTGTTGAATCTTTGTGGCCTTGTCTTGAGCCCCTGGAAGTTGCTCTAGAAAAAATCACGCGTATCTACCCATAGTGTAATATATTTGGATTAATGGATATACTTTAACACTCCATCAACGCATTTTCTTCAATCACATGAAGAGATAAAGAGTCAAGGACTCGGTCTATCTCAAAAAAAAAAAAAAAAGAGAGGTTTTGTATGATACCTATTATTAACATTACAGGAATAAATAATGGAGATATTAATCATTTCAATTGAGAAATTGAAATGTCAGGAAATCCATGGAATAATTAAAAGAATTATGATTAAAAAAAATGAAAAACAGCTAAAATTTTATAAAGTAATGGCCACTCTCACTCCATTATATTATATGGTTCAGGAACATCGACTGTTAAACGTAAAATATTGAAAAAATGACTGCAAGTTCAGCCAATAGCTCACTGCTTATGAAAAGACCCGCAGAAAAAAATTTTGTGAGTTCAACAAATTTCATCATTGGCCTGTAGAGTCAGATAGGCTGAGAGTCAGCAGATAGTAGGAGAAGAAATAAAAATAGAGTGCATTTTGGTAGAGTAGGTAAAGAGGCCTCAGTTGACCTGTTTTAGCTGTTTGCCCCCAGGGGCGATTCTAAAACGGTCGTTGATTTTTCACTTTAGAAAAAGGAAAAATCCTGAAAAGGAAAACATGTAACAAACAGAAAGTGTAACATAAGTATCGAGAAAGCCAAAGGAATGGAAAACTAAATTTTGAGGTGGAGGAAGGATCTGGCCCGAGTGATGCAGCTCACAAGGAACTGCACCGCCTCGCTGTAAGCCTTCGCCGCTCGGGTTCTCAGGTCCTCCCCCACCTGTGGGAGCTAAAAACCAGTGAAGCTGAGTACAGAAAACCCACAAAGTGGTTACTGTGTCTTTCTTTTGTTGTGGGCTGTTAATATTTTCTCGGCCACTTCACTTCCCTTGACCATGTCCAGTTTGCAGAGAGCTATAAAAAACGCCGAAACTGCCTCCTCATCTAAATCCATAGCTACCTCTACTTGATCAGGGCTGATTTTGCTGATGTCATCCACGAAAAGGTCACCCAATTTTGCACTGACAACATCAGGTCCATGCTTCCCTGTAAGGAGGAGTTCAGGTTCTCCTAATTTTGCCATCGCTTCTTTAATTTATCCACCACCCCAGGGATACCTCTAATAAGATGGCTTAGAGTCTCCCCAGCTTTTGCATGAGGGACTTCTGGGTGGGCGGTCTCAGATACTTTAGCTGTTTTTGGTGTTATCAACTCTTCTTCTTGTGGGCTTAATGGACGCTTAGAAGTGTTGGTATCTGCCTCCATCTTTTCTTCTTCCTTGGCTATATCTATATCAGTATTTGTAGCTTCTCTTTCTTCTACTGTAGTTATATCGACTGTTTCTTCTGTGTGGTTTTTACTGCTCGTTTCTGTTGTGGAATTTTTTTTTCCCTTCGGATTTTCTTGGTTGTATTAGAGGTGGAGGGGTGGCTTTCTGTGGCATCAGGAGTGGCCTTTAAAGGTGGAGAGGTTTCCTTTGCTCTGCCATTTCCATTGCTTGGTGCAGTTGCGATTGTACCTCCCATCCTCTCTGCCAGGGTTCTTGATGGCATGTGTCCACTTTGTGGTCAATGACCCCGCATTTCAGGCAAGCTGCCTCACATTTTTCTTCATTGTGGCCTGCTTTGAGGCAGTTTTTGCACTTAACTCTAAGACAGTCTGCCCCAAGGTGAGTGAAGGCACCACATCTGAAACACTGTTTTTTTACGCCAGGGTAGTTAATCATTACTCTGGCGGATCCGATAACAACAAAGTTGGGAACGGGCGTTTTCATCTCCAGGGAGATAATGACCTCGCCCGACTTCCATTCCGGGTTGTCTGCATCATTTAGGATTTATACATTACGTACAACGCCCCATTTCCCGAATATTTCGTGAATAATTTTTATATCAGTTTCGATATATTCCAAAGGGAATCTGGGGATTCTAAGTACTTTGGTGATGCTTCCTACCAGAGATGGGACTATTGTTTTCCCATTACTTTCAAATCCTCCGAGTTGTTTATCTCTCGTCTGTACATTTCGAACGACAACTTGAAAACGGCCACCACCGAACGGAGTAAACCCGAAAATCTCATCAGCACCGACGCTTTGGATGAGGGCTTTAGCCAAACATCGAGGTTGTAGGTCGGCTTCAACTTCTATTCCGAGTGTCCGCGTACGCGGCAAAACAATAGCAGGTAAGGGGGGGGGCTATTCCCACCACTACCAAGTGTTTGATATTTCCCCGGTCCGGGGTTTAGGAAGATCTGTAAATTTCCGTTTAAATATCGTGAACCCAGATGGGACTCGTACCGATATTAACTGTTAAGAACAGATCAGTCGAGTACCGATCACTTTAAAGTGTACACGGTGTTACCCGTCATCATTTCTGTCGCGGGCTAAAAAGCCCGACATTGGGGGATAAACTTGAAGCCTAGTAATTTGCTTAACCTGCATTTAGAGGGAAGTAGAAACCTTCCCTCTGGTTCGCAGTTTAACCAGCTAGAATATTCCTATTAATTTATCTAAGTTTTGCCTCTGTGTTAACTTCATTGGCTTTCGTTAATTAATTTTGTCAATTAAGTTTACTATTATGGTTTAGACGCGACAAGTGGTGACCCGACTAGTCTGCCGCCAAAGCCATAAGTGCAGGGTATTTCTTCCTGATGTTTCCCTGGGTTTGCTGGGTCTCCCTTAATTTCTCCTCATGATATTGTTTGTAGACTGCAGCGATGATTTCCTCTTTCCTGGTTTTGACTAACTCTAGGAGGGTAAGTTGGATTGAAAGTCTTATCTCGTCGCTGAGAAAGGTCATGGAATCTGCGTTCTCCGCCGAGAAAAGGGATACATCTCTAATATAGAAACTACCCCACTCAAACCCTAGGGTGTTCGGCCTAGTGTTGTAGAAGAGTGGGCCCATTTCTTTACTTAATTCTTGCTTGTAGCTTTCCTTTGCACCTTTGGATCTGACTTCTGGTGGTATTCTAGTAGGAATTTATTTGCTGGAAGACCTGTCATTATTGCTTCTTCGTACTCTGAAACTTCTGATTCTTCCTCTGATTCTACTTCAGACGTTATTGACTGTTGTTGCCTTGGCTTCTTGGCTTCGCCTTCAGTGTGGCTGCCTGCTCGTTTTGCCTGGCTCGTTGCAACTGTGGTGTTCATTATTGGTAGGGTATTATTATCCAAGTTCATTTCTTCATCAAGCGAGGTAATATCGGTATCAGAGGATCATTTGATTGCCGATTCTCTCCCGGCAGTTACGACTGTAGGTTCGTAGCTGGTCTCTTCAGGATGTGTCTCAACTGCGTTGGGCTCTGGAATCACTGTCGGGGGGAGTATATTCCTAACTTCATCTGTGGGTATAACTGGAGTAGGTGGCACTTTACTGGGAAGGGGAGGGAAGTCTTCAGGAGACTTAGTAACACTGCTCTTAGTACACTGGAATCTCCTGTGGTCATCTTTGGAACATAAGCTGCATGGTTCTTTACATGTAGGTTGGGAGTGGCCGATGATGCCACAATTCCCACATTTGTTTTTAGGACAATCCTTTGCCGTGTGACCGCCGAGGCGGCAGCGACTGCAAAGTCTCGTCATGCCTGCATAACTGGCCATTACACTATATCCGTCTATATTGATGAAGTTGGGGATAGTTTTCCTCATCTGGATTTTAATATAAATCTTGTCCCCCTGCTCGATAGAAGGATATTTATCAAGGTGGGCCCTGCACACGTTTTCTACAGTCCCGTATTGTGAGAATTTTGCTCTTAAATTCTCGTCAGTAACTTCCGCAGGGAGTTTTTTGAGGTAAACGTATTTTAGAAGTTGGTTCTGAAGAGGAACAGGGTGGAAACGCTCACCTTCGAGTACGATGCCTTCTGCTACCAGTTTATCTTTGCTAAGATGCAATTTTAACGTCACTTCGTACAGACCACGCTGGTAATCCCAGCAGTTAATGTTCTTTACGTGGTCAATGTACTTTAATTATGGCTTCTGCCAAATCAACAGGATCATAGGGTTTCTTGAGAGAAAACCGAACGGTTAAATCCCTCGCCTTTCTTTCTGACGTCATTATTATGGAAGAGGGAGGGCCTAACCCTAATCCCACCGCCAAGTGTTTTACTTTTGCCCCGGTCTGGGGTTTGCGTTAACCGTCTCTCAACGCTTAGAATTCCGGTGACCTTGCGGCCAACGTAACGAAAATAAGCGTCGATCAACGGCTACTCTGATTGACTAACTGGAGCGCTCTGTTTACTTTCTTTGCTCTTAGCCTAAAGGCCGAAAAACGGTTAAGAACAGATTTTGTTTGAGTACTTTGAGTTGTTCAAAACTAACTATCGTTAGACGTCTTCCTTAACCAGGGCATGACTTAGCCAAGGCCAGTGGAAGACATACTCATTTTTAGAGTACAGTAATCGAAGCTTCAGCCTCCGCTTCCACTTCTTTAACCATACCCTATACCTTTTGTGGTTCACCATTCTGGTTCTATTAAATTCCCATTGGCCTGTTTCGTCGGTTTCGAGGATATATTTTTGACTTAGAGGCGTATGTTCATGGGGCCGGTTTGCGGGATGAAAAACGCCAGATAAACTGGCGGAAAAAACCCTACTGACCGCGCCCAAGACCGGCTAGCTTGGCTATGCCTGAGGAAGATCCTCAAATTCCTCACGTCTACAACGGGAATCGAACCTGGGACACTCCTTCCCCAGGCATATGGTTGCGAGGCGCAAAGCCACCAGGCTAACCGCGCGGTGCTGAGCCATTTCATTAATAATAATAATAATAATCATAACGTTTTTACCCAATACTGTAGGTTTAGGTTAATGCCTAATCTGGAAACCCTACAGACTGAAAACGTAGAATTTTTTCAACTCTCTGCACGAGGCTTTATAAGCCGTGTCTGGTTTCCTGCCGGACAAAAAAAAAAAAAAAAAAAAAAAAAAAATTCATCTCCGAGCTAATAATACACCTATGTAAAAGCCATTGTGAATTCGAACTCATGACCTATTGGTGTGAGAGTACATAATCCGACAGGACAACATTACATATAATTCTGCATTATTTTGAACCCTTTAAGTCTTCTTCATAACTAAAAATGATTTTAATTTATTTTTCAAGTAATTTTGTCTGCGACTAAAATCAGTTCATTTCCGATTCATATAAAAAATAAAGTTTATTAATGATTCCAACTGTTAAAATCCAGTCAACCAAGGTGTTCCTACTTAGGCAAGAGATCATAGCTAATGCCACTTTACTTGCTAAACAAGCAAGTAAGCTTGGCTTACTTGCTTGTTTGCTTAGTAGGGAAATGAAAGGATTAAAACCAAGTATATAAAATTTCTTGGTATCTTTAACGATAATATCCATTGTTAGAAATTCTCCTAAATAAGATGTAGAACACCTAACTTGTAGATTGTGACTCGTAGTGCCTTATTATCTTTCTTCCTTTATTGTCTGGTAATTGTAATAATAATATTTATAATTAATCTGAAACAAATATGTACTTGTTATTTATTTGAAAAAATTAAAAGTTTCTTTTAGTATAAAGTAAATAATTTAAATAATATTTTTACACCATTTTGTATCGTAGAATAGTACTATATAATAAACAACAGCGTAACTTTAACCATAATTAATTTAGTCTGATTTTCATTGACATATAAAAATTTCATGTAATATGAGAGAATTCCTCTCATATTTATTAAAATGACAATAATATTAGTTATTATGAACTTCTTTAAGGTTGTGACTTTTTCTGTTTTTTATGGCTGAATACTCATGAGGTCGTAATTTCGCAGCGTAGGACGAGGTATATATCCGAGAGATACATTCATTACTAGTATGTGCTGAAATGCAAAAAAAAAATAAAGAACAAACACTGCAAATATAATAGTTGATGATACGAATTAAGTGAATATTGAATCCAACATCATTTCATAGCCGAATATTGAAACTACAAGAATTTCGTGTCGAAAATATATATAGAAATTAAAAGTTTCGACAGAAACAAGGCTAAGTAGTGCAACTCGTTGCAAAGGTGGAACAAGCTACAGATATATTTCTGTAGTATTTTCCATAAACATAAAGCACATCTAATAATTTGTGAGTTCAACAAATCTTCATCATCGGCCTGTGGAGTAAAATAGGCTGAGATTCAGCAGATAGTAGGAGAAGAAATAAAGATAGAGTTGCATAGTAGTAGAGTAGGTAAGAGAGGCCTCAGTTGACCTGTTTTAGCTGTTTACCCTCCAGGGGTGTTTCTAAAACGGTCGTTGATTTTTCACATTAAAAAAGGAAAAATCCTGAAAAGGAAACATGTAATAAGAACATGAAGTACAGAGAGAGCAAAAAGAATATCTGGAAAGAAAGTAGAAAGGTAATACAAATTTGGAATTAAAGGGAAAGGGGAGAGCCTGGCCCGAGTGAAGCAGCCCACAAGGAGCTGCACCGCCTCGCAGTAAGCCTTCGCCGCTCGGGTTCTCAGGTCTGCCCCTCCTGTGCGGACTAACAAACAATTGGGTTGACTTTGGAGGACAATGCCCAAGTGAAAAGTCAACTTAGAACTGCTACAGTATGGGGAGAGTTTAAAACCTTCTGAAGAATTTCCTGTATACCCATTCAGCTGGGTCCAGAATATCTGCTTTCGTTCTTGCGTTCAGAGTTCTGCATAGCGAGGTTTTCTCCTCTGCTGTGAGGTCTTTCAGGTGATCCTTAAATTGGTCCAGCGTTGCTGTGGAAATGTCTACGATATAGGTCCTGCCACTCCATACTGATTTGTTCGTTGTTAAAGAAGTTTGGCATCGTTTCTGACAGGTGCATTACTCTGTACAGACTATCTGCAGCTACGATGGGTCCCTCGAATTTCCGTAATACTACAGCTCCGTTATAAATCCCCTCTGCGGCAGGGGTGGAGTGTTTTTTCTTTCGGTTTGTCCCTTGTACATTCTTGGTAGGCAGTCTCAGATGCTTTGACTGTTTTGGGCGTTGACAACTCCTCTTCCCGTGGGCTTAATGGCCGTTTGGAAGTGTTGGTGTTCTCCATCTCGTCTACTTCATCTTCTTCTACGTTCTCTGGATTGGCTATATCTATGTTAGCATTGGTAGCTTCGCTTTCTCCTGTTGGAGTTACCATGATGGTTTCAATATTGGCAGTTTCCTCCAGGCAGGGTAGGAAAATCTTCCTGTTCTGTATCCTTTTCCTTTTCTGATGATGATTGCGTGGCTGGCGTGATAGTACCTCCCATCTTTTATGCGTAGGTTCTCGACAGGCAGGTGTTAACTTTGTGGTCCTTAGACCCGCATTTTAGGCAAGCCATTTGACATTTATCCCGTGCATGACTTGTTGTAAGGCAGTTTTTGCATCTAAGTTTTGGGCAGTTCGCCCCTAGGTGATCAAAGGATCCACATCGGAAGCATTGCTTCTTCACGCCAGGGTAGTTGATCATTACCCTGGCGATCCTATCAGAATGAAATTGGGGATTTCGTTTTTCATCTCAAGGGAGATGTTTATGTCCACTCTGGGTTGTCAGTATCGTTAAGGATTTGAATTTGCTTCACCTCTCCCCACTTTGAGAACACACTTCGAATGATGTCTTCGTTTTCCGCATATTCTAGAAGGAATCTCGGTAATTTTGAGCATTTTTAGGATGCTCCCTACCATGAAGGGAGAAATCTTTTTTTTTTTTTTCACATTCAAAGTAGCTTATTTCTGATTGCTATGTTCTTGAAAACTACTTGGTACCTTCCACCCCCGTAGGGGATAAACCCAAATATGTTTTCAGCTCCTACATAGTCCATGATTGCTCTTGCTATCGACCTTGCCGGTGTTGAAGCATCCACCTCAAAGCCGAGGGTTCGGACGCGAGGACCGACAGATAACATCATTGGAGGATTGCCTGGAGGGGGGAGCCTATAAAGTCCTTGTCCCTATCTCGTGTGTTACTTTTACTCCAGTCTGGGGTTTAAAGTGTCTCTACTTAGATATCTCGTGCCCCTATGGGACCCGTATCTGATATCAACGAGAAAGAACAGACGCTACACCCTCACTTACCTCGAAAACTTTGTAAGAACAGATCAGTCAAGTACCGATCACTTTAGAGTGAACACGGTGATACCCGTCATCATTTCTGTTCGCGGGCTAAAGAGCCCGACTAGTAAGGGTAAACTTCAAACCTGAGAATTTTCCTAGCATGCATTTAAGGGGAAGCAGAAAGCTTCCCTCTAGGTTGCATTGTACCAACTAATGTTCCTATTAAAGATATCTAGTCGATGCCTCGGTAAGAATACGTCATTGGCCTGAGTTAACTTTAAACTTAAGTAAAAATTAAAGATAAATTTGGACGTAGCCATAAATAGCCACAGACCACATTGCAGGGTGTTTCTTCCTATCTGT
Source organism: Typopeltis vanoorti (assembly GCF_054136105.1). Taxonomy (NCBI): domain Eukaryota; kingdom Metazoa; phylum Arthropoda; class Arachnida; order Uropygi; family Thelyphonidae; genus Typopeltis; species Typopeltis vanoorti. The sequence continues at coordinate 143,910,427 of NC_143555.1, read as the reverse complement.
ACTGGGGATGAGTAGGCAAAAGTTTCCTCATCATCTCCTCTTCGTCCAGGTTGGAAAGCACTGTTATGGCTTTGGAAAATTCTTCTATGCCTTTTTCAGTTAGTTCAGGAATCATTGTTTTCAGTTGGTTTTTGGTTGTCTTCCTTATGTTTGGGAAGGTTATATCCCCCCATCTGATTCCAAAGGTTCCGTAGTCCCTGGTGATGACGTGGGGCGGCCCTCTGATGTCAACTACGTTTTGGATTTCGGCTGGATGATTGACTCGGAGGGGGAACTCCAAAAGCTCTGGGGCGTCAACCTCTTCGGAGGTCGTCCCTTCGTCCTGTTTGGACTTCTTCCCTTCATTTTCTTTTAAACTGCCTGGTCGTTTTCCTTTGTTGACTTTGCCGATTTCTATAGGCTTCGATGTTTTCTTTGATGAGTCAGCCTCTTTGTGGCTTCCTGGGCGTTTCTTTGTGCTTTGGGAGGCGATGCTGCTCCATGATGTTGTGGCACTGTCTTTAAAGTCCTCTCCTGAGGAATCTTCAATATCTAGGACTTCCGTTGCCGGATGTTCTGTGTTTTTTCCATTACTAGGGCCTGCGATGGTGGCAGTTTCCCCCTCTTTATCTGTTGCTGTAGGAAGAGATGGAGCTTCCGATGACGTTGGTGTTGTGGTAATAGTTTCGACTACGGGAGTCGGGTCTTTACTTAGCTCTATAGCTGCAACCTGTGAAGGAGGAAGCATAGTTGGATCGTTACTGGGAAGGGGAGGAAAGTCTTCAGGAGACCTAGAAGCGCTGCCCCTTGTACACTGGAAACGTCTGTGTTCGCCATTGGAGCAAAGGCTGCATGGTTCAATACAAGTAGGTTGGAAGTGGCCGATGATGCCACAATTCCCGCATTTATTTTTAGGACATTTTTGGCGATGTGGCCGCCAAGTCGGCAACGACTACAAAGTCGGGTCATGCCCGAGTAACGCCATTACGCTGTACCCTTGAATGATGATAAAATTGGGTATTGTTTTCTCCATCACTATCTTAATGCAGATCCTGTCTCCAAGTTCGATGTTTGGATATTTAGGTAGGAAGGTCCTACTAACTGCTTCTATGGTTCCATACTGTTGGAACGTTGTTTTAAGAGTCGCATCTGAGATCTCTGCTGGGAGCCTTTTAAGGTAGACATACTTTAAATTATTATTTCTTAGGGCTGTGGGGTGGAAGAGTTCTCCATCCAGGACGATGCCTTCTTTGGTTAATTTGTCCTTTGTTGGATGATATTTGAGGGTTACCTCGTAAAGCCCCTTCTGATAATCCCAACAATTAATATTTTGGATATGTTGAACATCAACTACTTTAATTAAGGCCTCTGCTAGTTCTGTAGCGTCAACGGCCTTTTTGAAAGTAAAACGAACAGTTAGTTCCCGCGACGTTTTTGATGACGTCATTATACTGGGGAGGGGGGGCCTAACCCTAGTCCCGCTCCCAAGTGTTTATCTTTGCCCCGGTCCGGGGTTTGCTGAAGAACAGATCAGTCAAGTACCGATCACTTTAATGTGAACACGGTGATACCCGTCATCATTTCTGTTCGCGGGCTAAAGAGCCCGACTAGTAGGGGTAAACTTAGATCCTTAAAATTTACCTTACACTGCTTTTAGAGTGAAGTATGAACCTTCCCTCTATGGCGCAGTTAACCAGCTAATTTTATCTAAACGAAAAATTTTTAAAGATTGCCTCTGTTTACACATCCTAGGCATTGCTTTTCCCGAGAAATTTTAATTTTAATTTTAATTTTAAATTTTAAATTTACAATACTTAGTATTTTAAACTTATTGAATTTGGTGTCAAAGCAGCCAATCTGGTTTGCAGGGTGTTTCTTCCTACTTTGTTTTTGGAACTAGTTCCCTATGCCTGTTGATAGTGTGCTGCCAGGAGTTTCTCCGTTCGCTCTCTTTCATCTAGGTTAGATAGGACATTAATAGCCTTTATAATTTCTGCTGCGCCAGTCTCCGGGAGTTCAGGTATTATTTTTAATTTATTTTTAGTGATTCTCTTTATGTTTGGGAAAGTGAATTCTCCCCATTTGAGACCGATGACGTCAAAGTCACTTGTAAAGACGGAGGGTGGACCTATGAGATCTACGGTGTTTTTTATCTCACTAAAGCGGTTGACAGTTAGGGGAAAGGTTGTGTCGTTCCGGGCGACTTCGTCTTCCGAATCCTCGGATGTTGTGCTCTCTTCTTGTCTAGTTTTTTTCCCTGCCCCTTCTTTAACGCTTCCTGGTCTCTTTGCTGATTTCTTTGGTGACATGCTTTCGGCGTTCAACTCGCCTCCACTTTGTGATTCTTCATTCCCCTCCAACCATATCATTGATGGCGGTTCCTGGGTATCAGCTGAAGTTACTACTTGTGAGTTTTCATCTGCTGAAGTTGTTACTTGTGAGCAGTTATCTGCTTCCTTCTGTGCGGTTTCTTGGCTAGGGTTTGCTGCTTCTGTGGGCTGGTCTCTGTTTGGGAGAGGAGGGAATTCCTCCGATGATAAAGTAGGGCTCCCTTTCCCACACTGGTACTTGATGTGGTTATTTTCGCCGCACTGGCTGCAAGGCTCAGTGCATGTTGCTTGTGAGTGGCCAATGGTGCCACAGTTCCCACATTTATTCTTCGGGCAGTCCCGAGCTGTGTGGCCACCAAGACGGCACCGACTACAAAGACGGGTCATGCCTGTGTAGCTTGCCATCACTGAGTATCCCTGGATAACAAGGAAGTTGGGGATGACTTTTTTCATTATGATCTTAACGTAAAGTTCGTCACCCTGCTCAATGGAAGGGTAGTTTTTTACTGTGCCTCTGCACACCTCCTGGACGGTTCCGTATTGCTTGAATACGTCTTTGATGGTTTCGTCGTTGACTTCAGCCGGTAAACGTTTTAGGTAAACATACTTCAACCCGCCATGGTTAACAGAGACGGGGAAGAAATGTTCGCCTTCGAGGTCAATGCCCTCTTTCAATAATTTGTCCTTGGTCGGGTAGTACTTGATAGTCACCTCAAACAAGCCTTTTTGATACTCCCAACAGTTTATGTTCTTGATATGCTCGAGTTGGATCACTTTTATAATGGCTTCTGCCAAAACTTCCGGTTGAACTGGCTTCTTGAGGGAGAACCGCACGGTCAAATCCCTCATCGCTGTTAGCGTAGACATTATCGAAGAGTAGAGGGGGGGCCTAGCCCTAACCCTACCCCCAAGTGTTTACTTTTGCCCCGGTCTGGGGTTTGCAGAGTAATAGTCACTTGCCGCTTGAGTATCTGGTGGCCCTACGGGCCTCGTATTGACACTAAGCGCCTAAGAACAGTTACTACAATTTGCTCTAAGCTTATGAGCTCTCTTTTAAAGCCGCTTATTAAACTTAGCCAAAAGGCCGATAAGCGATCTCTCCTAGAGGATATGTATGATAAATATTGAAATATAGAAACTAAAAGTTTCGGCGGACACAAGCATAAGTAGTACAACTTTGAGCAACTCGTTGCAAAGGTGGAACAAGCTACAGAAGTCTTTCCTTAGTATTTTCTATAAATGTAAAGCACATCTCCTAGAGGATATGTATGATAAAAATAAGCCTTTGGCTTTCTATTTCAGTAATACATGATGGTTTATTTATTTTCAGTTACAATCTAGAAATTATTGAAACAAAGAAATATAAAGAATAAAAATTTTTGTTACAAAATAAGCAAGTATCCGTCAGATCTGCCGCGACCTCCGCAGGTCAAATAACAGAAATTTTTGCATAACACGTGCTAAACCAAAATGACAGCAACAAAAGTGCGAAATAGCACTCATAATACACTCATGCGCAGCTACTCATGACCTTCAACCTGTACAATAGAGAGGTTAAAGAATATTCATGTTAACAATTAGCATCCATCTGTCAGATCAGATTCGACCTCCCGAGTGTTAACCATCTTATGGAGCGCATGCATTGTGAACACGTTTAAAGAGTACATTTAATTCTCTCCTATACAGCTGCTAACATTGTTAATCTCCAATTCCTTATAATGTTGTTCTCTCAATTATGGTAGTGCACCAAAAACCTAATGAAATTCAAAGATAAATGAACTGTTTCTGTGTTTTTATAGGTATCTCCTCACTAATAATGAAATGAGCAAGAGTTCGTAATTTCTCGACCTCCATAAAAACTGTAAAAACGAATGAGATGATCAATACGCATATACACTTGAATTTCAATCCCACCAAACTAGCTCCACACTGTCTTCTTTAATCCTGATCCTTCTCAATTCTCTGCATCATCCCTTTATCATGTAATGTTTGCAAAGAATTGTAATTTACAGTATTTCAACAATCCAGAAAAGTTCGTTTCTCTCTTATCTAGCCTAAGATTTTTCATCTTCTTGTACACGGTATTCATATATAAAAATGAACATTATTTAACTGAATGAAAATGAGACACAATAAGAATACTTTGGAAACGAGAAGTCAATGGAAACACATAAGTGTTGCCATGCTTATGTTGTTTCCATTCCTCTCTTAAACTTAGGTGTTTCTTTCTAAATAAAATTAAATTTTATTTATTTATCAGGCATTACTCTTAAGAACAACTGATGATAAAGAAATCTATCTTTTTTTGGATCAAAGAAGATGCGGTTGCGATATTTTTAAGTCAAAAGATTACATATTAAACAGATGCTACAAAATGGAGATGTGAAGCTTCATCAAGAAATATCAAGAATGATAATTTAAAATCCCACCAAAATATAGGGAGTCCGGAAATTGCTTTTATGAAGTGAAGATCGATCTTATAGTGTGCTGCTATCGATTTCAAATTTCTAATTATAATTTTAAATTTCCTGTACTTCCAAAGAACGAAATTAGAAATCCTAATGATGATCACTGAATGTTTCTAGAAAATAAGAAAAATCTATTTTTTTACTTTTGTTATTGTTAGATTTTCTTAGATAACTGTTCTATCAGGTAATGTGTTTTTAAAAACATTTAACTTCCAAAAAATACATTAAGAAATACTGTATTGGGCTTAAAGTAAATGTGTGTATTGGACAAACGGATGGAAATAGAAATAAAATTCTTTCAAAAATCTTAACTGTAAGTTATATAGCGAAAAATAACTTGTATTTAGACAGCACAGATCTATTCAGAGAACCCACTTTCAAAAAGTAATTACAAATTTAATATTTATAACTCATTAATATTGTGACCACTAGATGTCAGCATGTATGCTCACATGTAGTGACTCTCCAACTAATACTAGTCTGTATGCATTTAGCATTAGATGATCACATGCCCCTATCAGTAGGTAAAGCGGTTTTTATATTGCATGAGGACAATACTTAAAAAATATATAATACGGAATAAACATGAATCGAAAAAGTAGGGAGAAGGTTTAAAGACAAATCCTTCAATAAGGGAATTTTATTTCGTAAGAATCTCTTGAAATATTTTTGAAATACCAGTTAGTTAAACTTGATGCATTCGCTATCAAAGATCGTACGATCTATCGACGTTCTGAGTAGCGAAAACAAAAAGTGCTTCGCAATTTTTACTATTTTTTTTAGTAGTTTTTTTTTTCATTAAATCTCACAGCTGTTTTTACGATCTTCACCAATGGATGGTCCTTTATTTATTTTAATTAATTTAATTTATTTTAAAAAATATCTATTTAAAAGCAAATAAGATAACGATAAAAGAAAAAAAGGAAATAAAGATATGATTTTGTCTTTCTTGCGAACAAATGAATATAAATATACAATAAAGTTAAATACCAGGATATAGAGCTACATGCTGTAATATCGAAAATGAAGTCATATATAATGAGGATATTAAAGGAACATTTATTTTATTTTATTTATTTATTTTTTTTTTTATAGAAATGAGTTTATGAAAGTATAACCTTCGTCACACGAGTCGCCTTGATTTGCACTATTTAAAACACAAGAAATCTGCCCGGGAGCGTATATTCGTATTTCATTTGTGCATTCATTAGATTTCACAATATACCCACAGAGAGCTTATTCAGTGGTATTGATCACAGCTGGGTTTTTTTTTCTTTCTTTTCAAGTTTTCATTTTAATCGCCTATTAAAAATTATAAAAGGCATTGATATTTTGGGTGTTCATATCTCTCATCATCGGCCTTTGGAGTATAAAAGAGTGCTGAGGGTCAGCAAGCAGTGAGAGCTGAAGAAACAGAAAGGTAGAGCATGATAGTAGGAGGTAATAAGGAGGCCTCAGTCACCTGTTTAGCTGTGTAACCGAGAGGTTGTGGCTAAACGGTGCGCAGACATCATCTTCTCAGACCTATCCTAAAATAATAATTATTTTTATTATTACAGAACATCTCTAGGTAGTCCAAAGACTCATTGAGGGAGGGCACCTGCTCTACAACACTCTGTCTCCACCAACCTCAACTACCTTCATCATCTACACCAGCGCCATCTACCGACGACCACCACTACTATTTTCACAGACAATCACAAACATCCATGCACACGGTGGGATTCGAACCCACAGCCGTTTTTCTGGGAGGAGAGCGGATACGCTAACCACTCTGCCAATCAGGTCTGAATTTATAATAATAAAAAAACTAAAATAGAAAAAAGAAAAATGCTTTAATTTGACCAACTGAATGAACTTTGAAAATTCGGAAAATATTCTTCACTGCGAACTGTGATGACCATTGAAATAACCATGAGAACCGAGAAGTGGGGGAAGAAGGTCCGAGTGATGCAGCTCAGAGTGATCTGCACCGCCTCGACGTAAGCCTTCGGGTTCTATCGGCTTGATATGATCGGGTTCTATCAGGCCAACCCCCTCCTGTTTGTGGACGGTAAAACCAGTGAATTATACTACAGAAAGAGACAACGTTTAATTTGCCCCTGTGTAAGGAAGTATATGATGGGTGGTTCACAACATTTGTTCACGAATCTACTGATAACTTTTATTTGGCCTGAATCCAGCTTGTTCTTCACCAAGTTTCTTTGCAGAATTTTTCTTAGTCGTTTCTCAAGTATACTTGCATAAATCTTACCAGTAACACTCATTAGAGAAATACCCCTCTGTAATTCTCGCATTCGGTTTTATTTCCCTTTTTAAAAGATGAGAGCTCTGCTCCAGTCATCAGGAATTCGTCCCTCTGACCAGGCCTTCTGAACTATGCAGTGCAACCACCGTAAGACTTTTATACCTCCATACTTGGGCATTTCTGCTTTGCATACTTGGGCATTTCATCCAATACCGCTGCCTTTCCACATTTCGAGTTTTTGATCACTTTTTCTACTTCCATTATGGATATGTATTCCTGACTGCATTCCTGTTAGGAGTTTTCTACCATCGTGCTGCGACCACTTGTTTTATTTAACAGTCTTTAATAAAATACTACAGACATCTAGAATATAGTTGTCTTCAGTTTCCATGTCACCTTTATCATCTCTGATTCCTTTTATTGTTCTTTCCCCTTCATTTCCGATCCTTCTCAATAGCCTCCAGAACATTTTGCCACTTTCCTGGTGTTTATCTTCAATGTCCTTCCTAAAGTCTTCTCTTAACTTGTTTAGCTTGTTTTACACAGTACTTCGCTTTCTTACATTTTTCTCTGTATTCTCTCAGGAATATTTAGATATATGTACTTTTTAAAAACTGAGGCTTAAAATAAATTTTAGTCTTTAATTTTTTCTTATTTGATGTATTATTATTATTATTATTATTATTATTATTATTATTATTATTATTATTATTATTTGCATGTTGGTGTACGCAAGTCAGCTACAGAATATTAATAATAAAAATACGAGCTAAATTTATATCCAGAAATTGTAATTATTTTTTGGAACACAAATAAATAATACTAGAAATAACCAACTTGAGTTTTTTAATTCTTATATAAACGTACACAAATTTTGATTAAAATCCAAACATTTTTCTTTGTCTTTTGTGTCAGTAATTTTACAGTGTGAATAATAATAGTAAGCTTGTAGAATTATGCATTGAGTCACGAGAAAAATTGCTTCTACTCTGACATTTCGCAGATTGTTTTGGAGTGAAGCTGACAGAGCTTTCACTTCTGCAATCATTGGATACTGGTTGATCAGGATAAACATATGGATTATTCGAAATGCTGTAAGAAAACAGGGCATTCATTAATAGCAATGCAAATATGGAATTTCTCAATGAACAGTGTCTATAAAGACACACACACACACACACACACACACACACACACACACACACACACACACACACACACACACACACACACACACACACACACAGATGAAAGTTTTACTCTTTCATGTGGTCAATAACAACCGACTTTCGAGAATAATCCTTGTTACTGAGTCGGTTTTGTGTTGTTAGTGTAAAGAAGAAGAATTATTCCTTTTTTTTAAAGAATGTTTTTTCAGAAATACAAGACTGATGTCCCGAAGAGAGAATTCAGGTTATAATAACCAGCTGAAGTGTTTTTGATTATCACGGAAGGTAAGATCGTTTCTCTTTTTGCAACATAAGCAATCAATTACAGGCTTGTCAGAAACCACAACTTTAGGCAGCGTGCAAAACACAAACATTCACCTTGATAACTGCAAAGGTCATATCAGAAGACTACTTGAAGGAGAAAATAATGAAATAGAAGAAAATCTCGCATCTGATAAACAGGGATTATGAGACGTGATTTTAAACTTTGGCGATATATTCAACTAACTAAGAAAAAACAAAGATAGAGAGAAAAATGACTTCAGGGAAAGAAGAGATCGGTTCTTACTTCTGGTAAATATTTCCCAAAATACATTACTTAGGTAAAGATTTCGTAATTACAAAACATTTGCTTGAGTGAATTTCATTGTTCGGCGTGAGGCGAACTCCGTTTATTGGAGCCCTGAAATGGCTTGAAAAGGTTCCGCGTTTTGGTCTCTAGAGCAGAATTTTGGACGCCGTCCACCCACAATAAAAAATGTACTTTCGGTTTACTAATAACCATTCTTGGGCCGGAACAACATGAAAAGAAAAAATTGCACGTAAAATTTACGTCTTACATAAACTCGAGAAGAACAAGTTAATGATAAAAATAAAATTATTTTGGCTTTTAACTCACTCGAGTGGTTATTTAGACGTTATGATAAAAACCAATTGAACAGAGCAAACAAAATCAAAAATTGTAATCAGTACTTACCCAAACTCTTGAGAAACGTGAATTTTAAATGCAGGAGGAACTCCTGGATACAACTACGACTTAGAAGATTAGTTTCATCAAAGATTACCCAATACTTTAGCGCTCTGAGTGGAATACCTTCGCAAAGCGTACTGAACAAGACTTCATTTCTTATTACATCGTCTAAAAGTAAAAGAAACAGAACATGCTATAAGTCTCGAGTACGATAGACGATAAAAACTGGTAAATCATTTTTTGAAATTAAAAATAAGATAGCATAGCACATCGCCATCTAAGGAAGTCAAATAAGCGTGCGAAGAAAGAAAAGGCTTTCAGAGACAGGCTGGTTCCAACTTCCTATTTACTTCGATGTTAAGGAAGAAATATTCCTTGACGTGAAGTTCCCTGACTGTGTGCGCACTTCCTAATGCCAGGGGCGACAACAAGTGGAATCCTTGGGAGGTCAAGCCAGCTTGCGGGAACCCGACAACTTTCAGATATTTCCGACTCTTCAGCATCTGGCATAAACTCCTAAACAGGCTACGTTTAGGAAATGTACGGCAATGATACTGTGGCATCCGCAGATTTTCAATGGTCGGACGCTGAATCTGAGCATTGTTCATCAAAGTAAAGAAACTCGTAAAATAGCCACGTACTCTTGCATTTCTGAAATTTCCTCGAGATCGGAATGTGATTTCGAATTTTGCACCACCCTGGCATATCTAAGAATGAGAATTTATTTATCGATTAGCAGAGTGGAGAAAAGTTCTTGACAAAGGAGTCGCGTTAAGTTAATTTTAACATCAGGTATACGTGAAAGGTTCCTCCTGTTTAAACCTGGATTCGTATTTGCGAATTGAGTTACGCTGCTAGGAAAGAATAGTAAGAGATAGTAAAAACCTACAAATGTATATAAGCTTGTATAAAAAAGAAATCTTGATGTACGCATAATATAGCTACAAAATATAATTTTAACTATAATATTTTTATTATAATCCTGATACTGTATCAAATCGTTACGAATTTCTTCTGTGTAATGCACCTACCAATAGACCATTTAGCATGAGTTTGATTTCTGAAAGCGTGGCTACTGAAGTTTGTTTTCATTCTTTAGGTGTTTGCAAGAGTTAAACTAACATAATATATATAAAGCTTGAACATTTTTGTAAATACTTGTAGTTGCCGGAAGGTATCGCACTGCTCTGTGAGTGCAGGAAAGTGTTAAAATGCATGGCTATTAATGTTCAATGGAGAAACACATTTTTTAATTCTTATTGTAAAATGTATATTAATTTTTAATTAATTAAATTATAATCATTTAATTTTTTTAAAACAGTTTTACTGGGCTTCCAAAATGGAAACAGTCTCTCAATTATCCCCTAATAAATAAAATGGGAGTTCATGTCTTTCATCATCGGCCTTTGGAGTATAAAGATTGCTGAGGGTCAGCAGGTAATAATAGAAGTTAAAGAAAGGTAGAGTAGGATAGTAGGAGGTAAAAAGAGGCCTCAGTCAACCTGTTTAGCTGTGTAACCCAGAGGTTGTGGCTAAAAGGTCTGTAAAACATAATCTCCTTACACCTGTTCTAAAAAAAAAACTTAAAATTTACACTTCACTTTATACAAAAAAGATAAATTTAGGTTACATTAATCCAGGTGTCTGGAGACGTCATCTCGTAATCCCTGAAAAAAAAAGAAAAACGTTTGTTAAAATTTGGAACTTAGATTATTCTTAAACTATGCCTTACAACTGAAAAAAATAAATAAAAAAATAATAAAAAACTGCGATAGCGGGATCCATATTGAGGAGGACTTTATCAACCAGAGAACCGAGAGTTGGGGGAAGAACCTGGCCCAAGTGATGCAGCCCACAAGGAGCTGCACCGCCGCGACGTAAGCCTTCGCAGCCCGGGTTCTCAGGTCTACCCCCTCCTTACTGAGCTAGAGAAACCAATAAGTTGTACAATAGAATTAAGTATTTAGTTGGTCCTGAAAGGAGGACAAGTTTTTAGCTTGCCCTTAACTCTTTTTTTGTTGTATTTTTCTGTAAGATTTGAGAAGCTACTGTTTTTTCCCGGCCATTTATCATTTGGTGAAGAGCTTTATACAGACTCCTTTCCGTTTCTTCGTTTAATTATCCCCTAATATAATATAATATATAATATAATATAATAAATAATATAATAAATGCTGCAAAAAGACTTGATAATCAAAAAATATTTCAAATCATAAAATGACGATTAGAATGTTATATGAATTCAGCTTTATAAGATTTTAATAGGTGTTTAAATTTTTTTAAAGAAATTGAAAAATTAAGAAAAATAATCCATTATTAAAATTACTACTTCTATTATTATGAAAGATACAAGTAGATTTTATAGATAATAATTTGAAATAACGCAAAAATAAATAATCAGCATTATTTAATTTGTATTGGTTTTATCAGAAAGCTAAATTTAGAAAAATTTTAAATAGAATCATACATTTAACAGAATCTACAATTCGAAATCAATAATAATTTGCTAGTTAACAATTAGTTAATAAAACACGAAGTTAATAATTAGAAAATATTACAAATATGTTACAATTCTTAGAGAATATTACAATTACAGTTACGTCGTAGATAAAGAAATCTACGATCAAGCAAATGTTAGAGAATTTATGAGCCACGAGAGTTTCAACAAAATGTAAAAGAGCTCATTAATAGTCTTCTGCTTAACGTGGTAAGAGCAATGTTGCTCGCTATACTAGTGTAACTCTTCTGCCAATATGTGTTTAAAGAATATTTATCTCAATGAAACATAATTCCCCCCCCCCCTACAGATTGCTTAAAATCCTCTCCTCTTTCCTGTTCCGACAGAAGCCGAAATGTTTCAAGGAGATTGCTTTTACTATCGTAACGAACAAGAAATAGAAAACATGGATTTTTCTCTCCAGAATTGTACTGAAAAGCTCTGAGGTTTAAGAAGCCTCCTAAAGATTTCGAATAAGTTAGGAGCTTGCACCATCTTTGTCACGAGTTGCCTCGATATGGAATACTCCGGTTCGTTCCGTGACGAATGACTAAAACATGATTGGTTAATAAAAATAAAAGTGATTGGTTGATTAATAAAAATTATATACAAAACAAAAATGAAATTAATGCAAACTGCTGTCATCAAATGATCTTCAAACAGGAGCAAACAAGATTATTATTTTTTTTTTCCCTAGATGAGTGAAGCAAGAATGCTTTTCATATTCCCCGTTATCTGTAAAGAAAATGTATGGATAGGGTAATATAGAGCTATAAGCTCTGATCATGGCAGGAGGGTAACAGCAATAGCTGAGCCTCAGTTAAAACTTCATTGGCTACAGCACTGCCATCCATTATCCTCCCTGGGTGCCCATTTTAGTCGCCTCGTACGACATGCATGGGCTGGTATGTAAGTAAAGCCCTTTCTAAAAATTAAGATGATCCTCGGACAAGATCCTCAGGAGTGGCCGAAAGATGGCCCAACTAATCGTTGGTTCCACTCAGTGTCCCCCCCACACCATCACTGAGCAGATACGTTCATATTCCAGTGAAAAGCATCCACCGACAATACCCCTCACTGGCCACGCCGGAGAACAAAACACCCTCCGCAGAGACTCAACATGCTCTCTCAGGGCATAACCTTCGAAATCTAAGCCCCCCCTCACCGGGAGCAAAATTCCGGAAGAAACCGGAGAGAGCGAAACTCTCGATACTGCGTCCATTTTAGTCGCCTCTTACGACATGCATAGGTTACAGTGCGACTATTCTTAGCCCGGCACCACACGGGGTTTTCCGCCAACAAGATATCCATAGGTATTCAAATTTCAACAACAGAGATCAAATAAATGACTTATGTGTCTCAGCTAGGGAATAAAAAAAAGCTCAGAGCTAAAAAGAATTATTTAAAATACTAAGATTCTAAATTGAAAAGTATAATGGATACATCCATATTTTATAGACAAATAAAAAAAAAGTGCTTAAAACTTTCGAAACCACAATTCACAATGCTTCTGAAATAATAGCAATTATATTCTTAATAATGATTTAGCTTTAGAATTATTAATAATAACAGCAGAAAAGTAATAAAATATTAATACTTTTATAAAATTTTGTACTCATAAAAGGTAAGATTTTTATAAGCAAATGACTTGTTAATTAATGAAATCTAGTGAAAAAACTTTTTTTTTTCTTTTTAATCCTCCAGACATTTACCAGAGATGATTATACAAAAACTTATTCCAACACATTTCTTCAAAAAGAAATATGTTCGAATTTTGTGAATTTCCGATCTCTCTGGAGCACGATAAAGATGTGTGTTATCTTCTTTATTATTTATATCTGTGGTGGATCATAGAAGCAGATTTATATTCGGCCAAAACAGCTTAAGACTATGATGTCATGTTTGTAAATGGCGTGTTCTTTTGGCTGACTTGCCTATTCGGCAAGATGAAAAACATCGTTTCTGAGCAAAGAAATATACCATTTTATGATGCCGGATAACTTACTTTCATATGAAAAAAATCCTTTGAAAGATTGTTAGCTTCCTAGTCGGAATTCGAATCTGGGTTCGACCAACCAACCAAAGAATTGATATCTAGTTTATGTAGACGATGCATGTCTACTAGCTCACCAATACGTAAATGACCTAATTAAACTAAGCACAATGTAAGAATTGCTGAAAGTTGGTTTTCAAATAAAGAGATGTAAGAATTAAATATTTTAAAATATTTAATTCTTTAATATTTCATTTCAAAATACATTTTAAAATAATTATTTTATTTTAATATAATAAATTGCAAATAAAACAATAGTTTTTCTTAAAGTTCTTAAAAGAACTAGGAGATGGACTGAGTCCTTGACTCTTTATCCCGTCATCTGAATGAAGAAAATCTGTGTGAATGGGATGTTATTGAGCTAAAAGCTCTTAAAACTTCATTGGCTACAACATTGCCGTTCGTTACCCTGGGAGTCCTAAAAAGGACTTTCTGCACCACACATTAGTTTTTGGAATAATATAATAAATATATTATATTTTTATTACATTATTTATATAGTATATAGTATTTATATAATACTTATTTTTTAAATAAATAAATTTTATAATTCTTTATTTAACATTGTAATAAATATTTATTTTAAAAGATAAGTAAATTGAAGAAAGGGCTAATATCAATGGGAGAGATTAAGAAATATTATAGTTCCGTGTGCTAAACTTCACAGGATAGGCAAAATTAAAAAAAGACTCCCAATATTCCTGATGGCAATTAAGAAATAACAAATAAAAAAAAAAAAATCTCTGTCACTAAAGTTAACACTCTAGGGCAGCGGTTCCCAAACTGTTGAATTGCGACCCCCTTGGGGCCGTGAAATAATGAAAACAAATTGAAGATGCCTTAAGACTAAGTCGATTTTTTTATCTTAAAAGAAACGTATTTAATTTTTATTATTTCATTTTGTTATTTTTTATATTTCAATGGGGAAAAAATCACACATTGGTGCGTGTTCACAAATTTTGCTCCCTGCGTATTTCGGCGCTTAGTAAATATATGCTCATTCGTATAAGTTTCATTTCAAAGCAGAAATCTAAGAATTGCAGTTTCAAATATTTCACCTGATATTGGTGTAACAGTATTGAAACACATCCATCACATTAAATTGTTATTAAACTTCTTTTATGTTTTTAATTCTATCTTTATTACTAATCGCTTTACGTTTCATGTGCTTGTACTATATAAAAATATGAGATAATGTGTCTCAAATGCGTATGTAAGATGCTAAAAATGTAATATTTGCATTTAATTTTTGCAATATTCGCTGTGTATGTTTTGTATTGAATATAAATATAATAAATATTATAATAATATATGTCTATATTACGATTTTTTTTCGAGTGGAGGCCGTGAAATATTTTAATTTTTCTGAAGGGGGCCCTGACATCCAGGAGTTTGGGAAGCACTGCTCTAGGGGACAGAGATCTAGTATATGAATATTTGCAAAACTTCCCTGTAAATGAATATCGAAAATAAAATGAAATATTTAATATACAGGTGTCACAATAGAAAGATAAGTTTATGGTACGTTTTCTGTCATTCACGTGCTGTTTTATTGGTTTAACTAGACCCATTACATTCGGTTTGTTTGAGTAAAGATGCTTAGTACGAATAAAATGAAAATTTGTCGATAAAAGTGGTACTACACACACACATACTGAAAAAAAAAAAATGAAATGAAAATTTGCCGACAAAAGTGGTACTACACACACATTCTGAAAAAAAAAATACATACATACATATATATGTTATATGTTAAAAATACCAAGCAATTTTAAACCTGGTTTTACTCCATTTCCCAAGTAAGCAAACAAGTCAAGTTTGCGCCTGCAAGTGTTGCAAGTCTAGCTGATCCTACAGGTAGTGCAAGACCAAGACAACTCATGGTAAAAGTGGAATAAGCTCTGATCACTAATCTTAATATTTACCCTTAATGCCAAAACACATCTCGAAGAAGGGGATGTATGATGTTTTGTATTAAAGGCAAGGGGGCCACTACCCAGACCGGTTTCGACCTTTACTGAGGTCTCATCAGTGGGAACCAGTCTAGAAATACCAAAATTTAGTAATACAGAGCTTATAAGTATTTTACCAGAACAAGTTACCATAAGGTATTTTAACCTTATTAAATAAAAATCTCAGGAGGAGATAGAAATGTAGAAAGTATTTTACCTTGGGTATAATAGTAATATTTGCATTTGATTTTTGCAATATGCGCTGTGTATGTTTTGTATTGAATATAAATATAATAAATATTATAATGATATATTATACTCTAGGTAAAATACTTTCTATATATATATATATATGTGTGTGTGTTAAAAATATCAAGTAATTTTAAGCCTGGTTTTACTCCATTTCCCAAGTAAGCAAACAGACAAACAAGCCAAGTTTGCGCCTGCAAGTAATGCAAGTCTAGCTGATCCTACAGGTAGTGCAAGACCAAGACAACTCGTGGTAAAGGTGGTATATATATATATATATATTCTTTTATTACATAATTTTATTCAAATACATATATATATATATATATATTTATATATATATTTATATTTGATTTGAATAAAATTATGAATTTCATTTTTATTTTATTCATAAGTTAAAAAAAAACAAAATTCTACAAAGAACGTCTCGCATAGACACAATTGTACTAACATCAAAGACGCATTATTTTTGTTGTCTACGAATATTCTCTTTTGATTATTATTAAGCAGTGAGGGTTTGCCTCACCTCTTGACAGAATACAAATTTAACATGAAGTTTTATAACACCGTTGTTTGTTATCTCTTTTATTTTATATCATAATATTTACTTAAAATAAAAACGGTGTATTAAAAACTGATGAATAATTTTAAAATTTCAGAAAATATATAAATATCTATCTTGAAATGCAAAATCATTTTAAGGTTACACTATTATTTTATTTTTGAATTTCTCTTACCTTATGAAAATAATAGCTCAATAGTATTAAATCAATATCATGGCGTCCTGTAGACCTGTAAAGTTTACCATGTTTAACTTCCTTGTTTGCTAAAAAGTTGAACTTCCTATCGACAATTATTCATCAACTTCATTTGTTAGATATGAAGACTCCAATATTCTCACACCTTATTATATTTTCTCCTTATACCGCACTTTTAACCGAATGAATTCGCCTGCATCTTGGTCTTTTCCCTGTTTCCCCTGACAACATGAAACACTCGTTTTGCTAACCGCTCCTCTCTCTCTTTCTGATAATCTCGTGACCATACAACTAGCTGCTCGGGTGTTTCCAAATGCTAATAATGTAGTTCTTTTTCTAATATCTTTATTTTAACCCTCGGGAGCTGGCAGCAGATCTGACAGATAGATGCGAAATGTGTAATATAAATATTCTTAGACAATTCAGTGTATAGCTTGTAGGTAGCTGAGGTAGTTGTAGGTTACTCGTAACATATGAGTAACTGTGCATTCATATGTTACGAGTGATATTTGGCTTTTTTTTTTTTATTTTGCTGTCAGTTCGCTTTAACATATGTTATGTAAAGGTTTGTGATATTTGACAGTAAATTGTATCTGAGAGATATACGCAACCTCCGATGTCAGTATAGTATGGTTTACTTTTTTTTTTTCATTCTTGGTTCAATAATTTCTAGAATGTAATTGAAAATAAATAAACCATCATGTATTACTGAAATAGAGAGCCAAAGGCCTATTTATCATACATGTCCTCTGTGGTCCATGAGTAATTCAAAGGGTATCCGCAGGATAGTTTATTTTCATTAAGCTTTATCTTATCATATTGCTCACACCTGGCCTAATTGATATGTTCATATTCTTCCGAATATCTCCATTTATAGCAGTATCAAAAATAACACATTGAGTGTTATAAAATTGTAATTTATTATTTCACCTTTATGATATGTAAAATATAAAAAATTTCCATTTTGAATTTTATGAGGGCCGCGGTGAATTAACAGGAAACGCTACAGGGGCCACTGACATATTAACATTTACTACATGGGGTCCACGACATCAAAAAAGTTGGGAAACACTGGTCCTAGGAGATGTGCTTTACATTATGTTATGGAGAATACTAAGAAAAGTGATCTGCAGTTTACTCCACCTTTATTACACATATTAGTATATACATATATATTAGTATATACATATATATATTATTATTTTATATATTATATTATTATATATATATTATATTATTATATATATATTATTTATATTATTATTTTATATATTATATTATTATATAGCTGAACTATTTACCATTGCGAGCTCAAAGGAATAATACCTGATATTATATTATATTGTTTGATCTTTATTATTGTATTGTAGTCAAGATGAGAAAATTACTCTCATCATCCCTGAAATTATAATAATGGCAATAAAATCAGACTAAATTAATTGCTCACCTTTACGCTTTTTATTATGCAATACTATTCTAAGATGAAAAATGGTGTAAGAATATTATTTAAATTATTTTCTTTATATTAATCGAAACTTAAAACTAAATCAAACAAACAAAAAGATAATATTAAATGCAGATTTATTCATAATAAAAATATTAAAATATTTAGAAAATAAAGGAAGAAGAATAATAATGCGTCAGTAGTCAAAATCATCAAGTTAGAAGGTCTTATACAGGAGAATTTCTAACCAATGGATATCATCGTTAAATATACCAAGAAATTTAATATATTAGTATCCCTTGCTTAACGCGGATTTGATTAACGAGGCGAAATTAATTGCGGCAATCCCTTGATATACGCGGCAAGAGATTAATGAGATTAATGCGCCTTTAACCATGAGGAGCTCACAGCTGATCTGACGGATACATACAAAATGTTTAATATTTATATTAAACTATACACTATACATAATTCAGTGTATAGCTTGTCGGTCATGAGTAGCTGTACATTCATATGCTACGCAAAATATGACAGCAAAAAAACAGTGATATTCGGCACTGTCTTTTTGCTGTCAGTTTGGTTTAACACATGTCATGTAAAGGTTTATGATATTTGACAGTAAAATTTATCTGAGAGATACCGCGACCTCCGATGTCAGTACATATGGTTTAGTTTTTTTTGTTGTTGTTTTTTTGTTTTGACGGTGTCCCGCAAGGCTCCCTATTATCGCCTTTATTCTTTAACATTTTTATCTGAGATGTCCCAAGCACAACATCAATCACCATGGCATTTTATGCGGATGACATGGTGATACTGACCAGATCGCTCAGACCATACCTGGCCACACAAAGATTACAAAATGCAGCAAAGAATCTTGAAAAATGGTTTCGGTTATGGAGAATTGATGTTAATGCAGATAAAAGCACTGCCATACTATTTACAAAGAAGAAAGTAGACCATCATGGAGCAATCACGATGTTCAATACTGTTATCCCATGGCAAAAAGAAGTAAAATACCTGGGAATCAAACTAGATAATCATCTCAGCTTCAACTCCCACATCTCTCATGCTTGCAACAAAGCAAACTCTGCAATAGCTCAACTCTACCCTCTACTCAACCGTAGAAGCAAAGTCAGTCCTGAAAACAAATTAAGAATATACAAAGCAATCATCAGACCTGTTCTGACATATGGTTCGAAAGCGTGGAGCCACACCTCTCCTAGCAACAACAAACGATTACAATTAATCCAAATCAAATGCCTCCGAATGATCTTTGATACCCCGTGGTTTGTAAGGAACACTATTCTCCATCAAGATGGAAACCTGCAAGACATACCTACATTTCTCCTCCAGAGATAGCAACCAAGTACTTTTCTCAGGCATCACTCCATCCCAACCTACTCATTCGTGAGTCATCATATTACGATGAAAAAGACAGATGGAAACATAAACGCCCAAAGGCGACCCTGATCACAGATTGAAATCTTTCAACACAGCCCTAATTAGGGCGAGCCAAGTGCTCAAAACTTTCTTCCATTAAACCGGGAATTATTCATAGCGATGAAGGGATCAGAGTCCACGGGACTGATATCCATCAAGCCACAGAAGTCATCAGTTATCATTTAAAATCGTACTCCATAATTTATATTTAGCATTTAATTAACCTTAAGGTATTTCCATCTGTTTCTGCTGTATTTTTTTTATTGCATATAAATCTTCTTGCAATCCCCCAACTCTACCTACATCATTCAGATTTATTTATTTATTTATTATTCAGATTCACCTCGAAATCAATTACAAACCACTGTCTTAAACATTGATCTCAGTACCATCCTTCAGTGAATTAAACGTAAACCTTTTCACATTCAATGTCGCCAAAATGCAATCCTGTCTCGAGAGAAAACTCTCGCTAAGAGATAAATTACCAGACAGGATCAGATCTTTCAAATTGCACTGACATTTACCTCCACCCTCTCCTAGTATAAACACATCACATTAATAGCTTCTTCAGGCTCTAAAAACTAAGCATTCTTTTTCACTCATAAATCAATTTTCATGAATCTATTTTCATGGACCTTCCCTTTATTCATTGTATTATGCACCCCTGAAAGGTGATGTGCATTGTATTATGGGATACATACTTATGACTTATAATGACTTCATATAGACAAGCGATATGAAGTCATTAGCCTCTATATAATAATAATTTGTGAGTTCAACAAATCTTCATCATCGGCCTGTAGAGTAAGATAGGCTGAGAGTCAGCAGATAGTAGGAGAGAAGATAAAGATAGAGTGCATAGTAGAGTAGGTTAAAGAGGACTCAGTTGACCTGTTTTAGCTGTATGCCCCCCAGGGGCGATTCTAAAACGGTCGTTGATTTTTCACTTTGAAAAAAGGAAAAATCCTAAAGAGGAAAACATGTAAACAAAACAAACAAAAAGAGATACAGAGAAAAGCAAAAATTGAAAGGTAAACTTAAAAGTGGAGATGGATCTGGCCCGAGTGATGCAGCTCACAAGGAACTGCACCGCCTCGCTGTAAGCCTTCGCCGCTCGGGTTCTCAGGTCCTCCCCCACCTGTGGAAGCTGAAACCAGTGAAGCTGTGTACAGAAAACCCACAAGGTGGTTACTATGTCTTTCTTTTGTTGTGGGCTGTTATTATTCTTTTGGCCACCTCACTTCCCTTGGCCATGTCTAGTTTGCAGAGAGCTATATAGAACGCCGAAGCTGCCTCCTCGTCTAAATCCATACCTCTACTTGATCAGGGCTGATTTTGCTGATGTCATCCACGAAAAGGTCACCCCATTTTGCACTGACAACATCAGGTCCATTCTTCCCTGTAAGGAGGAGTTCAGGTTCTCCTAATTTTGCCATTGCTTCTTTGAATTTTTCCGCCACCCCAGGGATACCTCTAATAAGATGGCTTAGAGTCTCCCCTGCTTTTGCATGAGGGACTTCTGGGTGGGCGGTCTCAGATACTTTAGCTGTTTTGGGCGTTACCAACTCTTCTTCCTGTGGGCTTAATGGCCGTTTGGAGGTGTTGGTGTTCACCTCCATCTTTCCTTCTTCCTTATCTATATCTATATTAGTATTGATGGTTTCAGTAACGACTGTTTCTTCTTGTTGGATTTTACTGCTTGTGGAAGTTTTTTTTTTCCCTTACGGTTTTTCTTAGACGTGGTGGTATGGATTTCTGTTGTATCAGGAGCAGCCTCGAACGGAGGAGAAACTTCCTGTGCTGTGTCATTTCCATTGCTTGGTGGAGTTGCTGGCGTGATTGCACCACCCATCCTCTCAGCAAGGGTTCTGGATGGGCATGTGTCCACTTTGTGGTCAATGACCCCACATTTCAGGCAGGCTGCCTCACCCTTATCCTGGTTGTGGCCTGCTTTGAGGCAGTTCTTACACTTCGATTTTGGGCAGTTTACTCCTAGGTGATCGAAGGATCCGCATCGGTAGGTCAGACGTGAATATATTTCACGCGCAAAACTTTGTTTTTCTTCCTTGAGATAAGGATTAAAACCAAGTAAAAAAATTCTTGGTATCTTTAACGTATATTATACCCAAGGTAAGAAATTTTAATTTTATATATATATATATATATATATATATATAAACTTGGCTTACTTGTTTGTTTGCTTTCTTGGGGAAAAAGAATTAAAACTAAGTCTATAAAATTTTTTGGTATCTTTAACGTACAGGACACTCAAGGTAAAAAAAAAATTTCTATATATATATGTGTGTGTAGAAAGTATTTTACCTTGGGTATAATAAATGTTAAAAATACCAAGCAATTTTAAACCTGGTTTTACTCCATTTCCCAAGTAAGCAAACAGACAAGCAAGTCAAGTTTGCGCAAGTGATGCAAGGAATTCTCAAAGTAATTTTTAGGACTTCCAGGGTAACAAACGGCAATGCTGTAGCCAATGAAGTTTTAACTGAGGCTCGGCTATTGCCGTTACCCAGCCATGACTAGAGCTTTTTAGCTCAATAACATTCCATCCACACAGATTTTCTTCATTCAGATGACGGGATAAAGAGTCAAGGACTCAGTCCATCGCCCAGTTCTTTTAAGAACTTTAAGAACTTAAGTGATGCAAGTCTAGCTGATCTGATCCTTTAGTGATCAGAGCTTATCCACCTTTACCACGAGTTGCCTTGGTCTTGCACTACCTGTAGGATCAGCTAGACTTGAATCACTTGCAGGCGCAAACTTGACTTATTTGTCTGTTTGCTTACTTGGGAAATGGAGTAAAACCAGGTTTAAAATTGCTTGGTATTTTTAACATATATATATATTTTTTTTTCTAAAGTATATAAATCATTATATATATATATATATATATTTTTTATTTCTAAAGTATATAAACCATTATTTTGTCGAAAACGACGGTTCAATATCCTTTACACCTTATATCCAGAGCACCTCACCAATAGGCTTCTTGAGATGCTGAAGACTGGCAAACTAAGCTGTTTAATTTGAATATCATATTTCGGTATACTATTGATAGATACATGCAAAATGTTATAAATGTTATAAATATTCTTACACAATTCAGTGAATAGCTTGGAGGTCATGAGTAGCTGTGCATTCATATGTTACGAGTGATATTACGCACTGCTTTTTTTTGCTGTCAGTTTGGTTTAACACATCTTATGCAAAGGTTTCTGATATTTGACAGTAAATTGTATCTGAGAGATACTGCGACCTCCGATGTTAATATACTATGGTTTAGTTTTTTTAGATTGTAACTGAAAATAAATAAACCATCATGTATTTCTGAAATAGAGGCCCAAAGGCTTATTTATCATACATGTCTTCTATGACAGTGCTTACCATACTTATGGATGCCAAGATCCCCTTTGGAAAAATTAAAATATTTCACGGCCCCATCGAGAAAAAAATCGTAATATATTATTAGAATATTTATTGTATTTATATTCAATACAATTTATATGCAAGATTTTGCATTTGTAATACTTTTGAAATGAAACATATGAATAAGCATATATTTACTAGTATTCATTAAGCGCCGAAATACGCAAGAAGCAAAATTTTTGAACCAACACCAATGTGTGGATTTTTCCATTAAAATAACAAAAAAGAAATAATAAAAATAAAATACGTTTCTTCCAAGATTAAAAAAAAATCTACTTAGTCTAAAAGCATTTTAAATTTGTTATCATTATTTCACGCCCCCCCCCCCCCACATTAACAAATCGTATGGCCCCCAAGGGGGTCGCGGCCCACAGTTTGGGAAGCGCTACTCTAGGACAGTGCTTCCAAACTTCTGGATGTCAGGCCCCCTTTGGAAAAATTAAAATATTTCACGGCCCCCCTTGAAAAAAAATCGTGATATAGACATATATTATTATAATATTTATTGTATTTACATTCATTACAAAAAACATACACAGCGAATGTTGCAAAAATCAAATGTAAATATTACATTTTTAGTCTTACATACACATTTGACATGGCATATTATGTCATATTTTTATGCAGATATTGTTAGTTATCGTACATTGTTAATACATAAATTGTACATAAATATTATTATTGCACATTTGCAGTAACGTAAAACGCACCAATGTGTGATTTTTTCCATTAAAATATAAAAAATAAAAAAAAGAAATTATAAATAATAAAAATTAAATACGTTTCTTTTTAAGATAAAAAAATCTACTTAGTCTTAAAACATTTTAAATTTGTTTTCATTATTTCACCCCCTCAACCAAACCTATGGCCCCCAAGGGGGCCGCGGCCCACAGTTTGGGAAGTGCTGCTCTAGGAAATGTGCTTTACATTATGGAAAATACTAAGAAAAGTATGTATATTATTTCTGGGAAAACTCCCATGTTACTCCTCTTTATAAACTATTATAATTACAGCTATTTTGCCTGCTTCAGTTTAGGAGTACCCCTGTTTAGATGTCATTTGCTATTTACTCATGGATTCTTAGGGCATTATGAGTGTAGATGTACTAAAAAGTATATGTAGCCTAAGGAATAGAAAATTGCACATACCTTTTTCTGGGTGTTGTGGCTTTTCCTCAGTCTGCGATGTCGAAAACTGCAGTGTGTGTGTGGGGGGGGGGTCGGCAGTTTGGTAGAATACGTTAGAAAAACCCGGGTTTTTTTCGTAATATATAGAAACATATACTTTTATATAGGGTGGGGAAAAAGTGAAAGGGTTAATTTTTTTAAAATAGGGAGGGGGAAGGGGAAAGGTGGTTGACGGGGTGTGGACCGTTTCGACTATTCGGGGTCGTCATCTGAACACATTGGGAAAGTGGAAGCTATGTCAGGTCGGGTGAGTGCTTCTGCTTTAGAGGTGTTTGTGTTGTCTCCTATTGGTCGGGGTTGTGACCTCAATTTTATGTTGCGAAGCTTCCAAACCTCGGAGATTATGTAGGGCCTGTGTACGTTGATAGAGTTCGCGTCACACTTTATAGCTATTGTTTCCGATATTCTGAGCATTGTTTCATTGTCTAGTCTGTCTATTATGATGGCGTTGTCTATCTGCGGGGTGTGTTTTTGTTCAAGGGCGTGAACAGCTATTTCCGTTTTTCCTGTGTTTTGTATACGATTTTTCTTTTTGATGTTGCGTTTTTTTAGTGTTTAAATGTTCTGGAATGGGGATGTTACAGTCACGGAAGTGTTCTTGTAGTCTTGCCCATAAAGACCTGATGGTGGAACCTGTGTAGGTGATGTCACAGTCTTTTTGGCAGGGAAATTTATAGACTACATTGTGCTGTTCAAATATTTCTTTTTGTGTGTGAGGTTTGGTGGATTTTAGGAGGTTTGCCAGTTTTTGGCTTGTGGTGAATACCAGTTTGTAGTCAGTATGTTTGAAGATGTATTTATAGGCTTTGTATGTGTTTTGGGTGTATGGTAGTTTGATAATTTTTTGTGTAGGGAAGTTCGTTTTGGTACTTGGGTTGTTTTGGCGGTTTTTTGCCGTCTTGTTTGCGTAGTTAATCAGTTGTGTAGGATAGTTGCGATTTAAGAAGATCTGTGTTAGTTTTTTTATTTCAGCGTTTAGACTATTTTGAAAAAACCGCCAAAACAACCCAAGTACCAAAACGAACTTCCCTACACAAAAAATTATCAAACTACCATACACCCAAAACACATACAAAGCCTATAAATACATCTTCAAACATACTGACTACAAACTGGTATTCACCACAAGCCAAAAACTGGCAAACCTCCTAAAATCCACCAAACCTCACACACAAAAAGAAATATTTGAACAGCACAATGTAGTCTATAAATTTCCCTGCCAAAAAGATTGTGACATCATCTACACAGGTTCCACCATCAGGTCTTTATGGGCAAGACTACAAGAACACTTCCGTGACTGTAACATCCCCATTCCAGAACATTTAAACACTAAAAAACGCAACATCAAAAAGAAAAATCGTATACAAAACACAGGAAAAACGGAAATAGCTGTTCACGCCCTTGAACAAAAACACACCCTGCAGATAGACAAGGCCATCATAATAGAGAGACAAGACAATGAAACAATGCTCAGAATATCGGAAACAATAGCTATAAAGTGTGACGCGAACTCTATCAACGTACACAGGCCCTACATAATCTCCGAGGTTTGGAAGCTTCACAACATAAAATTGAGGTCACAACCCCGGCCAATAGGAGACAACACAAACACCTCTAAAGCAGAAGCACTCACCCGACCTGACATAGCTTCCACTTTCCCAATGTGTTCAGATGACGACCACGAATAGTCGAAATGGTCCACACCCCGTCAACCACCTTTCCCCTTCCCCCTCCCTATTTTAAAAAAATTAACCCTTTCACTTTTTCCCCACCCTATATAAAAGTATATGTTTCTATATATTACGAAAAAAACCCGGGTTTTTCTAACTTATTCTACCAAACTGCCTACCCCCCCACACACACACACACTGCAGTTTTCGACATCGCAGACTGAGGAAAAGCCACAACACCCAGAAAAAGGTATGTGCAATTTTCTATTCCTTAGGCTACATATACTTTTTAGTACATCTACACTCATAATGCCCTAAGAATCCATGAGTAAATAGCCAATGACATCTAAACAGGGGTACTCCTAAACTGAAGCAGGCAAAATAGCTGTAATTATAATAGACTAAGAAAAGTGATCTGGAGCTTACTTCACCTTTACTACGAGTTGCCCATGCTTGTGTTCTTATAGTCCTTATAAGGACTGGCTTAAAGGGGCGAAGCAAAATGCTTTTCATCTTCCCCGTTATCTGTAGAGGACAGTGTAGGGATAAGGTGTTATTGAGCTATTATTAAAGCTCTGATCATGGCAGGAGGGTAACAGCATTAGCCGAGCCTCAGTTAGAACTTCACTGGCTACAGCATTGCCATCCATTACCCTCCAAGGGTATTGGATTGAATCCACATGCTTGTGTTTGCATCCGCTGAAAGTTATATATTACATTATATATGATATGAAATTATGTTAGATTTAATATCCACTTAATTTTTACTATCATGTATTATTTACTCTATTATTTTACCTACTATTATTTTTACCACGATTTGCAGCGTGTTTAATTGCATTTTAGTACATTAGTGAATGTATCAGATACACCACGATCTAAGCTACCCTCGGGAGCACGCAGTGGTAAAGTAAATAAAAATTAATGTTATGATATATGATATATATATATATATATATATATATATATATATAATATAATATATATATAATTTAATATATATATATATAATATATATAATATAATAGATATATATTATATATATTATATTATATATTATATAATATTATATATATATATTATATATATATTATTATATATTATTATTATATATTATATAATAATCAAGATATATTATATTATATATTATATTATATATTATATAATAATCAAGATATATTGTATAATATAATAATCAAGATATAATATTATATTATATTATATTATATTATATATATAATATAATATAATAATCAAGATATATTATATATTATATATTATATATATTATATTAATCAAGATATAATATTATATTATATTATATATTATATTATATTATATTATATTATATATAATATTATATATATAATATTATATATAATATAATATATATATAATATAATAATCTAATAATCTAATATAATCAAGATGAGAGAATTCCACTCATCTTACCAGAAATTATCATAATGTCCATGAAAAGCGCACTTTTACGTTGATTATTATTATACAATATTATTATACGATTCAAAATAGTGGAAGAATATTCTTTAAATTAGTTTCTTTATACTAAAAGAAAATTAAACTTGTTTCAAACTATTATAAAGTATATATTTAGTGCAGATTAGTTCGTAATACTAGTATTAAAATATTTAAAAAATAAAGGAAGTACATAATAATGCACCATTAGTCACTATCGACAAATAACAAGGTATTCTACATCTTATTTAGGAGAATTTCTAACCAATGGATATTATCGTTATAGATACCAAGAAATTTTATACTTGGTTTTAATCCTCTTTTTTTCCCCAAGTAAACAAACAAGCCAAGTTTGCGCCTGAAGTGTTTTCAGGTAAATCATGGTAAAAATGGCATAAGCTCTGATCAGGTGTATATTGCGTGTTACAAACGTTCTGCACACTGCGCATGCGTGGACCATTGAGATGATATAGTTTTCATTTCAAGTCAGTCGGTTAAACGTTCAGTCAATTGAAGAAATGCGACCAGTCCATAACAGTGCTGCTGCTTATTTTGCCAAAGCAGCTGTTCATCCAAATCAACTCATTCAAGAGTCATCTAATTATGACGAACACGATAGGTGGAAACATAAGCGCCCGAAAGCTGCTTTGCTTATCGATTCTGGTACCTCCGTACAACCCTAAATAGGGTGAGCCAGGTGCTCGCTAACACTTAATACAAGACTATTCCATACCGATTAAGGGATAGAAGTCCAAGGGACTGTAATCCATCAAGCCATATCAGGTTATCAGGTTATCAAATGCGACCAGGAACACATGGACCTAGCAGACTTGGACAAGTCTCCTAGGTCCATGTTTGGACAAGATTTTTCAAATGTCTTTCTACAGTAAAATTAAACGATGGGAAGCGTTGAACGCTGCATATCTGGACTGGTAGGAGGAATTTAACAAGTTTGTCTATCAGTAAGAAGTTAAAAGATTGGCTTTTTCTGTAGGTAATGATGCACTTTAACTATTCTAATACAAAAGAGGCGGAAGAAGGTTTGGCCAATAGCTTTAAAAGGGATATGAAAGCATGTTTTTTTTTTGCTGTTGTTTTTGTTTTTTTACTTCTAGCCAAGAAAGACTCGAAACCTGCCGTGCCTTATTACCTTGGGTGAGCAATGAAAATAATCTTTGCTAGGTTTAATAATTTTACTTTATATTTTTGTATTTTTATTTATTTTTTACATGAGACCAAATAACAGTCTGTACCTTGCCCCACCTTTGCAATGAGTTGCCCAGTATGGCACTACTTATGCTTGCGTCCGCCGAACTTCAATTTGTATATTTTTGGGACGAAACTCTTGAAATAATATTGAAATAATGTTGGATTCAATATTTATCATACATATCCTCCAGAAGATGTGCTTTACATTTATGGAAAATACTAAGGAAAGTGGTCTCTAGCTAGCTCCACCTTTGCTATGAGGAGCTCGACGTTGCACTACTTATGCTTGTTCCGCCGAAACGTTTAGTTAGTAAATATATATTCGGCACGAAACACTTGTAGTTTCTATATTCGGCTAAGAAATAATGTTGGATTTAATATTCACTTAATATGTATCATAAAGAATTATAGTTGTAGTGTTTGTTCTTTATTTTTTTTTTGGATTTTAGCACATACTAGTAATGAATGTTATCTCTCAGATATATCGAGTCCTACACTGCAAAATTACCACCGCGATCTCCTGAGCGTTAAGATGGGTTAATTTAATATTTGCTATCAATAATAACGTTGAATAAAATTACATCCTTTCTAAGAGAAAGAATGGGCGAAAGTAGAAAACCAAACATTGGTTTTCCACTTTCTAAATTGAATTTCTTAAATGAAAAATAAATAAAATACAAAATGGAAATAAAATAAATAGACTGCACCCCTTTAGATGCCTAAACAGGATGATAAACTAAATTTTGAACAGAGATTATTATTATTATTATTATTATTATTTGAAGTAGTAGTAGTAAAAATTAATTGGCTACTTGAAGTCATCTAAAGAATCTCAAAAAAAAGTGGAAAACTGATGATCACCAAAAATTTATAATATTATTATAAGTACTTACGAGTGAATGCAGACTTTTTCTCCTGTGTGCTGGTTTTGTTGGTTAGGTAAATATAAATAAAATAAATGAGTAAATCTAAGCGTTAAGAAAAAACAATCATTTATTGTCGAATGTTAATTAGTAAAAACAAAACACACATAAAAATAATAAAACGTATATTGCAAATTAAGTTCCGATGTTTTTGGGTCTTTGAATTACAAATTCTTTTCATATCAGGCACAATATTAGAAAGTTGAATTCTCTCGTATTTGGTGTAGCGTCGAGTCTGTTCCTGGGCTTTGATTTCGTTGCAGCATAATATGAAAATCCTGCCTCGCATAAATATGTCGTTGTGAAAGGAAGTAAAACAAGAATAGCTAGTTTTAACATGCTGGGGTACTCTTCTGTCAAATTTATCCAGAAATCATTTATAGGCAGTTCCTTGTATTTTTGTTTTAAATCAAAGTCACTAGCTCAGTCGATTAAATTTTCATAGTCACTTGCGCTGAAGCCTAATAGCTTAGCTGTCACTATAAATGGATTCAGAACCCAGGAATTGTCCTCGCTAGATTTCGGAAAATATTGCAAAAGGGTTGATTGCAAGTCACGTAAGTGTTCTAAAATTACATTAGATACTTCTTCATTTACTTTTATTTCAGTCAAAAATTCATGCAAGGTGGGAAAACAATCAAAATTATTCTGTTCAACTATAGAAATCCAGAATGGCAACTTCCTATCAAAAGAAAATTGTAATATTCTTTCCTTGTAATGATAAGTTAATTTCATTGCACTTTGTAAAAATATCTGTCAGATACGCAAGACTCATCAACAATGAAGAATTTCTTAATAATTCTATAAAATTTTGTCCTAAATGATGTGATATCAAGAAGACCATTAACTCACTACGAAATTCAAAAAGCCTTAATGCTTTTCCTCTGGATAGCCATCTCACTTCAGCATGTAATAAAAGTGCGTTATGTGCACTACCCATTTCATCGCAAAATTTTAAATAATCTGGATTGAAGTGGTCGAGATTTTACATAGTTCATCATTTTTAAAACTTCATCCAAAATAGTTCTTAAATATGTAGGAATTCTTTTTGTTACTTGGGCTTGTCTATGCAAAACACAATGACTTTTGGTGGCTCTTGTAGCTACTTGCAGGATACGTGTTACAACTCCCTTCACCTTTCCTACCATTGCTTGAGCACCATCTGTACAAATATCAATACACTTCTCCCAACCGATTTCCTGTTTTGTAATGTAATTATCAATACAGTTGAATATATCTTCTGCGGTAGTTTTTTCTTGTAGATATTCACACATGAGTAAATCTTCTTCAATACTTTTATCAAATATGTAACGAACAAACACTAGTAATACAGCGAGTCTTGCGACATCTGTAGATTCATCCATATGCAATGAATATTCACTGCAAAGTATAAGTCGATGAATTAGCCATTTTTCTATGTCAGCAGAAAGATCTTTGATGCGGCGTGAAACAGTATCATTTGATAATTGTACTGCATCTATTTTTTTAGCAAGCTGCTCGTTTAACATGCATGATACAATGTCTTTCACACAAGGCTTAATGAGCGTCTCACCAATTGTATGAGCTTCACCATGAAGTGCAATGCGGTAACTCACGCGAAAAGACGCCTCTGTTGCATTTTCAGTTGTAGCAATTGTAGCCATTTGAAGTTTAGATTTTTCAAGCGAGTCACGTCGTCTCTTAAAAAAATGTATATCTTTTCCTTTGTAATCAGTGTGTTTCGTTTCGAAGTGCCTACGAAGTTTAGCTAGAGCCAAAGAACTGTTTTCTAGTATTTTATTACATAAAACACACATTGCATCAGGAGCATCTGTATTGCCAATACACGTAAATCCATAATTTAAATAACGTTTATGGTACTTCCGTTTACGTCTGTTCTTAGATGACTCTTGTTCTTTAATATTAGCTTTTGAAGAAACCACAGTTTGCAATTCCATATCTTCTCCAATCATACAAGTAGATGTGTCAGCAGAAGTACTTGCTCCTCCTTGTGTTAAAGTTTCTGTCTTTAAACAAGGATTCATGGATATTTTTTCAATAATATTCAAATTCCAATATTTGCCAGAGCTATAATAAAAACAAATAGAATTGTGTTGTAAAGGTAACTTTAGTATGAAAAACAATAAGATAATAAATAAAAAATGTCGAATTAAAAAAAAAGTAAATGCATAAAGCAAAATAGTAAAAAAAGACTGCTGCACTCAAAAGTAAATATGCATTGTAATAATACTTGTAAGAAAAGTACTGAACCGTATAAAATAATGTAAAATCAATTGTAATAAGACTGATTTGATAAAATGTTCAGTAACAAAAAATAAACAGTTCGAAATAAATAAGATATTAATTATAAAATTAGTTAAAAGATTAAGAAGAATTCTTTTTTTAAAAGTCGCCTCCCCTACTCCCTTAGCTGATTTTTTTTTTCGAGGGGCCCGGTTCAAACAAATTTACTCGTAAATACTTTCGAAAAGTTTTTAAAGTTCATACATTAACATAAGTATTAATAATTAATTATGGCATAATCGTAAAGAGTATTAGTACACTTGTGTATAGGGTGTGTCATGTTGACAAATATAAATTGCATTTAAATTAGTTAAAATGTCAATCTTAAATTTAAGTTATAAAGTCAATGTTATTAAGTTATAAAGTCAATGTTAAATTAAGTTATAAAGTCAATCACTGGACTAATGAAATGTTGTAGCATGTCGTAGTTTATTCAGGCAAACATCATTAAATTAATTTGTGCTGATTTTCATTAACATATCCCATTCTGATCACGAAATAATAATATTTATAATATTATTATAAGTACTTACGAGTGAATGCAGACTTTTTCTCCTGTGTGCTGGTAGTTTTCCCCTCCTTTTGTACATCCTGGAGATCTTTGTAGGCTTCAGGTTGATGACTCACTATCTGTTCCGTCACAAACACCTTTAATAAGAGATTTCTTAATACCAAAATTAACCAAAGTGCCTTGTCTCTTATTCGTATCAGATTTTAACTCTGTATTCCTATTACTTTAAAAAAAAATCACGGCACTCCGGTTTCAGAACAAGCACTTACACACTGCAATACGAACTTGCGAAGAAAGTATTCAGTATTAATAGATTTGAGAAACGGATACAGATTACCTTGATCTTCAATTTCAGTGGAAAATTTTTCTTTATACTTCCTTGCTGATTGGTCACTGATATTTGCAACACAGATGTTATTTCGTTCAGTTTTGAGAACACGCCGCCCATTGTTGTAGTCGGCTTGCAGGCATTTATGATCGGTCATAAACGGCGGTATCCTCTTTCCCGATTGTGGAATGATTTTAATGTGTGAAAGTTAACGATAATTCATGAATATTTCCATGTTTAAAAATATGCTGCTTGGTCACTGACATTTGCTACACAGATGTCATTTCCCTGAGTTTTGAGAACGGAGGATATGACCCCAATTGTTGTAATGGGCTTGCAGGCAATTTTTATGACCCGTCATAAACAGCGACATTCCCTTTCCCAAATGTTGAAAGGTTTTTATTTGTGAAAATTAACGATACACAGTGTTATTAGGTGTTCTATTCACGAATATTATTCTTCTCAGAATATTTCCGCTATAAAATATTTATTCGTGTAAAATGCCTAGAAAACTAAAATGACAAATTCCAGAACTTCTCGCGGGACACCTATTCACCTTCCGCGGAACACAGTTTGAGAAACCCTGGTCTAACCCATGGTTTCCCAAATGCGGTCCGCGGAACACTGGCATTCCGCGAGAAGTTCTCCTGGAATTTGCATTTTAGTTTTCTAGGCATTTTACACGAATAAATATTTTATAGCGGAAATATTCTGAGGAGAATAATATTCGTGAATATGTCGAAAAGCTCAGACCCAGAACGCCTAATTACATCTGTGTAGCAAATGTTAGGGAACAAGCCATGTATTTTTAAACGTGGAAGTGTTCATGAATTTTCGTTAATTTTCACACATTGAAACCTCTCAACATTTGGGAAAAGGGAATACCGCTGTTTATCACCGATCGTAAAAATTGTCTGCAAGCCGATTACAACAATGGGCGGCGTATCCTCTGTTCTCAAAACTGAATGAAATAACATCTGTGTTGCGAATGTTACCAATCAATAAGAAAGTATAAAGAAATTTTTCCACTGAAATTGAAGATCAAGGTAGTCTTGTATCCGGTTCTCAAATCTAGTAATACTGAGATCAAATCTAGTAATACGTGCAAAGAAAGTAATACTTTCTTTGCACGTATTACTAGATTTGTCTTTGAGTCAAAGACGTATGCTAAGAAAGAGTATATTTTTATAATCTTTATATTTATCCTCCTTAATAAAGGAGAATAAATATAAGGAGAATAAATATAAAGGAGAATAAATATAAGGAGAATAAATATAAAGGTGTATAAATATTTTTATACTCCTTAATAAACATCGTGGAGACAGTTAAAACACGCTGCTCTGAACCAAAAACCAAAATTAAAAATAATAAACCGAAACCAAAATTATTATGAACTGAATCAAAAACCAAACCAACCCCAAAAACATGACAAAAAATCGTCTTGTTTGGATTAATTTGTTCGCAAATGTATGAGGAGAATATTTATATTCATTGGCTAATAATAATAAATAAGTTTAACTGATGATGAACTGAAACGCTCTTTAGGATCCAAAAGTATAGTCATTGGTGACATTGTAACTACTTACTTATAGACAAACTTGTTATATGTCCTCCTCCTCCTGCCAGTCCAGATATGCGGCATTGATCGCTTCTCCTCCTTTAATTTTTCTCCAGAAAGACATTTGAAAAATCTTGTCCAAACCAGATACCAAAAAGTCTCCTAGGTCCATGTGCTGGTCGCATTTCTTCAATTGTACTGAATGTTTAACCTACTGTCTTGAAATGAAAACTACGTCATCTCAATGGTCGACGCATGCGCAATGTGCAGAACTTTTTGAAACACGCAAGCTACATCGGATTGTAGGTAATGCTAATGACACCTTTACCACGATTTGCCTCAGCCCCCTGAAAATACTTCAGGCGCAAATTTGGCTTGTTTGCTTACTTGTGAAAAAAAAAGACGATTAAAACCAAGTATATAAAATTTCTTGGTATCTTTAACGATAATATCCATTGGTTAGAAATTCTACTTAAATAAGATGTAGAATACCTTCTAACTTGTCGATTGTGACTGCTGGTGCATTAATATGTACTTCCTTTATTTTCTAAATATTTTAAAATTTGTATAATTAACTAATCGGTAACTAATATTTACTATTGGATACTTGGATAAAATATTATTTTTCTTTGAGTATAAAGAAAATAATTTAAAGAATATGTTTACACCATTTTATATCGTACAATAGTATTGCATAATAAAAAACAGCATAAATGTGAACACAAATTAATTTAGTCTGATTTTCATTGACATTATAATAATTTCAGGTAAGATGAGAGAATTACTCTCGTCTTGATTATAAAATAACGATAAATATTAGTTATGGCTTGCAGGGGTAAAGAAGCGTAGGTAGCGATATATATATATATATATATATATAATATATATAATATATATAATATATACAGGGTGTTCGGGATAAATTTGACATATTTATAATTAATTATATTTTTCCGTAAGTTACATGTATTAACACACACTTCTCTTCATTTAAAAGTTTGGACCCTTCTTCATTCACATACAAGATGTCAGAAAGGATGGATAGCTGGAACCCACCTGAATCATGGAAGAGAATAACTTGTATCATGATGATTCGTGCCCGCCATCAAAATAAGGATATTACGACTGCTGCCCAATGCTCCCTGAATACAGTAAAAACAATCAGGCATGAACTAGAGACTTGCAATGGTGACTACGAGGATGTAGCAAGAAGAAAGATCCCTAGCAGACGATCTGATTGCGTTCGTACAGCAGAATTCCTCGCAAATCTGCAGGAACAGGTGTTGAAGAACCCTGGCATTGGAATTCGGGCTTTGTTCGTGGAGTTGCTAACTGTAGTCAAGCCCTGGATAACAAGGGTAGCCAATGGTAGGCCGTATGTATGGCAGCAGGATTCGGCCCCTTGCCACACCTCTGGGAAAAGTCAAAAATGGTTGTCTGAAAATTTCTACGACTTCACCAGTCCAAATGTTTGGATTCCAAACTCCCCAGACCTTAACCCCATGGATTATTTTGTATGGGGCGCAGTTGAAAAAGACACCAATCGCACTTCCAGTAATACAAAAGCCCAGTTAATGGATAAAATTAAAACAGTTTTTGCGGCCCTTCCCAGGGAGACTGTAGCATCAGCTTGTTCGAGGTTCCGAAGCAGAATTGAAGCTGTGATCGATGCTAATGGTGGTTATTTTGAGTAAATCTTGTTGATAGTATTGTAATTAACTCTGCCTGTAATGTTTTTTTTGTCAATTCATTAAATTTAATAGATACAAAGAAGATTTTCTTTTTCCTTACGAAACTGTCAAATTTATCCCGAACACCCTGTATATATTATATATATATATATATATATATATATTATATATATATATATATATATATATATATTATATATATCTTAGAGATTATATTATATATATATATATTATATATATATATATATATATATATATATATATATAATATAATCTCTAAGATATATATAATATATATATATATATATATATATATATATATATATATATATATATATTATATATATCTTAGAGATATATATCTTAGAGATATATTCATTACTAGGATGTGCTAACAAAATTGCAATTTTTGGAGTTTTTCATAATACGTCCTTCCCTATGGTTTAACACCGCACACTCAGTCTCTTACAATACTTGGCGTTCCCTTTCCCGCGATTCCAGTACTGCACGTCTCAAAACTACTTCAGGTTTAAACCGAACTATTTCTCATTTTACGGAAGAGTAATAATTATCAAAACCATTATTACGCCAATGTACATGCATACAATTAATATTACTGATGTTGAGGGACTAGAAGAAAATCAGCTTTACAAACCATTGATAGACTTTTTCTGGAATAATAGAAAACGTGAAGTCAGGAAAGACTATCTAAAATTAAAAAGCAGTCAAGGGGGATTCTTACTTCCCAGTTTTAAATGTTTATTTTACGCAAATACTCTTAAAACCATACGGAAGGCTTTCAAGTCTAACCATATTTCAGGCAACTTAATTAAATACTTCCTAGGACATTTCCTTCCCTACTTCGGGATCACGGGTCATGCTGGCCCCTGCGCGGAGGTTTTGCCCAACTGGTATTATTCACTTAGTAAACAAATCAAAAAATTTAAAACAGAGGGAATAGATATATTAAAATTAAAACCACAAGAAAATTGCATTTTTCCAGATGTGATACGCCAATTTTAGATACAAATATGGAAATCCTATTCCAAAACATCAGGAATAGCTGAGGACAGCCATTTCACAGGGATTTAGCATGGCGCGAATAGCCTACGGACAACTCCCTGTGAAACTGGTAAAGTCCCTCTATAGATCAGGTCTGTGCGATCCCTTTTGTGACGTCTGCCAGAGCGTTGAAACCGTGGTACATTTCTTTTACTTTTGTCCCCCCACCCAACGTGTCTGGCAAAGACTAAGTACAGTGTTGGGAATCCCGATGCTGACAAATGGAGGAGGTCGTACATCTGCAATTCCCCCCTCCAGTCAAAAAAATCCAAAAATTCACAATTTTTCTGATCAACGTGATCAAGTATCACATCTGGAAAGTGCGGAAAAAGTCCCAGATACGGGACGAAAGCGTAATCTACGCAAGAGTCCTAAGCGGGCTCTATTTCTATCTGCGAAGGTTTTTAGCCCAAGAAAGAGATCTCCGAGGAGATTACAAATGTGTAAACAAATGGTGCAAACCACCCATAATGTTTCCTTATACAGAGGCAAATAAAATCCTGACTCTTCCTATAAGGTAATCCACAGGTCTTATAGTTCAACAAACAGGAGGGGATCGGCCTGAGAACCCGAGCGGCGAAGGCTTACGTCGAAGCGGTGCGGCTCCTCGTGAGCTGCATCACTCGGGCCAGGTTCTTCCCCCAAATCTCCGTTCTCAGTTTTCTTTTTTCCCTCTGTCCACCTTCAAAACAATGGATCCCTTTAATTCGGCACTAAGCTAATTAGTTAAGTTCCAAAATTCAATCCTATATAATTTAAGTTTAAATTGTTTTCCGTTTTTCC
The DNA here is from genome assembly GCF_054136105.1 of Typopeltis vanoorti. Taxonomy (NCBI): domain Eukaryota; kingdom Metazoa; phylum Arthropoda; class Arachnida; order Uropygi; family Thelyphonidae; genus Typopeltis; species Typopeltis vanoorti. The sequence goes on along the minus strand of NC_143555.1, from coordinate 143,872,748 downwards.
TCCTTGTAGGAACAGGAGACATCTTCAGACACCTGCTTTAATCTAGTTTAAGCTATGCAGTAAAGTACGTTTAAAGTTTTCTTTAGAACAAGTGAGAAGAGATGAGGTGTACGGACCGTTTAGCCACAACCTCTCGGTTACATAGCTAAACAGGTTGACTGAGGCCTCTTTATTATCTCTTACTATCATACTCTACCTTTCGATCTCTTACTACATGCTGACCCTCAGCACTCTTTATACTATATATATAAATATATTAAATATAAATATATTAAATATATATATACAGCTTCACCGGTTTCAGCTATCACAAGTAGGGGAGGACCTGAGAACCCGAGCGGCGAAGGCTTACAGCGAGGCGGTGCAGTTCCTTGTGAGCTGCATCACTCGGGCCAGATCCTTCCTCCACCTCTAAGTTGAACTTTCAATTTTTGCTTTTCTGTGTACTTTTTTGTTTTTGTTTTGTTACATGTTTCCTTTTTAGGATTTTTCCTTTTTTGTAAAGTGAAAAATCAACGACCGTTTTAGAAACGCCCCTGGGGGGCAAACAGCTAAAACAGGTTAACTGAGGCCTCTTTAACCTGCTCTACCACTATGCACTCTATCTTTATTTCCTCTCCTACTATCTGCTGACTCTCAGCCTATCTTACTCTACAGGCCGATGATGAAGATTTGTTGAACTCACAAATTATTAATTATTATTATATATATATATATATATATATATATATATATATATATATATATATATATATATATATATATTAAATATATATATTAAATATAAATATATATATATTAAATATATATATATGTTACCAAATTTTTTGCCGGCCTTCAGCATCTCAAGGCTTCTCGAGATGCCTTGCGAATCCCAATCTTATTCGATTTCTTCGAAATATATAGAAGGATCATCAGGTTAAATTTTCGATCTCAAGATCTGATGTTCATGATTTTTTTATATCATACTCCAGCTTTCCCTACTTCTAAATTACAGATCCGACATGATTACCTTTATAGTTATTAGCCTTTAATTAGGCAATGTGGTCCTGGTTTCTCAGGGTTTCCCAAATTGTGTTCCGCGGAAAACTGGTGTCCGTGATGTCAGTGACCAAGCAGTGTATTTTTAAACATGGAAGTAATTCGGGAAAGGGAATACCGCTGTTTATGACCCGTCATAAAAATTGCCTGCAAGCCGATAACAACAATGGTCGGCGTATCCTCTGTTCTCAAAACTGAACGAAATAACATCTGTGTTGCAAATGTTAGTGACCAATCAGCAAGGAAGTATAAAGAAAATTTTTCCACTGAATTTGAACATCAAGGTAGTCTGTGTCCGTTTCTCAAATCTAGTAATACTGAATACTTTCTTCGCAAGTTCGTATTCTAAGGTAAAAGTGCTTGTTTTGTAAACGAAGTGCCGTGATTTTTTAAAAGTAATAGGCCTACAGATTTAAATTTTAATGTGAATAAGAGACAAGGGACTTTGTTTAATTTTGGTGTTAAGAAATATCTTATTGAAAAGGTTTCTATAAAGAAAAACCATGTGTGATTGGAAACCACTAAAAAAATTAAATTAAACTCGGATATTTATTTTCGATTTTAACTAATTATTCAAACTAATATTATATTTTATTAGTTTAATATCGTGTTAAATAAATTATTAACTTCCACTATTGAGTTATGGATAAATCATACAGATTCTGAGCTCTGAACCAACCTCACTTACCGAAAATTATACAACATTTATTTATTTATTTATATACTATGTTAGTTTAATATCGTGTTAAATTAATTATTAACCTCCACTACTGGGATACAATTATAATTTCCGATTTTGGGTTTAGTTTACAATTTTGGTTCAGTGCTGCGTGTTTTAACTGTCTCCACGATGTTTATTAAGAGCTGTGCGTTTTAAACAGTGTAAACAAGTTGACATTCATAGTGTTTTACTCATTCTGTGTAGCTATAAAACGCCAAGAGAGCGTGCAAAAATATGTACTCTTTCTTAGCATACGTCCTTGACTTAAAGAAAAATTGCCAGTGAGTGTGGTGTTGGTTTGAGTACTGTTAATGCGATTTTGAAAAAGATTTGGGAAACAGATATCTTTTCTTCTGATAGAAAAAGAAATTGTGGGCGAAAAAGGTAAACTGCACTTACTCAAGATCGTTTACTGTTTAGGAAAAGCAAAAAGAATCCAAGATTGTCTGCTGTAGAATTAAATAGAGACTTGGCAGCTAGTGGGATCAATATTTCTGTCATGACATTCCGTTAAAGATTGTCGGAAACAGGAAGGACTGTTCACAGACCGAAAAAAGAAACAACTGTTGACAAAGGCTATGCAGAAAAAGTGTCTCCAGTGTGCAAAGATTACAAAGATCGGACTGTTGAGAAGTGGAAGAAGGTCATTTCTCATATGAGAGCCATTTCTTTGTCCAAGGAGTTCCCGCTGTTCGCAAATCAACAGCTGAGAAGACTTTTCCGACTCACATTCAACAAGCTTCAAACACTCAGCTAAAAAGATGTTCTGGGGTTGTTTTGCACATAACGGTCCAGGTTACTTGTGCCCGTTGACGGTATGATGAAAAGTGACCAATACATAAAAATATTGGAGAAAGAATGGTCCCACAGATCCAGAAAGACAGACAACTCATCATCCAACAGGATTTCGCTACATGTATGTCACACTTCAAAAAAGTGAAAGAATTCCGCAAAAATGACAACATCCAATAGTTTCAATGGCCAGGTAATTCTGCTGTCATTGATCCAATAGAAAATTTGTGGACCATAGCGAAAAATAGACCAGGAAAATTAAGTTGTGATACAAAGGATAATTTAATACGATCCATTATAAAAGTATGGTTTCAAGATGTAGAAACAAGAAAAATGTGTTCTATTTTGGTAGAATCCATGCCTAAGCAAATTAATGAACTTATTAGTAAAGTTTTTTTTGCACTTATTTTCTTTTAAAATCTGAGTAATCAGTATAATTTCTTCGTTACTATATCACGTAACGAAGTACAGTAGCCCCCCCCCCCCCCCCTCTCGTATCAACGGAGTTTGGTTCCATCGTCTTCTGCGGATACCTGAAACTGCTGATAGTAGCGAGCCTTATATATATACTATGTTTTTTCCTATACATAAATACGTATGACAAAGTTTAATTTATAAATTACGCACAGTAAGAAATTGACAACAATAACTAATAATAAAACAGAACCATTATAACAACATACTGTAATAAAGTTATCTGAATGTGAATGGAATCTTAGCAACCTCAGAGAAGTGTGTAGCTTTCTCCACCTTTGCAACGAGTTGCCCTGGTGTTGGACTACCTGTGGGATCAGACGAATGGTCTATTACTAAAAGAAAGAGCCGGCGATGTAAAATTACATAAGCAAAGTGGACATTAGATCCAACATTATTTAAAGCTGAATGTTTGGAGAGACCATGAAAGTTTCGAAAGTTAATATGTTCGGAACGAGGTTGACTGAAGCCGCGGATAAATAGTTACTACTATATACTTATATACAGTAAAACCCATTTTTTACACTTTTCAGGGGACTGATGGAAAAAAGTGCAAATAGCAGGAAAGTGTAAGTGTAAATAGCAGGAAATGTAAAAAAACATTTTAAAAAGGCTAAAAGATGACTTACTGCTAGTATGTGAGTCTACATACCAGATTACAAAATATAATAACTGAAAATAAATGAATTTACAATTACCTACATTTATCTATTTAAAAAAAAATCTTTAATTGTTGACTGTTTTTGCTTTACGTTTTTTTTTTTTTTTTGACTTAGCGCCACATTGCTTTGCATTGAGTTCAATGCTTGATATGTTTTTTTTACTATCGTGTTCAAAGTGGACACGGAGAGTCCAAAATCTTACTAAATGCACAGGTGTTCCGGCATGTCAATTTACACATCGCAGAATTGCCATCTTTTCTTCTACCAAAATACATTTTCTCTCTTGTTTCTCCATGTTACTAACATGGATAATCCACCACCGCAACTCGAAAGCAACTTTCACACGCTAAATTACGTTGCAGAAATTCTGCAATTCGTACTGTGATTCAAAAATCGGGGTATCGCTCATCACTACAGTACTGCTGCATGAGCGCAAGTCACCGTGATGGCGGAAACGAAACTACAGCCTAAAGCAACGCCACCTGAGAACAGAAATGCGCAGATTACCGCTGAAATCGATTCGAAAATCGGTATTGCCACCGAGAAAAAAAACACAAATCACGGGAAATAACGTCCTCATCAAGTTGTTAATGGCAGGCAAACAATACAGCGTGAGAATAGGCCTTGAGACGGGACCAACAGAAAATGACGTAAATGGCAGGAAAACGTAAATTATGGGAACATGAAAACGGAGTTTTACTGTATATTTTTGTATGTATATATATAGTATATAATAATATAATAATATATATATATTTATAGTCCTTATAAGGACTGGCTTAAAGGGGCGAAGCAAGAATGCTTTTCATATTCCCCGTTATCTGTAGAGGACAGTGTAGGGATAAGGTGTTATTGAGCAATTAAAGCTCTGATCATGGCAGGAGGGTAACAGCAATAGCCGAACCTCAGTTAGAACTTCATTGGCTACAGCATTGCCATCCATTACCCTCCAAGGGTATTGGATTGAATGAATCAATCACCACATCTCACGGTCGATTGATTCATTCTATCTATATTTTATATTCATTTATATATATATATATATATATAGTGTGTATGTATGTATATATATATATAAGTATATTTTTGTATATATATATATATATGTATATATATATATATATATATATATATATATATATATATATAAGTATATATTATTATACTTTATATATATATATACTTATATTTTATATAAATATATTATATATATATATATATATATATATATATACTTATATTTTATATAAATATATTATATATATAAATATAAATATATATTATATATATATTTATATTTTATATAAATATATTTTAATAAATATATATTTTATATATGTAAATATATATGTAAATATATTATATATTTTTTATATAAAAAACACAAAATGAATGTTATTTTAATCAATGTGAGAGAGAATAGAATACTCTCATCTTCCCCGAAATTATCATAATGTCAATAAAATCAGATTGGTTGATTGGTTTTTTCGGTGGCTAATGATGCACTTGAACTTGTAAAACTCGATGTAGTTTGGAAATACCAAAGCGCTTTACATCAATTTTTACAGAGGTCAAGTCCCATGGGAACGTTACAAAAATAACCTTGTTTGTCTCTATATGTTTTATGTTAAATATTATTGTAAATTACTGTATGGGAATTAACTGTACTTATTGCTTTAACTAAAATTTGTAGAATGTAAAAAACAAAGGCAATGCTTTGCCACCAGAACTTTGTATAATAGCTATGCATAAGGGCATAAAAAAGTTGTTTACGATTTAAGTGTATGAGAAAGTTGTTTGCGAGCTCTGCGCATAAACACCTTCAAAGTCAGTGTCAAAGAGATCAGCAACGTTCAGACAAATTTCCGCTGCCCGACAAGATAGGATTAATAGAATGCACGGAGGAGAAGAAAGGACGGGTTGGTCTTAAAAGAAGATGGAGTCATGCCAAATTCTTCGGGGTTACAACCTTTCGTGAAAGCTCCTGGAGAAGGTGTAATAAAAAGGGACTGAGCCGAAGATTGAGAAGAGCCAGTCGGCGGCAGTTTCAGTAATCGGAGGCTGCAGTTAGAGCGATTGGAGTCGTCAGTCAAGGAGCCAGTCGTCGGTAGTCAGCAGAGAGTTATTGGAAGAGGCAGAAAAATATCGGGAGTAGGATCCAGAGGACCGGACGTTATGGGAGCCTATGCCAGAGGAGAAATTGGGAATGATGAGAGAACAGCTGATGTAAATACCTGAAGCAGTTTCGCTCAGAAGTCCTTTTGCCGAAGGAGATTAACCTCTTGCCAGAGCTATTCGAGTACTGCAGGTTGCAGTCCACAGCCCGCAAATTCCCGATGAGATACTGCTGATGCAAACACTACTGAAGATTACTTTCATCTCAAGTCCAAGACTTTAGATGAAAGAAAAGCCATAGAGACTTTAGTAAAAGACTTTGGATTGAATGTGCGATACAGAGACTCTGTAAGTTTATTCTTTTTTTTTTTTTACATTTCCTTTTATAATCTAGGAGATATATTATAGATGGACTGATAAGAATTAGTTTAATAGTAATAAGAAGTGTCCATAAGAGTGTCATTTGGAATGGTAATGATTGGCATAAGATTTGTGAAATAATTTGGCATAGTTGGCTAACCTCTTATTGAGTAAATCAGTTTTCAATAATTTTGATTTAATAAGCAGAGAAGTAATTGAGTAATTGTATTGTATAATTAATTAGTATTGAAAAGGTAATATTTGTTTCTTTATGCTGAAAGTCTAACGGAGAGGTAGAGAGAGTAACTTTCCTATCGTTTAATTAACGTACTTTGATATTAATATAAATAAATGCGTTTTATTTATATGTCAATAGAGTGCCGCCTGATTCTTTAAATTATAATGCACTGTTCCTAAATAAATTCCGACTTGTGATCGGGGAAACAACTAAGGCATGTCAAGCGTAGTTTAAGTACTTGTGAAATTACGACTGTTTACGTAAACTTTATTGAAGGAATTTATGCTAGTGAGCGAGCGATCTACTGGACGCATTACTGACTCTTATGCCGATAAAGAAATATTGGTGGTGCAGTCTTAACAAATAAATTTTCCAGTGTTCATAGGCATATGACTAGTAAATGCGAAGATTACGAGAGAAAAAGCACACATTGCTAATTAGAATAAAGAGTTAATACCCTGTCTACAATAAAAGCATTAAACATCTATTATTACAAACTATTCTAGTGCAAAACAGGCGGAAGAAAGTTTGGTCAATAGGTTTAAAAAAAAGATATCAAAGCATGTTTTTTTTTTGTTTGTTTACACCTAGCCACGAAAGACTCAAAACCTCCAGTGCCTTATTACCCTGGGTGAGCAATGAAAAAAAATTGCTAATTTTAATAATTTCAGTTTATATTTTTGTATTTTTATTTATTTTTTTCATGAAACCCTATTCCAGAGACCAAATAAACTTTTGTAAGCTATTGCATACCTCCAATAAGCTGTTTTCTAGTGGCTATTTTGATTCAAACAGAAAAGAAGATGGAAATTTCGATAAAAGCCAATTGCGAATGTCCGATACTTCACTTGTCCAAGCTAAATTGGTAATAAGGTATATATTATTATTACCAATAATAATACATATATTTTATATTTTAGCCCTTTTTGACAGTTCATTTAATCTGAAACGCAAGACAGCACTTTCTGTGGTAATTTAAGTAGTTACAATGTCACAAATGAATATTCTTTTGGATCCTAAACAATGTTTCAGTTCATCGTCATTTAGACTTAAAACGATGATTAGCCAATGAATATAAATATGCACCTCATACAACTACAGTAACGCACAAATTAATCCAAACAAGACGATTTTTCGTCATGTTTTGGAGGTTGGTTTGATTTTTGATTTAGTTCACCATAATTTTGGTTTCGGTTTACTACTGTCGATTTTGGTTTTAGTTCAAATTTTGGTTCAGTGCTACTTGTTTTAACTGTCTCCACGATGTTTATTAAGGGCTGTGCGTTTTAAATAGTGTAAACAAGTTGATATTCATAGTGTTTTACTCATTTTGTGTAGCTATAAAATGGATACATCTCCAAGAAAGCGTGCAAAAATATGTACTCTTTCTTAGCATACGTCCTTGACTCAGAAACATATTGCCAGTGAGTGTGGTGTTGGTTTGGGTACTGTTAATGCGATTTTGAAAAGGTTTAGGGAAAGAGATACCTTTTCTTCTGATAGAAAAAGAAATTGTGGGCGAAAAAGGTAAACTGCACTTACTCAAGATCGTTTACTATCTAGGAAAAGCAAAATGAATCCAAGATTGTCTACTGCAGAATTAAATAGAGACTTGGCAGCTAGTGGGATCGATGTTTCTGACATGACAATTCGTTGAAGATTGTCGGAAACAGGGAGGAGTGTTCACAGACCAAAAAAGAAACAACGGTGGATAAACGCTATGCAGAAAAAGCGGCTCCAGTATGCAAAGATTACAAAGGAGAGCGAGATCCCTATGTTAGCAAATCAACAGCCGAGAAGACTTTTCTGACTCACATTCAACAGCTCCAAACACTCAGCTAAAAAGATGTTCTGGGGTTGTTTTGCACATAACGGTCCAGGCACTTGTGCTTGTTGACGGTATGATGGAAAGTGACCAATACATAATAATATTGGAGAAAGAGTGGTCCCGTCCCACAGTTTCCAGAAAGTCAGAGAACTCACCTTCCACAGGATTTAGCTCCATGCCACACTTCAATTCAGGATTTCGCTCCATGCCTAAGCAAATTAATGAACAGAGGAGCATATATAACTTTTTAAGCGGAGTTTAATTTTTGTACTTATTTTCTTGCAAAATTAAAATTTTCCTTTAAAACCTGAGAATTCACATAAAAAAAAGAAACACGAAATAACATTCACAATACCTAAAATTGTTGTTGTTGTATTCAAGTTGAGAGAATTAATCTCATCCTATCCTACCTGAAATTATTAAAGTTTAATCAAAATCGGACGAAAAAATTGTGTTGATAAATACGCTGTTTTTTATTATGCAATACTATTCTAACAAAATGGTATAACAATATTATTAAAAATATTTCTTTATACTTAAAGAAACCTAAAACTCATTCAAAGCATCAAAAATGAAATATTTATTTCAGATTTATTATTAATATTAGTATTAAAATCTTTAGAAAATAAAGGAAGAAGGATAATAATGCGCCAGGAGTCACAATCGACAAGTTAGATGGAATTCTACATCTTATTTAGGAGAATTTCTAAGTAATGGATATTATTGTTAAAGATAGCAAGAAATTTTACATACTTGGTTTCAATCCTCTTATTTTCCCAATTTAACAAACGAGCAAGTAATCGAAGTTTGTGCCTGCAATAATTTCAGGTCGAGGCAACCCGTGGTAAAGTTGGTATTACTGATCTCTTGCCTAAGTATCCCATAATGCAAAGCACATATCAGTGTTGGAACGCCGCTTTGGTTGACTGGATTTTAACAGTTGGAATCATTATTGAACTTTATTTTTTATATGAATCGGATACGAACTGCTTGTAGTCACAGACAAAATTACTTGAAAAATAAATTAGAATCATTTTTAGTTATTTTGAACCCCTTTAAGTCTTCATAATAACAAAAAATGATTCTACTGGCCTAGTTGTCCTATCGGATTATGCACTCTCAAACCAATAGGTCACGATTTCGAATTCACAATGGCTTTTACATGGGTGTATTATTAGGTCGGAGAGGATTTTTTTTTTTTTTTTTTTTTTTTTTTGTCCGGCAGGAAACCAGACACGGCTTATAAGGCCTCGTGCAGAGAGTTGAAAAAAGTCTACGTTTTCAGTCTCGAGAGTGTTTCCAGATTAGGCATTAACCTAAACCTAGAGTATTGAGCAAAAACATTATTATTATTATTATTATTATTATTATTATTATTATTATTATTATTATTATTATTATTATTAACTGAACAGTACAGGACATAGGATCCACCGGGGCGTATGGCTGACTACCTAACGGTTTGAGGTCCGACGATTACAAACCCTCGACACCGCAAGATAAAAAACGGTAAAAGGATGAGATGAGATGAGATTAATGAAATAATTCGATTTCAATCAAGACTGAGACGTTTTACGTCTCAAATTCCGAATATCAAATATCCCCCTTATATATATATATATATATATATATAAGAGGGATTCCCCCCCACCACCACCGAGTTCCAGACTGGTAGGCCGGTTCTCCTTGAATTCTGATGATTCGAATTTTGAAGACTCGACCCTCAGGGTAGCCCTGAGTTTCCAAATGTTTCAAATAACTTGACAAAAAACGTGACACAAAAACGTTACAAAAAAGGCTTATCATTTTATATTATAGAGTAGATATATATATATATATATATATATATATATATATGTAGAAAGTTTTTTTTTTTACCTTGGGTATACTATATGTTAAAGATATCAAGTATTATTTAAACTTGGTTTTAATCCTTTTTCCCAAGTAAGCAAACAGACAAGTAAGTCAAGTTTGCGCCTGCACATAGTGCAAGACTAAGGCAACTCGTGGTAAACGTGGTTTAAGCTCTGATCACTTTCCTTAGTATTTCCCCTTAATGCATAGCATCATACATCTCCGCAAGGAGTTGTGCTTTGCATCATGGGGCAATACTACGAAAACTCAGACTTGCACTACGTGCAGGCGCACACGTGACTTACTTGTCTGTTTGCTTACTTGGGAAAAAGGATTAAAACCAAGTTTAAATAATTACTTGGTATCTTTAATATACAGGGTGTTCGGGATAAATTTGACATATTTATAATTAATTATATTTTTCCGTAAGTTACATGTATTAACACACACTTCTCTTCATTTAAAAGTTTGGACCCTTCTTCATTCATATACAAGATGTCAGAAAGGATGGATAGCTGGAACCCACCTGAATCATGGAAGAGAATAACTTGTATCATGATAATTCGTGCCCGCCATCAAAATAAGGATATTACGACTGCTGCCCAATGCTCCCTGAATACAGTAAAAACAATCAGGCATGAACTAGAGACTTGCAATGGTGACTACGAGGATGTAGCAAGAAGAAAGATCCCTAGCAGACGATCTGATTGCGTTCGTACAGCAGAATTCCTCGCAAATCTGCAGGAACAGGTGTTGAAGAACCCTGGCATTGGAATTCGGGCTTTGTTCGTGGAGTTGCTAACTGTAGTCAAGCCCTGGATAACAAGGGTAGCCAATGGTAGGCCGTATGTATGGCAGCAGGATTCGGCCCCTTGCCACACCTCTGGGAAAAGTCAAAAATGGTTGTCTGAAAATTTCTACGACTTCACCAGTCCAAATGTTTGGCCTCCAAACTCCCCAGACCTTAACCCCATGGATTATTTTGTATGGGGCGCAGTTGAAAAAGACACCAATCGCACTTCCAATAATACAAAAGCCCAGTTAATGGATAAAATTAAAACAGTTTTTACGGCCCTTCCCAGGGAGACTGTAGCATCAGCTTGTTCGAGGTTCCGAAGCAGAATTGAAGCTGTGATCGATGCTAATGGTGGTTATTTTGAGTAAATCTTGTTGATAGTATTGTAATTAACTCTGCCTGTAATGTTTTTTTGTCAATTCGTTAAATTTAATAGATACAAAGAAGATTTTCTTTTTCCTTACGAAACTGTCAAATTTATCCCGAACACCCTGTATATATATATATATATATATATATATATATAATAAAAAATATAAATAAATAAAAATAAGCTATTCAGCAAAGTATTGTATGCGCTTAGTCTGTCTGCCTGGAATACTGAGGGAATCAATTCCTCAGTATTCAGCAATTATTCTGTCATATAAGACATGAAGTGTCCCACACGAGATATTAGCATTTTGTATCTGTCGGTTGTATTTCTCAGTCCATAGACGGAATTAAAACATACTTTATTATTATTATTATTATTATTATATTATATTGGGTTCATTTCTAAGCTTTGGTTGATTAGCGTTCTACATTGATTTAGAGAACTCTCAGAGGATTCGTATTGCTCCGAATAATGATGTGGATACACATACAGAATCGAATTAATCGTCCTTCAACATGGGTAAAATATGAGTAATTATCAGATATAATACAATCACATTGACAGACTCCAAAGTAACATAGTGTCATTCAAGACGCTGCTTCCCATCTAACCTAACCCTATATCCGTCCAACCTCTAAACACTCTTCTCTCATTAGAAGTGCGCACCAAAAGTCTTAAAATGCTTGATGTTATCCAGAAAAAGGCAATCTGGTTGATCGTTTGATGATTGGGGATCAATCGACCATGAGATGCGGTGATTGATTCATTCAATCCAATACCCTTGGAGGGTAATGGATGGCAATGCTGTAGCCAATGAAGTTCTAACTGAGGCTCGGCTATTGCTGTTACCCTCCTGCCATGGTCAGAGCTTTAATAGCTCAATAACACCTTATCCCTACACTGTCCTCTACAGATAACGGGGAAGATGAAAAACATTCTTGCTTCGCCCCTTTAAGCCAGTCTTTATAAGGACTATAAGGTTGATCGTTTATTCCTCTTCCACATGCGATCCATTTTTGCGTTATAGTTTTTCTACGGGTGTTTTTTCATAAGTAGTGAACTATTGGCTGAACTTTCAGTCATTTTCCAAGCCCGTGGACCTCATATACAGTATATTGTGCATCCTTTAATTGCTCTTAAAAATCTCATCTCTGCAGCTTGTATTTTACGTTTTAACAGTCGATGTTTCTGAACCATATAATATAATACAGTAGAGTGAGAGTGGCCATTACTTTATAAAATTATAGTTGTTTCTCGTTTTCTTTTTTTTTTTTTCTTTTATTCCTTCCATGGTTTTCCTGACATTTCTTTACATTTTGAATTAACAAAGCAATTTCTCAATTCAAATGATGGTAACAATGGTAATAATAAGTATCATACAAAACTACTAATATAACGTAACATCATTGGCCAGAAGGGTGAAGCAAGATGCTTTTATTCCCCGTTGTCTGATAGGGAGGATGAATTGAAGGAAAGATTTATGAGCTGTGAACTCGCCCTGGGGGGGGGGGGGGCACGGAGATTATTCATTGTTGCTAGTATTTAGGATGGCTTTTGGCCTCTTTATTTGAAGAGGTCAGTTTCGTCATAGTTTGTTGCCTGTTTAACTAGATCGTTGGGGTGTGTAGAGACCTTTGAGAAGAATTTTTCCGCTGTAGTTAATAGGAAGGAGTAGATGTAAGGGATGTTTGTATCTCTATGCAGTTGGACGTTCCCTACAAACCACGATGCATCCAAGATGATGCGCAAACACTTATTTTCACTCTCTGCAGCCTGAGGATGTTGGTGTTGGATGTGTGGCTCCAGGCTGGAGATGCATATGTCACTATGGGGCGGATCGTCAGTAGGTAGAGGAGTACTTTGATTCTGGTATTTAGCTTGCTTTTCTATTTATTAGAGGGTAAAGTTGTGCGATGGTTTTAGATGCTTTCGCGCATAAGGCTTTGATGTGTGGGTTGAACGTTAATCTTTTGTCTAGAATTACTCCAAGATATTTTGTTTCTGTTTGCCAGGGGATTTTGGTGTTGAATAGATAAAGGTCTCCCTTGGGAGTTACCAATCTTCTGGTGAAAAGTATCGCTATAGTCTTTTGGGGATTCACTTGTAATCTCCATTTTGGAGAACCATTGTTCTAGTTTTAGTAGATTTTCTAGCAGTTTTTTTGTAACGTGTAGTTGTGGTTGTAGAGATCTGGCAAGCTGCTGTGTCATCCGCATAGAGTGCTAAGATGGATGACATTGGGTTGTGTGGGATGTCTGCCATATATATCAAGAATTAGATCGATGCCAGTGGGGAACTCCCACAGAGATCCGTCGCTGACTGGAAACTGTTCCGTTTATTTTGACTTGTATGTGTCTGTCCTGGAACTAAGATTTAATTAGGTAGACGATTGTTGATGGTATGCCTGCTGAAATGAGTTTGTGTAGTAATCCGAAGTGCCATATCTTATCAAAAGCTTTCGCTATGTCGAGGAAAACTGCTCCAGTGTGCTGGTTCCAATTGTAGCCGGTGGTGATGTACTCAATTATCCTATGAATCTGTTGAGTAGTACTGCGATGCTGTCGAAAGCCAAATTGTTCCTTTGGAAGGATATTTAACTCGTTTACTGAGGCTTGAAGTTTGGAGAGGATGATGTTTTCGGCAATTTTGCCTAAGTTTGAGATTAGGCTGATAGGTCGACAGCTATCAGGCAGGTGTGGATCTTTACCTGGTTTATGCACTGGGACCACATCTGCGACTTTCCAATAACTGGGGAAATAGTTAAATCGGAACATGGAGTTGATTATGGTGGTGAGATGTACGACAGCTCTTCGGGGAAGCAGTTTAATTATTCTATTTGTTATGCCATCGGGGCCAGGAGCTTTTTTTATTCTTTAGCTTCTTTAGAACTTCATAGATATCCGCTGGTGAGTTGTTTGCAGGTTTGTTGTTGCAGGTGTCTGTGAGTTTTAGTGCATGTCTGACATGGAAGTTGATTTTATAGACATGCTTGATGTCTAAGTTGTCGTATGTAGGTCTATACTGCTTTTCTAAGTTCTTTGCTATATCTTCAGCCATTCCTATCCATTCCTCCTTTCATGTCTCTTTCATAGGTAATTTCATGGAAAACTGTTCTGCTAGAATGGTCACCATCATTCCTCAAAGTTACTCCAACATTAAGAATATGAGCAACTGTCAGGTACTACCTATTTACTGTGTAGCTTCAAAGCCACTTTTCTTCATCCTCTTTCATTCCATATCTCTGCTCTGGACCAGTCTCCTGCACTGTAAAACTGTAATCCATATGATCCTAAAGCATTATAATATACATTACTTCGAAAGAAATCAACGGGCACCATAGTGCGAGGGAACAAACAGGCATAGCGCCCACCTTAATAAGATGTAGGAACTCCTTTCCCTGCGATGATTTTCCACAAGGGTACGATAGCGATCAATGGGAATTTTGGACCATTCTTTCTGTAGGCACGTAATGTGGTCCTGGACTATTATGGGGGAGGACGACGCTTGACCTCACCACACCCAGTTCATCCCACAGATGTTAAATACTGTTGAGATCAGGCCCTTCGACTGTGGTGGCATTCATGTCCATAAACCACGAAGTTTAGAGCAGAAATCTTATGAGACGGAGCATTGTCTTGCAGAAAGAGACAATGGTCAGTTCCGCAGAACGACACAAAGTAGGAAGCATTGCATTATCCAGAACGTTCAGATACCTCTCGGAGTTCAATCTTCTTGGAACTACAAACAGAGGTCCGATGCCAAACCAGAAAAAAACGGGACCATATCCTCACGTCACCAGCTCAGAACTTCATAGTTGGGGTTATGCACTCTGGTATGATACGCTCACCGTGCATCCACCATATCCAGACTCGTCCGTCTGCTTGGTAGAGGGTGTAATATGATTTGTCACTCCACAACGCAGCTTTCCAAGCTTCCATGTCCCACTGTAGACTCTCTTTGCTTTACTTAAGACGACTGCATGTTGGATACTGAGGCTTACATACTGCGATCCTACCATGGAAACTCATGTCGTGACCCTCGGGTCTGAATGTTTTTCTTCAGATTCTTGTTCTAGTCAGTGTCCAGAAGTGCTCATTCAACATGTCGGCCGACGAATGGCGATTTTTACATATTATATTTCGAGATAGCCTACGGTCACTTTCGGTGGCGTGGTGAGTGTGCATTGAATTCCCTTCACTTCCAACTCAGCATGGCATCACTAATTGTTGAATTGGGATGGTCCCACCTGTCAAATATTTGTCGAACAGATAAGCCCTCAACATGGTATTCTATCGCAACGCTTCTTTCAAACTTGTTCAGTTCCTTTCTGGCAGCCATTTCACAACGACACAGATGAACTAACTTTGGATCATCATATTCCTCCAATTTATACCGGCTACAAACACGTTACTCGTTAAATACCAGAATGCACGTTGGCCATAGGGGTGTCCTTTGACTTCTTCTCTGTCGGATCGTGCACTAATGTGGAAATTCAATCGAAAAAAAAAAAAATCCATACAATTATAGAATTAATCCAAACTGAATTTTCAGCACAGTTATTAAATGGCAAAGATAATAAGTTCATATGCTGAAGACGCTTGTCTTTATGGACTGGCTAACCTGCCTTCAGAGGAAAAACATATAAAGATTCTTTGCGTCCTAGAAAGAAATTGAACTCTAGACGAAAGGATATCACTGAAGCCGAACGGGTTACAAGGGCTCTTATTCGAATTGTATTCCTCTAGGAAATATATGAATGAAAATGAGGATAATTTCTTATGGGCTAAATGATTACACTTGCATATGGATATTACATTGAGTCGAATAAGTATTCCACCACTGCGCATGGTTTAGACTTTTTTTTTTCCCGCAGGCGAAAAAAGGCAGATCAGTATATTTGATTATAACTAAATAAGGAATATTTAATGTCGTTTTATAAAATAAGTTTTACTATTAAAAAGTGAAGCCTTCTATCAACTTTCTTTAAACCTTACAATTGTGTTTCTCTTTTTTGAAAAAATTAAAAAAAATATTAGAATCATGTACCTAAACTTTAAAATACCTGCTGTAATTATGTAGGATAATTAGTCATCGTTCGTTGATAAAGTTTATTTTTAAATATTTCTCTATTTTTTTTAACAAATGCTTATTTTTATGTTAATAAAATAACCAAATTTTAATCTAGAAGATTTAAGTTAAATATTAAATATTGTGATCCAACACCAAATTATAATCTGAAAAAGAGAGAGAAAAAAAAAAAGAAAAAACGTTTAATAATGAAGTTACAGAAGCTATTTAAATCAGATTCCTATACTTCGTGATAAATTCTAGTTCTGTTAAAGTCAACAAATAACTTTATTCCAGGTCCATCAACGATACAGGACAACGCTCTACTTCAGCTGAAAAACAAAATAAAAAAATTCTCTTTTATACATCTACTCTATAATATAAAATGATGTCTTTTTTTGTAACGTTTTTGTGTCACGTGTTTTTTCAAGTTATTTGAAACGTTTTGAAACTCAGGGCTACCCTGAGTGTCGAGTCTTCAAAATTCGAGTCATCAGAATTCAAGGAAAACAGGCCTACCAGTCCGGAACTCGAGGGAGGGGGGGTTGGACGCCGTATGCGCCAGGGTGGGCAGACCCTCCTTTCGAGTCTTCAAAATTCGAGTCATCAGAATTCGAGGAGAACCGGTCTACCAATTCGGAACTCAGGAGGTTGGGCGGCATATGCGCCAGGGGGGGGCGGCCCCGCCCCTTGCGAGTCTTCAAAATTCGAATCATCAGAATTCAAGGAGAACCGGCCTACCAGTCCGAAACTCGGGGGGGGGAAGAGGTTAGGCGCCGTAGGGGGGCGTCCCCTTTCGAGTCTTTAAAATTCGACTCATCAGAATTCAAGGAGAACCGGCCTACGAGTCCGGAACTCGGGGTGTTGGGCGCCGTAGTCGCCACGGAGGGGGGGGTATTTGGTCTGGGCAGTTCTCTGTTGGCCTTAAAGTTCCCCTGACTTGCCTATGAATATTGTATATGTGACTAATATTCAGGTTATTCATGTATACAGACAGAAACTTGCCAGATGTATTCAAGGACAAAAGCGCAAGTGATGCTGCCTACTACTTTGCGCATGCGTGTTACTGATTGAAAAAATGGCGACGTTTACAGCGAATCATAATGTGCAGTTTTGTTTTTGGCTGTGCAAAATATGTTCAGCCGAATACGTAGAGGATTTCTTCTGAAAAATAGTGCATGGTTGCATGGAATAAATTCCGAATAGTTGACACTACTAGATGATATCGGTATCAACATCATGAATACGAATAAAAACAACGCAGCAGCGGCATCACAGTACTTCTTACTATCATTACATAATGTGATCCTATTTTATGACGGCTGCAGCTATACTGCAGCCGCCAAAAGAAGCAAATTAGCAGGTGATTATATCACTGCACTACACGGAGACCGAAAACAGCCTTTATACAGTAAATGGAAACAATGAAATACAGAAGCGATTGAATTCTGAAGATAAGATTATTTCTCTCTGTAATTAAAATATTCCTTTTTTGGACGAGTTAATACATTTTTCTGATGCATCATTTCAGATGAAAATGACGTAAATATGAAAATCACAAAATACATGGTATTATATTTTGTAGTACTAAATTGTGCATATGCCTTATGCTGAAATTAGCTGCTCTTAAAACTGGTTATATTAAAAGTTTTCAATACCGGTTAGCTGTTGTGACCGCATATCTAATTTGAAGTTGTTTCTTTAGAAACATCAGATAAAAATCTCGTTGCAGTTCATATCGTGAAATATTAGATAGAATAATACTTCCTATAGTAAAATATATTAAAAGTTTTCAATACCGGTTAGCTGTTGTGACCGCATATCTAATTTGAAGTTGTTTCTTTAGAAACATCAGATAAAAATCTCGTTGCAGTTCATATCGTGAAATATTAGATAGAATAATACTTCCTATAGTAAAATATGAAAAAATTAATGATGTGATAAATTTTTGAAAATGTCTTTAATATTTTTTAAATCTTGAGAAAAATCGTAATAATTCGATCACACCATTTTATTATTAATAGAAATTATTTTTAATTAGACAATCCATCAATTTGTAAAACTTTTGATGGCGATAAAAAGGTGGAGGATTTTGATGAGAACGGACGTGTTACTTTAGACTGAGCCTGATTACATTGCATACAAGGTTTCTCAGTAATCTCACATTCAACTAGTGCTAACACAGTGTGATTCCTACTGTCTCCCCCTATGCACGAAATGTGCAAGAGGTCTAATGGCCGGCAGGCCCCACCCGCAATGAGGACCAGTGGTGGTATTAAGGTTTTATAGGGAGGTAGGTTTCTAAATGCGGCCAAGTGAGATATTGATACTCCTTTTTCCAAATTAGTAGGTTCTAAGAAGACTTTGCTAGTAGACCAACTCAGTCTACAGGACATTTGCAAGCAGGCTTCAAGCCCTGCTGGATTATACATTGCTAGTAGTCCGTCTAGGTCTACAGGATACTTTGCTGGCAGGCCCCCGGTCCTGCGGGATTATTATACTGCTTTTAACCCATTTCTGCTGGCAGGAAATCGCCATTTTGAGATGGACAACATCAAAGATCACATCCAGATCCTTAACAAGGAGCAGTCTCTAGAGGTACTCAAACTCATAATAAGCAAATTAGAAACTGACTGGCCAGGATTTATAAAAGAGTATATTCACTCTAATGATCAGGATGGAGAGGAGGAGGAGAATGATATCTCACAAGAGGATCTCATTGCTGCTCTGTCACCAAAATCCCCCTGTCAAAACATCTCTCAAGGGGAGCACTCTAACAAAAGAAGACGAACCGTAGAAGACCAGATGAATGAAGACACACCAACATTAGAAGTCCCAAGGAATACCGAAAAGGTTCCACCAGTAATACTTAGGGACAAGGACAAATGGACCACTGTCACAACAGCCCTTAGGGAACACAAAATTGCATATTCCTGGGCAAAAAATCAAGATGAAGGAGTCAAAATCCAACCAGCCTCAGTCACTGACTACAGACAGCTGACAAGATTAATGGATAACAAGAGTCTTCCATATCATACTTTTGCTTTACCCAGTGAGAAAAATCTCAAGGTTGTGCTTCGTGGAATGACCGAGGGTATCATCTGTGAAGAAGTCACCACTGATCTTATGAGTCGGAACCTAACACCAGTGAAAGTGAGCAGGATGCTCAGGGCAGATAAACGGCCAATGCCACTGATACTCGTAGAAATTGATAAGACACAGAAAGAGATTTATGAATTAACAACGATATGTGGCCTCAGAATTTCTACTGAACCACTAAGGAAGAAGTCGACAGCTGGGCAGTGCCATAGGTGCCAAAGGTTTGGCCATGCCCAAAAACTTTGTAAGGCAAATTCGAGAAAGGAAACAAATGCCTAAAACTTATGCAGAGGCAGCACGAACAAAGGCTATTCCATCTCATGACCATCTCATGACCATATAGGTTCAAATCTAACATCAGTACTAACTGCCTCACTAGCTACCATGTTACAAGAATTCAGTATGACGAATTCTTCGCCGTCCTCCACGAAAAGATTCCTACAAGGTATACCCCTCAATTCTGACAGCCCTGAACAATGAATAGGAGAAAATTCCATCCCAACTCTCTCATGATCATGCATGGAATGCCAACGGACTAAAAAACCAAATTCTAGAACTACAAGAATTCACTCACAGATACACTCCTGATATAATTCTAGTAAACGAAACACTTCTCAGACCAGCTAATAATCCCAAATTACGGAACTATACTATGTACAAAACAGATAGACTCACCAGCAGCGGAGGAGGAGGAACAGCTATATACATTAAAAACTACCTAAGCCACAATGTTCTGACCAATCCCCAAACCAAGAAACTAGAGATAACAGACATTGAAGTTAATACCAACAATGCTGGCAATATCAAAATCTATGCTGTATATAATCCACCCAGCATTCCATTGCTTTATCTGACTTGGACTCTATTCTCGACTTCACAGACTCCATCATCATGGCTGGTGACTTTAATGCCAAACATACAATCTGGCATAACTCCACAACCAACGACAAAGGTCAAATTCTAAATTATTACTCAACGCAACAATCTAGTGTTGTAACCGGACCCACAGAGCCCACCCATCATAGCTCAACTGGAAGTTTAGATGTACTTGACATAGTCATCCTCAAAAACATCAGATACCAATATCAGCTGGAAACAATAAATGAACTTTCATCAGATCACAACCCTATTCTGCTTCAACTTGGTACACAAGAACAATTCTCCCCTCCCCACTCTTTCATATCTTGGGACAAACTCTCCAGAATCCTAACTGATCACATTGGCCCAGTCCCTACTATTCACACTAAAGAGGAGATAGAAATGGCTGCAAACAACTTTACCAGTCAAATCAAAAAAGCAATAAAGTTAATTACTCAAACTACAGTCTTTCACCCTAGTGGACGGATCTCCGAGGAAATTATGGATTTAATAAGACTGAAAAACAAAACCAGAAAGAGGTATCATAACACAAGAGTCCCTCAAAATAAAGCAAATTTGAATAAATTAAACAGACAAGTACGTGAAGCCCTCCAAAAACATCGAAACCAAGAATGTGAATCTAAGCTAACAAAATTAAACCCCGAGGACAACTCCATATGGAAGTTTCTGAGAACCTTCCGCACCAAAAGACAACTTTTACCCCCAATTCAAACCTCGAAAGGAATAGCTCACACTGATAAAGAAAAGGCAGAGGCCCTGGCCGACAGCTTGGAAAGTCAATGCAACCCCTCATATGAAAATTCGAACATCAATCTCATCTACAAAATTCACCGCCGAGTTACGCAGGCCATAACACAACAAAAAGATGACCTAGAACCTCTCACACCTACTTCTCCAACAGAAGTTATAAACATAATAACCCACCTGAACAACAATAAAGCTCCATGCTCAGATGGAATTACAAACAAAATAATTTAAACTACTTCCCAAAAAAGCCATTGTACATCTAGTCAACATAATTAATGCCATCCTCAGACTCCAGTATTTCCCTTTAACATGGAAAATAGCAGATATCACACCAATCAAAAAGATGGGAAAAAACGCTCAACTCCCTGAAAACTACAGACCTATCAGTCTTCTGTCTAATCTTAGAAAGATCACAGAAAAAGTAGTCCTTACTAGGCTTCAATCACAAACGGACCAACTACATATAATCCCAAATGAGCAATTTGGATTCAGAAAAAACCACTCCACCGTTCAGCAGATCCACAGGCTGGACGAATACATCTCTGAAGGCTTCAAACGGAACCTTCATACAGCTATAGTCTTTTTAGATGCTGCAAAGGCTTTTGAAAAGGTGGGGCATCAAGGTCTTCTCTACAAGCTCATCACATTCAATATGACTACTAATCTAGTTAAAATAATTCATTCTTACCTCAGAAACAGATACATGCAAGTCAAATAAATGAAACTGTATCAACCAGACGCAAGGTTCTGGCGGGAATGCCGCAGGGCTCACTTTTGGCCCCCTTGCTGTTTTCTATCTATATTGCTGATATTCCTCAAAACCCAACCTCACCAATCACTGCATTATATGCTGATGACACTGCATTATTAGCAAGATCTCTCAGCCCCAAACTAGCTATTAAGAGACTCCAAAGCAGCATTCACACGGTGGAAAGATGGTTTATAGACTGAAGAATTCAAACCAATCCACAGACGAGCTCAGCCATACTGTTCACTAGAAAAAAAAAGCCTCAACTCAATGAAGATATACATTTACTAGGCGTTAAAATCCCATGGCAGAATACAGTCAAATATCTTGGAGTAATTCTGGATACAAACTACAAATCACCAACCATATAGAACACATAAGTTCTAAGACATCCAAAGCAATAGCGCAGCTCTACCCCATGATCAACAGAAAAAGTAAATTCGATACTCAGAACAAACTGCTCATATATATCCAAGATGGTAATACGCCCAGTCATAACTTACGCATCTCCTGCGTGGAGTCATACTTCGAAAACAAATATTCAAAAGCTGCAGAGAATACAAAATACAAAACAAATGTCCGAATATGAGTTTGGATGCTCCGTGGCAGGATTATTAGATTAAAAAAAAAAAATTATGAGTTCAACGTATCTCATCATTGGCCTGGGGAGTAAGATAGGCTAAGATTCGGCAGATAGTAGTAGAGGAAATATAGAAGAAATAGAAGGAAAGATAGAAAGGAAAGAAAGGAAATATAGAAGGAAAGATAGAGTGCATAGTACTAGAGTAGATAAAAAAGGCCTCAGCTGACCTGTTTTAGCTGTTGACCGCCCAAGGGTGCTTCTAAACCGGTCGTTGATTTTACACTTTTAAAAAGGAAAAATCCTGAAAAGGAAAAAAAAAGGAGAGACTAAGGAAATTTAACAAGTGTAAATATATCTAAAGACTATATGAAAGACAATTCCAGAGAGGAATGAGTTTGCCGAGCAAACCCAGAACAGCATAACCAGGAAAAGAAGGGAGATGACCTGGCCAGGAAGACCCCGCCCTGAAAAGGGCTTGGGACCACCTCGATGTTGGCCTTCGCAGTCCGGGTTTGTTCAGATCAACCCCAACCTGGGGACAGAAAAACTTTCAACTGCGAAAGGACTAGACATACCTGTGGGTTAAACGCTGATCAGGAAGGAAGATCGAGATAGCGTGTCAACACCTATAACTTGAAGGTGTTATAGGTGCAGACACAACCGGATTCCCCCCCCCCCCGTATGATCTGGCAGGTGGTTGGTGGATCGCACCATCTCCTCAGGAACCACTCTTCTCCCTGTAAGTACCTTTCCTGCTCCAGGAAGCGGCGGAGGGAGGCTGAGAGAGAGAGTTCTTAACGTGGAGATAGATGCGATCCTCCTAGTTAAGAAGGTGTTTTTTCTTGATTTTCCACAGGTGATGTTTAATCACATTTACTAGGAAAATCAGATGTTTCTTGTTTTTGGTTACTGGGGGAGGAAACTGTAGCAAGACTACTTCGGCGAAAGTGAGCGCTGGGATCGCAAGCACCTCGGCCAGTCTGTGCCAAACACGCTGTACTGGCGGGCAGTGAAAGAAGGAACGCCCTACGGTTTCTACCGCGCCGCAGACGGGATTGCACGGTCGCGAGCTGTAGGCTGATTTTACCAGTTTCAAGGGGAGTCTGCCGTAGGCGATTCTCCAGGCTAAGTCCCGGTGAAATGGTTGTCCCCAGCTATTTTTTATGTTGGTGAACAGCACCTCTTCGTTTGTGCCCAGATCGGGTTTTTCCCAGTCAAAGTGGTCAAAACTTTTCCAGTACAGCTTGTTTGGGCTGAGCTGAAACACTCGAACTCCATCCGTTGCTATTTTTTTGAAAACCTTGCATATTGTGTAGTACCTCTCTGGCACTGTCTCCGCACATGGTCCGGCGTGGCCAGTGGTCCCGAAGTAGGGTAGGAAAAATCCTAAGAAGTATTTAATCAGATTGCCGGAAGGGTGATTTGATGCCAGTGCTTTCCGTATGGTCTGAGCAGTGTTGATTAGGTGGCAGTAATTGAGGATTGGCAGGGCGAATCCCCCTTGTGTGTGTGTGTGGGGGGGGGGGAGATGGAGAAAGGCCCTGCGCACCTCTTGTTTCCTGTTATTCCAGAAAAAATTAGTGATATGTTTGTGAATGGCGTTGTTTTGTGTGTTTGTGAGTTTAATGGTGTGCAGTAACATCAGTTTTAGGACTGTTTTGATAACTGTTGCTCTACCTTCGAAAGATAGGTAGTTGGGATTAAAGGGTTTGAGTTTTTCGCGACATATTTCTATTACGTTTTGTGTTTGCAACACTGGGGTCGCTAGGAAGGGAGTTCCAAGTATTGTTCGAAGTATTCCAAGACCGGTTGTGGGTTTCAGACCATACGGAAGACTGGCAGGGCCGAATTTCACATAAATTTTGATTCTTGTTTTTTCTGGGTTGGTGTGAAGACCACTGAGCACGCTGAACTCTCGCAGTATGCCGAAGAAGATGTAAATCGAGTCGGAATCCCGAAGGGTTCCAACAATGTCATCGTCATATACGACAGTTTTGCACTGTTTGGAGCCTAAGGGCAGCGGTATTCCTCTTACTGCGCGCGTCTCATCAATTTTTTTTAGAAGAGGCTCTAGTACTAAAGAAAAAAGAAGGGGACTAAGGGGGAACCTTAGTCTTAGACTTTAGACTAAGGGGACTAAGCCTTGCCGAACCCCTCTGCATATGGGAATGGGTTCTGAAAGAAACCCATTAATCGCAATGTGCGTTGTTGTTTTACCGTACATGCTTTTGATTGCTTCCCTTACGCAGGCCGCCACTACGACTTTCTCTAGGATATAGTGCAGGAAGTTGTGCTTTGCACTATCGAACGCTTTATCTAAGTGTACTGATACGAGTGCAAGTGGGAGTTCCTTGTTCGTCACAAGGCAAAGAAGGTCTCTTATCAGGAAGAGGTTTAGCTCCATCGATCTGCCCGGAACTCCGTATACTTGAGTGTTGGTTAGCATATTCCCAATGCCCAACTTCAGACGGTTACAAATCACTCTTGCGAATAATTTGTAGTCTGTGTGAGTCAAGGAAATGGGCCTCCAGCTACCCATGCTATTCAGGTCTCTCCCTTTCTTGGGAATGAAAATTGTGTAACCACTAACGAACGAAGTCAGCAGGCACGTCACCAGTGAATAGGAAGCTGTTGAATAGTGAGACCAGGATAGGCAAGATGAAGTTCCAGGCTGAGCGATAGAGCTCAACGCCTAATCCATCCAGGCCAGGGGTTTTCCGTAGCTTAAGCTGTTTGTAGGCTCGAGTAACCTCTTCCGAAGTGATTGGTCTCTTTTGAAGAGTTCTGATGTGTTCAGGCGTGTTGTCAATGCTCCACACTCCAAATTCGCCTGTCTCATCAGCTTCGTCGGAATAGGTTCTCGTGTAATGCTGGGAAAATTGCTGCAGGATGTCTCCCGTGGTTGTGAGTGTTTGCCCGTTAGTATGAATTTGCTGAATCGTTTTCTTGTCTTGTGCTGCTATGCGCTGCCGGTTGTAAAAGGCGGCTGACGGTGTTTCCACCTGCCGGAGAAACAGTCTGGTGCGAAAATCGAGCTCGGCGACTTTTTTTCCGTCGAAGTGCCTCGAGCTCGATTTCCTCGGCTTTAATAAGCGAATCGCTACGAATACCGTTTCTCTGATTAGTCAGGTACCACCCTTAGCTCTCGATACAGCTCTCTCATTTTTTTTCTTTGCGCGTGAGCTCTTTCTCTGGAGATGTTTTGGAAGAGCTCTTTTGCCTCGGTTTTGAACTGGGCCCACGCGTCCCAGTCCCAGTGGGCCCTTTTCTTTCCTTCGTATAGCAGCTGCAAATCCTTGCTATAAATTTTGGGGAAGCTTGAAGGCATTTTCCAAGGTCCTCTCGATGTTTCTACGACCTCGGGTAGTTCGATGTTCATCAGAACCATTTTATGGTCTGTTATCGAGCTACCAACCGCTATATGCCTGACTGAAATGACTTGTGGACCTAGGTTCCTGGAGATATAAAGTCGGTCGAGTCGCGTTGCGACTCCTCCTCTCGCCCATGTGGTACCCACTGTGTCTGGATTATGTTCCTTCCAGATGTCGATATTATCACAACACAGTTGCAGTTCCCTAGAGCCACCGGTACCGGAGTTGTTGTTTCCACCAACTTTGTCAAATCTTACGTCAGCGATGCAGTTCCAGTTCCCCCCCTGCGAGGATATACTGAGCCCCGTGTAAATAGGGTTCTAGGGACGTGAAGAACCTGCTTCGCTGGTGGACGTTGTTAGGGGCATATACATTAAGGAAGCGGATGACTCTACCTCCAAACTTCCAGTCTACAGAGACTATACGTCCTGCAGCATCTTTCTGTACATTGAAAACCCGCCTAGAATAGGCTGACGAACAAGGATCCCCCCCGCACGGCGTTCTCCGAAACACCAGAAGCTTTGTACGGGAAAGCTTCTGGAGAAGTTTTCTATGTCACAGTACTGATAAAAGTGCGTCTCCTGAAGAAAGAGTACATGAACTCATGCAGTAATGGTAGGCGTTAGATTACAGCAGCGGTGTTAGCGCCATTCCACGATATAAATTCAATCTTATAGTTCTTATAAGAACTAGGCGATAGACTGAGTCCTTGACTCTTTATCCCGATATCTGATTGAAGTAAATCTGTGTGGATGGCGTGTTATTGAGCTTAAAAGCTCTAGTCATGGCTAGGTAACGGCAATAGCCGAGCCGCAGTTAAACGTTCATTGGCTACAGCATTGCCATTTGTTACCCTGGAAGTCCTTTCGCCTACATATTTATATTTATTCAATTAGTTCTTATAAGAACTGGGCGATGGACTGAGTCCTTGACTCTTTATCCCTTCATCTGAACGAAGAAAATCTGTGTGGATGGAGTGTTATTGAGCTAAAAAGCTCTAGTCATGGCAGGGTAACGGCAATAGCCGAGCCTCAGTTAAAACTTCGTTGGCTACAGCATTGCCTTTGTTACCCTGGAAGTCCTGATTAGTAAGTAAAGGGCAAAATCTCAAAAAATCAGACGATCTCTAGGCCACTCCATAGTGGGCGAAAGACCGTCCATATCTCAGAGTTGGTTCCACTCAGTGACGGGCTCCCCGACCACATTGCCCTCTACAGATAAAGGGTAATATGAAAAGGATTCTTGCTTTGTCCATCTAGCAAAAAAAAAAAAAAAAAAACTTGAATAATTGCAATTTGATTATTCACGCCAAAGAAACCTTCATTGGTTCAGATTAAAAGTAAATCGGATATATATATATATATATATATATATATATATATATATATATATATATATATATATATATATATATATATATATAATATATAATAAGCTATAATAATATATATAATAAGCTTTACATAATATATAATATAATATAGGCATAGTGAAGAATCTTGAGTCGTCAAAATTTTCTAATCTATATATTTTATTTTACAAACACAAATATTATTTAAACACTAAGATATTAATAAAATAACTTTATTATGACAAAAATCAAAACAATTGTTGTTCTCCATTTGAAAAAGACGTAATTTCTAATTTAATAATTTGGTGCACCACTGACATCAATTGAAATTCTAAGAATTTTAAAGTAAGGTTGTGGTTCATTTTCTGTAGAAGTGCGTGGTTTATTTGTAACAAACTACAATGAAAAGTATGGAATTACGAAAAGAGTAAGTACATGCACTATGTATCTTTCTCTTCATTCTTTCCGGTATTCTAGAAATTCACTGAAATCAACTTAGTGACGTCACTGGAATTTGAATATTAATACATTTCTGGTCGAAAAAATAAAAGCAACAGAAGATCCACTACAATTCCTAATCATACACAAAATAATTCATGGATTAATATGCAGTTTTTTTTTTCTTAATCACTTTTTGTACAGATCAAGTGGTATAGAGATGAATCTTGGGTCACCTATGAAATATTTCTTAATTCATTGAAATAAAATTGAAATATCATTTCAATTTTACGTCGACAGCAAAATATCATTTTCTGTCGACTTGGATGAATTTAGGAAGAACGACAGCTTTTTCATGTGACAGCAATAACAGCTGTCTTGATCGGAGTACATTGACCTATAATGACCTAGTTCTTCGAATTCTTATTAAAATGCATTTTTAATTTTTGTGTATTAACTGGGTCAAAGACTTGTTTTGCGAATTTATAAATGCCAGGTGGATCTGTAAAGTGAATTATCGTCTTTTTTTTTTGTAATTAGTTTTATTGTAAATACTGCAATAATATAATTACCTATTATAATATCATACCTTTCAGAAACCCACTCCATTACTTTTCTAGCAAACTATTAGTAATGGTTGCAGTTTTATTTAAAATCGTACTCCATACTTTATTAGCATTTAATTAACCTTAAGGAATTTCTATATGTTCCTGCGGTGTTTTTTTTTTTTTTAATTGCATATGAATCTTCTTCCAATTCTTCAACTCTACCTACATCATTCAGATTTATTATTTAGATTCTATTTACATTTATTTATTTATTCCATCGACCTCTGTCCTCTCTCATAATGTGTTTCCCAACGACTTCAACTTCCAGCTCTTTAATAAAAATATCAATTGATTTATTTTTAAATTCTTACCTGCACTTCACTGATGTGCTGTAGGTTCAAATACTTTTCGCATGTAGAATAAATAAATAAAAAAAAAAGATTTTTGTCTCTATTCGGAATCGGGTAATACTAGAGTTAATGTGAAGTTGTGTCAACCCTCTTTTGATATTTCTGAAATTCTGGTTCTATCCTCCCTCCAATTTAAATATTTCTTTAACTCTTGATGGTTTTGTATAATAATAGAATATAGAATAGAATACATAATATATATAATATATATATATATATAACTTTTCTTGCGCGCCCCTTTTATTTTCAAATTAAATAAAACAACTTAATTCTTCTTGCCTAACTTTTTTTTTTTTAACGTTTATCACACCCCAGTAGGGTTGTAAAAGAAATTGTTCATTAGCCGAAAGACCAATGTGAAACCAACAAGTATTGTCCGTTTATTTATATTTAGTTTCACTAAATAAAAGTATGAATGGTGTATGAAAGAATGATAGAATATTTAAAACATATATTGAAAATCTAAAAGAATTATATTAATTTTAAGTTGTTATTAAAGATATGTTCTTAAATAATAAATAATTTTAATTTATTTTTAAATTTACATTTTTTATTTGTTTTAGCTAATATCTTGTAATAAAATATATAAAATTTGTAGCATATTGAGCAGCGAAAAGGGTGATTCTTTCCCTCCCCCCCTGTCATAAGGAAATCAATACTTTTCTGTGAAGCAAATATTTAAAAAGTAAATCGAACTTGAAAGTGGGCATTTTTCTGATAGTGTTTTTATACTTGGCTTTTCTTTAACGCAAATATAAGGAGCAAGAATTCGTCACATTACTTTCCACACAGTCACAGATCGCAGCGACGTCTGTCGATCAGACATGATGATGACATCTTCTGGATAACATTTCAGAAGAGATAGCCACATTAAAAAATGTTGACAGTGGACATATGACTATTTTATGTGATTTTCAGTTTCAATGACAGATAAAAGGTCCCTTATTGGAAAGAGGTTCAGACTTTAAGATAATCATTTAAGCTTCCAATGAATTCGCAGAAAAATTTGTGAAGAAAACCCTCAAAGAGAGCAAATTCAGTTTAAAAAATAACAATCTTATTATTGCAAGTGTGAATATTGAGTGAATTCGTTCTCACCTAATCAACTGAACTGACATAAAATAATCTAGCTACACCCCAGTTCATATCACTCGGCATTTATGCTGTAGATTATTTTTATTTGTTTTTCTTAGTATTTTTCAATTTTTAGTCTTTTTATTTGTATATCTCCTATAAAATAGCAGAAATAAAACATATTAAATTAAAATAAATTATTTATCTAAAATTTATTGTAAAGTAATATTTTATTTTCAAATTTTGTATTATTCTTAAGTGATATTAAAAGTACCTTAATATTTTAACACAACAAAGGAGACACCATTTTCTGATTTTATTTGGAATCGGTTACTTTAAATAGAACTTGCACTAAAGTTTTAGTGTACTTGCTTCGGCAGTACATATACTAAAATTGCAGTACATATACTAAAATTGGAACGATACAGAGAAGATTAGCATGGCCCCTGCGCAAGGATGACACGCAAAATCGTGAAGCGTTCCACATTTTTTGGTATTATTATTTTTTATTTTGAATAACAAAAAATTTGTTTTTGATAATGTAGTTAGAAATATCATTGGAATGGTATATTTACATTTACAACAATTACATTCATATCTTATTTAATGATTATAAGATTTTCCTTCAACAAACATTGTAATTACTCTTAGTCATGAAATTCGCTAGTGACGTCATTCAATATATTGCTCCAGGGAAGGGTAAATGATAAGCTCTTTGTTGTTGCCTAGTCCTTATTTAGTTGATAATTATGCTAAGGATACTTAAACAGAAAATTAAATAGCAGCCGAAAATGATAAGCAGAATGATTTTGCAATGCATGGAGGAAAAGTTCGCACTGAGAATGTTTTTTTTTTTTTTTTTTTTCGCATTAAGTACTGGTGTTAAGAAAAAGTTATGCCTTGACTAGGACAGCCCTTCTAAAGCTTCCTCCACTTCATTTCATACTGTTTCTTAAACTCGACATGGATACTATTCAGACGTCTTCAGCAATGACTGTCGCTCGACATGAACAAGATTAATTTGTTGTTTCGAAGTCTTCAACATTCGTATACAATTAATCTATTTTTATTTATTTATTTATTATTTTTAGTAAAAATATTTTATTAAAAATAAACCTGAAAATTTATTTTCTGTTTAAAATTTTCTATTTCAAATTTAAAGTGTGGTCAAAATTTTACTTTTTGGGATTCCTACTCAGCGAATAGAAATCTGCCATTTGCAGGGTCTACGACGAATCAGGAACGTTTACTTTATGTGCTGTTTCGCCTACGATTGTACGTCAATAAGTTCCTGACTCGTCTTAGACCGTAAAATAATATTTGTGGACTTGCATTTCACTGAAGATTCAGCTAATTCGTTACGCAACCATTGAATAGAATTCAATAAAATTTGATATTTAGAAGCTCTTAAAATTTATCGTATCATGTCCATTTCAGTTTGAATCGGACCATTTTTATTGTCAAAATTAGAAAGAAAAAAAAAGAATATTATATATCTACAATAGATAATTTAGATATTTTATGACGATTTTCAAGGTTTTATAAAATGTCATTTTCGATTTATAAAATGTCAACCTCCTTCAGCCCAAGGAGGTTGACATTTTATAAATACCTATAACTTTTCATTGGATATTTACAAAAATACTACTTTTTCAATAACCCGAATTGAATACCGTAAATCTGTTACGTAACTCTTAGATAAACATCGCTGAAACAGCGAACAAATCAAATATGAAATAATCAAAAATTCAGCTGTAAGCAATTTCAACCAGTATTTGTATGTAAATAATTACACGCGGCTGCAAAGGCCAAATTTATTTGGTTATATACAGTAATTTGATCAGGTTTTCACACAAATGATCCGATTGTAAAACCAACATACAAAAATTAGACAAATGTTTATAGATATCATAAAGCGCAATAATAATAATAATAATAATAATAATAATAATAATAATAATAATAATAAATTGTTATTATTATTATTATAGTAATCGCTATGTGATACCTCCGAAGAGTCCTACTCATCGAGGGATGCACTCTACAACACCTAGCCTCCGATACTTGATCCAGCAACATAGAAAAACGCCATCATCATCTACACTCAAAAAAAAAAAAAAAAACGCCATCTACTGCCCAGCACCACCACAAAAAAAAGAAGAATTTAGGACCCATGGGTCCCTACTGGCACCGATCATATTCTCGATATATATGGCGGACATCCTGCACAACCCAATGTCATCCATCTTAGCGCTCTATGCGGATGACACAGCATTACTAGCCAGATCTCTACAGTCACATCTGTCACCAAAAAACTGCAAGAAAATCTATTAAAACTAGAACAATGGTTCTCGAAAAGGAGATTACAAGTTAATCGCCAAAAAAAGTATTGCGATGCGCATTTCTTGAAGATTGACATCTCCCACGGGGAACCATTACCTGTTCAACAGCAAAACTCCCTGTCAACAGAAACAAAATATCTCGGGGTAATACGGGACAAAATATTAACCTTCAACCCACACATCAAAGCCTCACGCGCTAAGGCATGTAGGGACTCGCACAGCTCTACCCTTTAATAAACAGGAACAGCATGCTAAATACCAGAATCAAAGTACTCTTCTACCAGCTGACGATCCGCCCCATAATTACACGCATCTCCAGTCTGGAGCCACACATGCAACTGAAACAACCTCAAGCTACAGAGAGTGCAAAACAAGTGTTTTTGCGCATGATCCTAGAAGCACCATGGTTTGTAAGAACCGTCCAATTGCATAGATACAAACATCCCTTATATCCAGGGCCGAATTTATCATTAGGCGAACCTAGGGGCAATCGCCTAGGAGCGTCAGATTTTGCTACAATGTATAGACAATGTATAGGAGCGCCTAAATTTTCTTTGCCTAGGGGCATCAGATACTTTCGGACCAGCCCTGCTTACATCTACTTCTTCCTGCAATCTACAGCGGCAAAATTCTTCTTGAAGATCTCTACACACATCGAATTTCAAATATTTCAAAGCTGAATGTAAGTTCTCAGGTCAACTTACAAAGCCTTTATAGTTTCTACAAACTTTCGGCTTTGAAATAATGTCGGATCTAATATCCACTTTTCCGAGGTGATTTTATATCTCCGAAATGAAGCCGTATGGCTCTTTCTTTAAGTAATAGACAATTCTGCTGAACCAGAGGTAGTCCAACACCATGGCAACTCGCTGAAAAGGTGGAGAAAGCTACACACTACGTGCAGCCTTGATGAAATCAGGAATTGCGCGCCGTGCTGAGTAGTTCTCGGTTATCAGATCGACTGTCGCAGAATTGCAGTTCTTGTGTTCAATCACCCTTATTTTACTGAATAATGGCCTCAAAGAGGGGCCATTATTCAGTAAATATATCTCATCTCATCTCATCTTCCTTATACCCTCATTTACCTTGCGGTGTCGAGGGTCCATTGATCATCGGACCTCACTCCGTTTACAGGATAAGGTGGTCAGCCTTATGCCCCGGAGTATCCTATGGCCTGAGGAAGATCCTTCAGCTCCTCACGTCCACGACCGACGAGAATCGAACCTAGGACACTCCTTCCCCAAGCATGGTTGCGAAGCGCATAGCCACTAGGCTAACCAGGTTCCGTACTATCCGTGATTTCATGTAATAGAGTATCTTGGAACGTACCCCCGCGAATGAGGAAGGACTACTATATATTACTTACATTATATATAGAATTAACATGAATTATACTTTTTTTATATATATAGGTATCCCTTGCTTAACGCGAGATTTGATTGACGCGGCAAAATTAATTGCGGCAATCCGTTGATATACGCGGCAAGAGTTTTGATTAATGCGCCTTTAACCCTGAGGAGCTGGCAGCTGATCTGTTTGGCTTAACACATCTTATGTAAAGGTTTGTGATATTTGTCCGTAAATTGTATCTGAGAGACATACGCGACCTCCAATGTCAGCATACTATAGTTTAGTTGTTTTCTTTTATTCTTGTTCAATAATTAATACATTGTAACTGAAAATAAATAAACCATCATGTATTACTGAAAATAAATAAACCATCATGTACTACTGATATAGAGAGCCAAAGGCTTATTTTTGTCATACATGACATCTAGGAGATGTGTTTTACATTATGGAAAATACTAAGGAAACTGATCTGGAGCTTACTCCACCTTTACTACGAGTTGCCCATAAAGTTGCTTATGCGTGCATCCTCCAAAACTTTTATAGTTTCTATATATTCGGCACGAAACTCTTATAGTTTCTATATTCGGCTATGAAATAATGTTGGATTCAATATTCACTTAATTTGTACCATCATGTATTATATTTGATGTGTTTTTTCTTTATGTTTTATTGCTTGTTTGCCGAGGTCTAGAGAGTCATTATGTAGATAAGAAAAAAACTAAAACTGTCCAAACAACTCTTGATAATTTTTTGATAAAAAAAAAATTTTTTTTTTTCATCTTCTTTTCGATAAGAAACAAACAACATATTTTAAAAAACAGACTCTGTAATCGACTTAAAAGTTAAGCATATTACATATACAGTATTTGTTGGTACCCAGACCGGAGAAACAAACCAGAGTTCATCGCGTTACGTGTAACAATTAACAATGGCGTTTATTGACTATTGCGAGATGTTTTTTGTTTTTGTTTTTTTTTTGGACGGGGGGGGATTAAAACATCTTTATGATATCCTTTAAATAACTCTATTCTTACGTTCTAAATCAAAATTATTAACAAATTCTAATAATTATATGCTCAAAGTCTTCTAGAAGAGTGGAACTATAAACTATACGAGCTCACGATCAGCTTCGATGGCTCATATCATTTTGGTCCATGTCAGTAGGTTATTGGTGCCATTGCGAGCAACGTAATTGTATATATATTAATTGTTTGTCTCCAAGCTTTGTCCCCGTCCCCTGGAAAATTTTGCTTTGCCCTCCCCTGGAAAATTTTCTGCAGACGCCCATGTTTGGGTTTCTATGTGCAAGTGATGAAAATGAGATGCCAAGATAATTTTAAGCAATTTATTTGCTTAAAATTAACACAATTTTAAGTGATATTTTGGTTAGCAAAAAATTTAGTTTTTGTTTAAATTTAATTTTTTTTTTGTTCAACAAAATTAGTTTCTGTTTAACAAAATTTTAACCTTTTTTTGTTCGACATAATTTTTTAACAAAATTGTGGTTTTTCTAAACATGAAAACGCTAAAATTTTGTTGAACAAAAAAACTAAAATTTTGTTGCACAAAAAAATTAAAATTTTGTTAAACAAAACCTAAAAGTTTTGCTAACCAAAACATCACTTAAAATTGTTTTTCTAAGCAATAAATTGTTTAACAAAACAATTTTCATTAATGTTTTACTCAACTAAACATTTTTTTTAGAAAAAAAAACAATACCACTCTGATTACTACCAAATCGGCATTCTCATCCAATTCACTTTAAAAGCTTTTATAAGGTTACAAGGCCATTTAGCGGAAGTTGCATTCTTTTCTCTTTTTTTTTAAATCGGTTTAACTAAATCTTTAAAGTACAGGGAAAAAAAAAAAAGTGAGTAAAAATTCACAAGACTGTCATTGCCCCATTAGATACAGTTTCCAGTGGTTCACGAAGCATCGTATGCTCCATAATGTTGGCGTGTCCCATCAACAGTAATATTCTCAATGAGGCGTTATGAATAATAGACCCCCGTTTTTGTTTCTTTTTTTTTTTTTTTTTTTGCCATTAGATTCTTTGAGCAAAAGAGCATTAAAAAAATAGCCGGTAGTCACATACATGATGATAGCCGTAAAAAGTGTTCTGGTCTCTCGCCAGACTGGGCAATGGGCTAACATTACCGTCTACAACATTACAGAAATGCCATTTGTGATAAATTTCTAATAATATTTTCTTTGTCTTCATTGTTATTATCTAATACTTCTTCTCCCACTGAGATATTCACAAATGTTTCATGCCCATGACAAGATTTGAATCTGCAGCCTGTTGGTAATAGGTTATAGGTTAAAGTATAGTTGGAGAGTGAGTATACTAACCACTTAGCTGACCAGACTAGCATTTACTCATTTTCTATTCATATATTTGAATATATTTCATTTTCTTAGAAGATCATACTTCACAGGATCATTTCTGTAGTATGGTTAGCGAGTTCGCGTGTTCTTCGTGAAACAAACAAACTTAGCATCTGTTCATAACCGTTGATATCGGTACGAGTCCCATCGGGCCTCACGATATATTTCACGGAGATTTACAGATCTTACTAAACCCCTGACCGGGGCAATAATAAACACTTGGTGGTGGGAATAGCTAACCCCCCCCCCCCCCTCCACAGCTATGGCCAATGTTTTGCCGCGCACGCGGACTCTTGGCATCGAGACTGACGCTGATCTGAGACCCCGACTTTTGACTAAAGCCCTGATTGACTGCGTCGGTGCGGACCAGATATTTGGATTCACTCCTTTCGGTAGTGGCAGATACCAAGTTGTAGTTAGGAGCGCCGAGACTAGGAACAAGTTGCTCAAAGGCTTTCAATATAACGGAAAGGAAATTTTTCCGTTCATAGTGGGGAGCATTATCAAACTGCTCAAAATCCCCAGATTCCCCTTGGAATATATACAATGTGATGAAAAAGTAATCCACGAAGTGTTTGGGAAATGGGGTGTTGTTCGAAACATACAAATCTTAAACGATGCAGACAACCCCCAATGGAAGTCGGGGGAAGTAAACATCTCGCTCGAGATGAAAACAGCGGTTCCAAACTTCGTCAGCATCGGATCCGCTAGGGTAATGGTAAACTACCCTGGCGTTAAGAAGCAATGCTTCCGATGTGGATCCTTCGACCGTCTAGGAGTGAACTGCCCAAAACTGACATGTAAAAACTGCCTAACGACAAGTCATTCACTAGACAAATGTCTCATAGCCTTCCTCAAATGTGGTTCCAAGGACCACAAAGTTAACACCTGCCCATCAAGAACGCATGCAGAAAGGATGGGAGGTGCTATTATGCCAGTCACAGTCACCTCAGTAGAGAAGCCTACAGCTACTACAGAACAAGAGTCGGGAAACACGGACTTTCCAACTATAAACGAGGCATACGGCAAAATAACGGCTATAGAAGAAAAGGCAGCTGCCACAGAAACCATAACCTGCACACCCAAGAAAGAGAAGAAGCGAGAAACAGCCAATAAACAAGCTGTGTCACATGATGAAATCACTGCAGAAGGAAAAGTAAATAAAACAGAAAACATGGAGGCAAGCAGCGCCCCCTTCAAAAGACCTCTGAGTCCAGAGGAAAAAAGAGATGAAAATAATAAAACCAGCAGAAACAGAAGAATTGAAGACTCCTCATGCAAAAGCAGGGGAGACTCTAGAGCATCTAGTTAAAGGTTTCCCTGGGGTGGCGGAAAAATTTCAAGATGCAATAGTGAGAATAGGGGAACCTGAGCTCCTCCTCACTGGGAAATATGGTCCAAACGTAGTTAGTGCAACATGGGGTGACTTATTTGTTGAAGACATCAGCCAAATCACCCCTGAGCAAGTACAGCTAGCCATGGACATAGACGAGGAGGAGGCATCGGCGTTCTTCATAGCTCTCTCCAAATTAGACATGGCCAAGGGAAGTGAGGTGGCTAAAAGAATAATGACTGCCCACAAAAAGCGACAGTCACAATAACCATCCCATGGTTTCGCGTCCACAGCAATAGTTCTCTAGTTCCAACAGGTGGGGGAGGGCCTGAGAACCTGAGCAGCGAAGGCCTACAGCGAGGCGGTGCAGCTTCTTGAGAGCTGCATCACTTAGGCCAGACCCTTTTCCCCCCACCTTTCTTTTTTTTTTTGGTTTCCAGTTCTTTCTATAGTTTTATTTCTCTGTACTTCATGTTTTTGTTATTTTCCATGTTTCCTTTTTAGGATTTTTCCTTTTTTTGTAAAGTGAAAAATCAACGACCGTTTTAGAAACGCCCCTGGGGGGGCAAACAGCTAAAACAGGTCAACTGAGGCCTCTTTTACCTACTCTACCACTATGCACTCTATCTTTATTTCCTCTCCTACTATCTGCTGACTCTCAGCCTTTCTTACTCTACAGGCCGATGAAGAAGATTTGTTGAACTCACAAATTATATATATATATATATATGTTAAAGATACCAAGAAATTTTATATACAGGTTACCCTCGTAACGCGGTACTTATACAACGCGGTCTACAAATTGTATAACCCTTTATCTTTTCATATATTTTTTTCACCGTGCGACTTAAAAATCAAATTTTATCTTCTTTAAATTTGTGTCTGCCCGTATCGCGGATGTAGTTATAAGTAGCGAATTTGGGAAATACCCTTCAGCACGCATGTACGTCAATTGTTTACCGTGTAAAGTGTTTCTTGTTGAAAATTGTCTTCGTTTTCTGCCAGGAAAGCGTATTAAAAATCATAAGTGTGTTATCTCATGCTGAGCACTTTATTTTCTGGTGAGTTACATACATAATTAATATGTAATGCTTTTTTTATGTAAAAAAGTTGTTGTTGTAAGGACTTTAAATTTAAACGAATCAACAATTCAAACAATCAAACGCAATGAACATGAAATCCCGGAAAGTGTTTATTGCTGGATTAACGGTGAGTGCAAAGCTCGTTGCTCGTGTACGCAATATTCTAATGAGTAAAATGCAGAAATCTCTAATGATTTGGATAGAAGATTGTACTCAAAAGAAAATTCCTTTGGATGGAAATCTTATTAAACAAAAAACTCTCAAGTTTATAAATATTTATAATGCAGATCAGGTGTTCAATGCTGATGAATCCGGGTTATATTGGAAAATAATGACAAAACGTATCTATATTTCGAAAAATGAAAGGTCAGATGCTGGATTCAAAGTTTCCAAAGATAGAATTACTCTACTGTTTTGTAGTAATCAGGTGATTACATGACAAAACCAATGTTTATTATCCGATTTTTATAGCGCTTAAACTAAAATAATTAAGCCTTATCTTGGTAGGCTCTTTCATTACACTTTAGTCCTTGATCAGGGAGGTCCGTCGTTGTTCCGGTTGGTCCGATCAGTTGACCTGTATGTTTCTTTGCTCTTTTGGAAATCCTTGATATCCTTCCTGAATAAAACACTGTCTGCACCTGTTCACTATTCTTAATCCCAGACGATACAGCAAGATCACTGTTCATTGAAAGCTGGTGCATGCGTCCATCCACTCATCACTCGATGCTTTTCCGGCTCACTCTCTCAATATCCTGTGATCTGAGTCTCGCATAAAGCGATTTATATAACGTGGCATTTCTATGGAACCTAACATCCGCGTTATACGAGGGTTACCTGTAATTGGTTTTAATTCTCTTCCTGGTCTGGGTGTGGCCCTTCCTATTATGCATTTCATTATACACTCCCGAAAGGAGGTGTGCTTTGCATTATGGGATACATACTGAGGCAAGTGATATGAAGTCATTAGTCTCTATATACAAGCAGCTCAGACATTAATATATTTCACGCACCAAACTTTGTTTTGCTTACTTGGGAAAAGGATTAAAACCAAGTATATAAAATTTCTTGGTATCTTTAACATATATATAGAAAGTTTTTTAACTTGGGTATGATAGTAATATATTGGGTATTTTTATAACATAATAAATGGGTATAATATATATGTATATGTATATATTCTTCCTATTCACTACTTCGTCAGGTGAATAAAGTACCATAGAGAAAACAACATCTTAAAAATATATTATACTTTAGATAAACACAGAGTTTAGAACAAAGTAATAGTTGTGTTAGAAATTGAGTCCGAGCGCGCGCGCGCACACACACACACACACACACACATAGTACTTCACCTGCGTGAAGTACTGTGCGTGTGAATGATATTATGAGTACGCCAAAACTGGATTACAGCGCTATCACAATCGGGTAGGCTGTAAGTGAGATTGCTGTTCAGATGGGTAGGGTCGAGAGCAGGGACGTCTCATACATAGGCACTGCGGAACTGCAGCACCCCCAATTTTTCTCGATATATAAATATATTTATTAATTTATTTATATTTGCTTGTAATATTTAATTTTATCATCAACAATCCTATACAATTCTCTTATTTCGTATAAAAAATAATAAAAATCCATCTTGTAGCACTTAGGAGGACGAAGGACGCTAGCAGCACTGTGTTTACCACAGTGCCATATTGCTCCGCGCGCAAGCATATGCACGTCATACTGAGATACGAGATATTAGCGTAATGCGGCACTGTCCGTCACGCAGTTCCACTGTTGTTTATGTGCAGTTTGCGCCAGTAGTAGTGTTCGTAGTGCTTATCGTGTTTACTCCGTCTTTTTAAATATTTGGACATTACAATTAAAGACATAACATTTGTTACAGTTTTTTATTTTAGAACATTATTGGGGTTATGATAATGGATTTTATTTTTAAGTAATTTTGAATTATACTCAACTGTATAATTTTATCGATAATAAACAATATTTTTTCATGTTTAATTTTTACCATAATTTTGATATTTTATCCAAACACGTATATACTGTACTTACAGTGTGTATGTATATTTCGAAAGTTGCAGTATTCCCACGATTTCAAGCCAAGAGCAGCCACTGGTCGAGAGCTATTTTTCGCCCATTCGTTCAAAATACCCCAAATGAAAGCATCAAGCGATGCGAGATCTGGAGAATTTGAAAGGCACGGGAATTCTGTGAACATCGAAATGAGTCTCCGGCCGAAGTGTTCTGATAAATAGGCTCTAGAATCACGTGATGTGCAACAGGTTGCTTCGTCCTGTTGGAATATCTGTGCACGAAATGGAATGTTTTTTTGACGACACATTCTATGCAAATCCTGATGAACGGAACCAATTCATTCTCGATGTAGCGTTCGCTATTCAAGGTCACGGTCACACCACTCTCTTCAATGAAGTAGGGCCCAATTATGCCATGACCGGAAACCGCACACCATGCGGTGATCTTTCTGTGAAGAGGCGTCTCTTGTAGAAATTCAGGTCTCGAAAAAATATGAATCCTGGATTCGTCTCTTTACATGACCGCTTGGATGGAAATGCGCTTCATCCGAAAAGCAGACATTGTGGAGAAAAGACGGATCGTCACAGACATCGGCCAGCACGAAGGCAGCGTAATCCGTTGCCGATAAACACTGACCCACATGAATGACGTACGTAAAGGCACCCAGCTGGTTAAGGATTCTCCGTAGTGGCCTCCTCAGAATTCAAGTGCTACCGCTTTTTGGCATTCACAGCGTTTCGAAGACTGTAACACTTGCTCCAGCACACACACACACACACACACACACACACACACACACACACACACACACACACACACACACACACACACACACTGGTGAGTCTCATTTGTGTTAACAGTCTCTGTAATCTCCCCGAATGCCTTTACATTGCGGCAGATTACTCCCGGTACGTCGGAACCTCTCGATGCTTGGAGGCACACTTACGGAAACGACGAACAAACTGCTCACAAACATGTCGTAAGCTTGGACCATTTTCCCTACCCAACTTCATGAACGAAAATAATGCTCAACAATAAACGACTTTTCTTCCAACGTCAACATCATTGCTACAGCTAAATGTAATGGCATAGACGCTAGACGTTTATTATGAAGTTCATTTTCGTCCAACAGAACCAACCGAGTTGGGTGACCTAGAGTGGAGATGATACCCAACTTCTGTGGAGGAAAATGGTGTGAGTTAGCACGAAAGTACCTGTCTGTATGTGTCGGTTTTCTGAAAATAGAAAATTTGAAATGTTCAGCCGTCCGGGGGTTGCATTAATATCTAAGAAAGCGAAAGAGCCATCAACTTCCAATTGAGATGTGAACTTAATATTCGGGTGTATATCATTCCGATGTTCTTGAAAAACTTTGAGGCTATCTAGACCATCTTCGCAGATAAGGAAAAAGATAAGGAAAAAAATTTCGCTTTAAGCGAGATTAATCAGTTAACGCGATTATTTTACGTTACAAAATTTTTTGTCGCCAGTCTGCAGCGAGTGGAAAAGCTGGAAGTCATTAAGAGACACGAAAGTGGCGCTAGTAATACAATGACTGCGCGAGACCTGGGATACAGCGAGTCTACAGTTTGGACTATGTTAAATAAGAGCAAAGAATACAATGAATCTGGGACCATATCACTTCTTCTCTCTGCGACCCTATCATTTCTTATAGCAGAAGGCTTCACTCCCAAAACCCGGTGAGGTACGGGAGTGTCTACACGGCGTTTACGGTTGTCCAAGTTAATTTTTTTAAAAATTTATTTATTATTATCTCTCTTCTGAATTCTTTTTAAGCACGTGGATATCAAGAGTCTTCGTAGAACTATTCAGAAATCTGCAGCTTTACTTTTCAGTTTGCACTTCAAATCTCATAAACTTCTTGCGTTGATTAAATATTACACTGT
This sequence comes from Typopeltis vanoorti, assembly GCF_054136105.1. Classification (NCBI taxonomy): domain Eukaryota; kingdom Metazoa; phylum Arthropoda; class Arachnida; order Uropygi; family Thelyphonidae; genus Typopeltis; species Typopeltis vanoorti. The sequence continues at coordinate 143,830,737 of NC_143555.1, read as the reverse complement.
ATTAGTAAATATATAACAGAACACGAAGAAATATCAATTACACAAACTATCATTGCGTGAAATATTTACGACTAATTTTTTTCTTTCATTTAAAAATAAAAATTTGATGTATAGGATGAATCAGTTTTGGTTAATCCTGTACATATGTAACCTCTCTGCCTGACTGCAGAGAGGTTACATGATCATTCTGTGTTGAAGTACCATAGACCCCCCCCCCACACACACACACTTATCTGCGGGTTGGCTATCCGCGATTTCAGTTTTCCGCGGTCAACCACTCTCGTCCGAAAATATTTAAACAATTCCAGAAATAAACAATTTATAATTACATCGGCAAATATTTCAAAGTTGAATGTTTCTAGAAACTATGAAAATTTCGTAAGTCGACCTAGGAGCTTACGAGAATACAATTCTCGGCAAACACCGAGTTACCTTTAGTCAAGTAGGTAGGACAACTAAGGCAACTCGAATATGCCGAGGATTGTATTCTCGTAAGCTCTCAGGTCAAATTACGAAACTTTCATAGTTCCTACACACATTCGGCTCTGAAATAATGTTGGACCTAATATCCACTTTGCCGATATAATTTTATATCGGCGAAATGAAGACGTATGGCTCTTTCTTTTAGTAATTGACAATTCGGATGGTGTAGAGGTAGTTCAAAACCACGGCAACAAGTTGAAAAGGTGGAGAAAGCTACAAGCTGTGTGCAACCTTTACAACCTTTATGAAATCAGGATTGCGGGCCGTTCTGAGTAGTTCTCGGTTATCAGTAAAATAAGGGTTATCGAACCCTTATTTTACTGAATAATGGTCCCAAACAGCAAGAGTAGGGGTGCCAGCAATTCGGATATTCCACTTCATGAAATAATGAATAATAATAATAATAAAAACGTACGCTGAGGTTGCTAAGATTCCATTCGTATTCAAATAACTTTTATTACAGTATGTTGTTATAACTGTTCTATTTTATTAGTAGTTATTATTAAAACACTCAGGAGGTCGCATCTGATCTGACAGACAAATGCTAATTGTTAATATGAATATTCTTTAACCTATCTATTGTATAGGTTGAAGGTCATGAGTAGCTGTGCATTCATATGTTAGAGTGATATTCCGCACTTTTTGTTTTTTTTTGCTGTCAGTTTGGTTTAACACATGTTATGTAAAAGTTTATGATGTTTGACAGTAAATGTTATCTAGGCCAGTGCTTCCCAAACTTCTGGATGTCAGGGCCCCCTTTGCAAAAATTAAAATATTTCACGCCCCCCCCAACGAAAAAAAAACCGTAATAGAGAGATATATTATTATAATATTTAATGTATTTATATTCAATACAAAACATACACAGCGAATATTGCAAAAATCAAATGCATATATTACATTTTTTGCCTCTTACCGTTTGGTTCTGAGGACGATGCGGGTTGTTCTGGTAAAAAAATATGAAATACTGACCTTTTTTTTTTTTAGTCTGTTTCTGATTGTTCGTGGGATTTTTTTTTTAATTTTTTATCAGCCACTTATCCATCTCAGGGTTAAATTTTTTAACGTAAAATAGATCAAATAATATCACCACTTACCGATACTGGCACACCACAGACTGATAACATGAAATTAGTAAATATTACCTGAATAAGGGAATCTCCGGACCAGGAACATTTTTCTCTTTTGTGACTTTTCTCCCTTTATGGTAATTAAGCCTAACGCGAAACAGACAGCAAAGGCAGGTTATTAAAACCTGCATATGATTGGTGCGGTATTAACAAAAGGTCGCGCAACCGAAAGATAAAAGCATAGCTGACAATTGAGTTGAAATGCTAACTCTCTTCAACCGAATTCCATATGTGAAACTGCCATAACGTTCATTATATATATATATTACTTGGTTTTCACACTTTTACGAATTTTAATACGTTCGGTTGAATTTTATTGCTGCCTTGGGAAATCGAACTCACACATATCTAATTAATAACAATAGTTTTTAGTTAGATACTGTGTTTGCCCATGCAACATATGGTTTTGTTTCTGTATGAGGGGATATGTGATTCATTAATTAGTGTGTTTTTATCCGAGTTGTCTCTAATTGCGCTATTTGTTGAGAAATGTATTACACAGACTCCACATAAGTTATTCACTGGCATAATAAAAGTACTTGTTTTTATTGCCTCTTCAGTATAGTGGCTGTTAGGGAGGGGTGTTGTTTACCACTGCAAGGGAGTTACTATCTCCCCACATGAACTTGTTTAAGCTTTTTTTCATGTGTGAAGTATATGCGAAACTTTTATTGGTAACCGAAAATTAGCTCGGATGACAGAGATAATATAAAACGAGTTTTGATATGTATATAAAGTCAATATCAACAGTCCCTGATTACGAACGCGCGTGATGAAAGGGACAGGAAGATTTGGAGCTTCCCTGGAGAGCATTCGAAGTAAATACAATTAACCACTGCTTTGAAATGAAACATATGAATAAGCAATATTTACTAATATTCATTAAGCGCCGAAATACGCAGGAAGCAAAGTTTGTGAACCAACACCAATGCGTGAATTTTTCCATTAAAATATAAAAAATAACAAAAAAGAAATAATAAAAGTTAAATACGTTTCTTTTAAAATAAAAAAAAATCTACTTAGTCTTAAAACATTTTAAATTTGTTTTCATTATTTCACGGCCCCCTCAACAAAACCTACGGCCCCCAAGGGGGCCGAGGCCCACAGTTTGGGAAGCGCTGATCTAGGCGATACTGCGACCTCCGATGTCAGTATAGTATGGTTTAGTTGTTGTTTTTTTATTCTCTGTTCAATAATTTCTAGATTGTAACTGAAAATAAATAAACCATCATGTATTGCTGAATTAGAGAGCCAAAGGCTTATTTTTACATATCCTCTAGGACAGCGCTTCCCAAACTGTGGGCCGCGGCCCCCTTGGGGGCCGTTAGTTTTGTTGAAGGGGGCCGTGAAATAATGAAAACAAATTTAAAATGTTTTAAGACTAAGTGTGCCATGTCAAATGTGTATGTAAGATGCTAAAAATGTAATATTTGCAAATTGATTTTTGCAATATTCGCTGCGTATGTTTTGTATGGAATATAAATACAATAAATATTATAATAATATATGTCTGTATTACGATTTTTTTTCGATGGGGAGCGTAAAATGTTTTAATTTTTCCAAGGGGGCCTTTACATCCAAAAGTTTGGGAGGCACTGCTCTAGGAGATGTGCTTTACATTTATCGAAAATACTGATGACCGTGATCTTAAGCTTGCTCCACCTTTGCAACGAGTTGCCCAGTATGGCACTACTTATGCTTGCGTCCGCCGAACTTTTAGTTTCTATATTTTCGGCACAAAACTCTTGAAATAATGTTGGATTCAATATTATCATACATATCCTCTAGGTGATGTGCTTTACATTTATGGAAAATACTAAGGAAAATACCTCTAACTTGCTCCACCCTTGCTTCGAGTTGCCCTAGTTGCACTACTTACGCTTCTTCCGCGGAAACTTTTTGTTTTTACTAAATATATGAAGGGCCAAAGGCTTCAATTTATTTGTTTATATATATATATATATATATATATATATTCGGCACGAAACTCTTGTAGTTTCTATATTCGGCTATGAAATAATGTTGGATTGAATATTCACTTAATTTGTACCATCAAGTATTATATTTGAAGTGTTTGTTCTTTATTTATTTTTTTGCATTTGAGCACATACTGGACACAGGAAAGAGCAGTGCAAAACTGCTCAGATTAACACAAGAGCGCAGTTTGTTCGCCAAGATGGTCGCTGACCTTCGATAGAAGATAGCACAATAAGAAGAAGAAGCACATACTAGTAATGTGTTATCTCTCAGATATATACTTCCTACGCTGCAAAAATAGCATCGCTACCTTTATATAACCTCTTACTGTACCTCATTTAGAAATTGAATTTTCTAATAAGTTTGACCGGATATGGATATGTAGGGTTCGGTACTATCCGTAGCTTCAGGTATCCGCAAAGCGTTTGAAAAGTAGCCCCCGGCAAATAATTGTAACCACTTTTTTTATACAGCTTTTTCTTTAGTGGTAAGTAATTCCACTAAAATCCAGAAATATTACGTGTTCGTTAAGTGTAATTTAACACAAAACAACTGCCGCCTTCATATGAAATATAGACATCCTAAATAATAATATTAAAGGTGTTTTAGTATTTCCGTATTATTGTCAAAAATATTACAAAAAAGTCTCAAATATTTAAGTTAATTTTATGCTATATTATACTTAGCAAATAATTTATTAAAGATAAAGTTTTATCATGATAAAATCTTAGGAATATTTTAAATACTTGAAGGAGACAGTATGTAAAATCTAGAAAAATTTTAATATATCTAATGGAATATATAATAGTACACTCTTCTTTCATGATCCTACTACAGTATATTCCTTCTTTCTTTCATAGTTAGGCTATTTCATAATAGATCGTTTAGACTAATGGATAAAATGATTATTTTTTTTTACCAAATTCTATGCACCACAAACACAGTTTACATTTTCCCTTTCTTTTGTAGATAAGTTCTGAAGACAAGTCCTTATAAGGACTGGTTTAAAGGGGCGAAGCAAGAATGCTTTTCATCTTCCCCGTTATCTGTAGAGGACAGTGTATGGATAAGGTGTTATTGAGCTATTAAAGCTCTGATCATGGCAGGAGGGTAACAGCAATAGCCAAGCCTCAATTAGAACTTCACTGGTTACAGCATTGCCATCCATTATTACCCTCCAAGGGTATTGGGGTGAATGAATCAATCGACCCAATACCCTTAATTCTGAAGACAGAGACTGTAATCGATTTAAAAGTTAAACATATTTGGTACATTTGTTGGTATCACAATATTTTATATACATCATTCTTGTTTGACACAGACCGGAGAAAATTAGCAGAATCAACGGCTTTTACTAAGTACTGCTTGACTTTTTTTTTTTTATTTTAAGGAGGGACACACTTTTTTTAAATCACAATGTAGCACTATCATTAAGCAAGAACGTTTTGATGACTGTTACACATATCGTTAACGACAGCGGTGAAGGGGAATAAAAGGAGGAATAAATTCAAAATACTTTCAATTGCACGCGTTAAAAAGAACAATCTCGTTTATTGTGGGCTAAATTCTACATCTTTATGATATCCTTTTAAAAACTCTACTCTTACGTTATATGCTCAAAGTCTTCTGGAAGAGTGGTGGGTCGAATGGAACTGTGAAGTATAGGAGCTCACAATTAGCTCCGATATTTTATATAATGTTTGTCCATTTCAATAGTTTATTGAAATGGACCAAATGGTTATTGTTTCTTGGAATTTGATGATGATGATTATGAAGTTCCTTTTCGTCCAACAGAACCAATCGAGTTGGGTGACCTAGAGTGGAGATGATGCCCAACTTCTGTGCAGGAAGACGGTGGGAGTTAGCATGAAAGTACCTGTCTGCATGTGACGGTTTTCTAAAAATAGAAAAATTTGAGATGTTCAGCCGTCCGGATTACTTTGATATTTAAGAATGCGATAGGGCCACCAACTTCCAATTCAGATGTGAACTTAATGTTCGGGGTATATCATCATTCAAATGTTCTTGAAAGAGTTGAGGCTATCTAAACCATCTTCGCAGATAAGGAAAAAATTTCCGCTTTAAGGGAATGATTAATCAGTTAACGCAATTTTTTTTTTTATGTTACGAATTTTTTTGTCGCCAATCTGCAGCGAGCGCAAAAGCTGGAAGTCATTAAGAGACATGAAAGTGTGCGAAATTAACACAATGATTGTGAAAGATCTGGCATAAAGCGAGTCTACAATTTGGACTATGTTAAACAAGAGCAAAGAATACAATGAACAAGAAAAGGTGCCACTGCTTCTTTAAACATGCAAATTACCCGAAATAGACGCTATTTAATGATTGCGATGGAGCCTTCTATCAGTCTGGATTGAAGATTATAACCAAAACAGAATATCTCTTAGTACAGCCAAAAGCTCTCAATATTTTTACCTCATAGAAAGAAACCAAATTTTAAGATGAATGTGAAAGCTTTACTGCGAGTTTAGGATGGTTTGACCGTTTTAAAAATCGAACTTCACTGCATAACATAAGAATAACTGGGAAATTTACTAGTATCGAAAGAGATTCTGCGGCCAAGTTTCCTGAAGAATTGGAAAGATAATTCAAGAACATGATTATGACGATCAGAAAATATTCAACTTCGACGAAATTGGCCTCTTTTGGAAGCATATACCAACAAAAACTTTCCTCGCTAAAACTGAAGAATCTCAACCAGGATACAAAGTATCTAAAGATCCTTTTATTGGGAGGCAATGCAGAAGGAGACTTTAAACTCAAACCTAGGTTAGTTTATCGTACGCAGAATCCAAGATCTAACATTACTGAAGAAATCAGTACAATTGGAAAAGAACTTGGATTTAATGAAGTGGATAACGAAGATGTGAGAAACTTGCTCGATTCCCATTCAGAACAGTTAAGCGAGAATGATCTCCTTCAACTAGAAGAATAGCGTGCATATAAAGAAGAAGGAGATAAGAAGTTCGAACAAGAAGAGAATGTTACGACTAAGAACTTGGGCCAGTTTTCAATCACATTCAGCATGCTAAGCAAATTATGTTTGATGCTGATCCTGATATGGAAAGAAGCTTCGAAATGGGCCGAAATCTTTTCGCAAATTGCAGACAAGATGAAAAAGTCGAGCACGATTCAAGCATCTTTAATTTTTTTATAAAAAAAAGTAGCACACTCATTTTTTAATCATTAAATTAAAATTTAAGCAATTGATTTTTATTAACTTCGATAATTTTATCCTTTAATATAGTTTATACTGTATTTTTTTTTTAATTTATACAAACTGATGGATACATTATAATGATTCATATTGTTTATTGTATTCGCTTAACGCGATTTCGCTTAGCGCGCATTAATTAATAGATCGATTAATCTCGTTAAGCGATGTTTTCGTGTAGTTGTATTATCAGCCCACTCGTTCTGCCAGTCATATTTCTGATTAATAATGCTTTGGTTTTCCTTCTCTCTTCGCGATAATAAACCCCGCCTCCACTTTCATATCTCTTCTGCATCCTAGTTGGCTGACTGGTTAGTGTATCCGCTCTCCACCACGGAGGCTGCTATTTCGAATCCGGCCGTGGGCATAGATGTTTGTGACTGTCCTACTAACTCTGTATGGATAGGGCATCTGCGACCATATCACTTCTCTCTGCGACCCTATCATTTCTTCTAGCAGAAGGCTTCACTCTCAAAACCCGGTGAATTACAGGAGTGACCACAAATATGATTTTTATTTATTTATTTATTATCTCTCTTCTGAATTCTTTTTAAGTACCTGGATATCAAGAGTCTTCGTTGAACTATTCAGAAATCTGCAGCTTTACTTTACAGTTGACACTTTATATCTCATGTGATAGACGATGGCATCAAAATAGGGGCTACTGCTGTATATTAAATAGGGTATAACCACTTTTTTCATACATATCATACATATATATATATATTAAATATATATTAAATATTAAATAGAGTATAACCACTTTTTTCATACATATATTAAATATATAAAAAAAAATCTGTTAACGCCTTTTTGTTCCCTTCATAGGGAGTAGGCGAGGCCGTTTACCCTATCTAACACTCTGCAGACTGAGTGGGCAGTTCAATCTCCACTGGCACCCAATCAGAGATAGCTAGCCCAAGGCTATCACAAATTAAGTGGCACGCAGTGAAGAGAGACGGCACAAGTGCCGCCATCTCGTGGTCCCTAACCATAATACAATATATTTAATGTCTGAAATAATGTGGGTTCTACTCTCGATTTTCTTGAGTTTACGGGACGAAAAACCCGAGTTTCCGGGAGAAAAAACCCGCTAGCCCATGCTAGAGATCGACTAACTCGGGAACCGATCGAAAAAAGGCTTAGAAAAATTTCCTCTAGTCGCCGACCAGGACAAAGTTTTCCTTCGTGCGGTTAAGCGCCGTGGTATGCAAACGCAACGTCCACTGAGCTACACAGGCCAGTTATATTAAATATTCATACATATATATATATTAAATATATAATATATATAACCAATTTTTTCAGACGTCTTTAGTGGTAATAACTCCACTAAAACTCAGAAATTGAGAAAATTATATGTAAATTAAATTATTATGCCAAGTTCTTATAAGAACTGGGCGATGGACTGATTCCTTGACTCTTTATCCCGTCATCTGAATGAAGTAAATCTGTGCGGATGGAGTGTTATTGAGCTAAAAAGCTCTAGTCATGGCTGGGTAGCGGCAATAGACGAGCCTCAGTTAAAACTTCATTGGCTACAGCATTACCATCTGCTACACTGGAAGTTCTAAAAAGGACTCATCAAACGACTGAATGGCAAGAAAGTGGTCACAGCAACTCTAAAATATATGAGATGTCAGAATGCCTGAATCTACATTACAGAATACATTAAAGCACATAGAGGAAATAAAAGAAAAAGGTAAAGCTGCATCGGCTTTTTGCAAACGTCTAATAATAATTTGTGAGTTCAACAAATCTTCATCATCGGCCTGTAGAGTAAGATAGGCTGAGAGTCAGCAGATAGTAGGAGAGGAAGTAAAGATAGAGTGCATAGTGGTAGAGTAGGTTAAAGGGGCCTCAGTTGACCTGGTTTAGCTGTTTTACCCCCAGGGGCGTTTCTAAAACGGTCGTTGATTTTTCACTTTACAAAAAGGAAAAATCCTAAAAAGGAAACATGTAACAAAACAAACAAAAAAAAAGTACAGAGAAAAGCAAAATTTCAAAGGTAAACTTAGAGGTGGAGGAAGGTTCTGGCCCGAGTGATGCAGTTCACAAGGAACTGCACCGCCTCGCTGTAAGCATTCGCTGCTCGGGTTCTCAGGTCCTCCCCCACCTGTGAGAGCTAAAAACCAGTGAAACTGAGTACAGAAAACCACAAGGTGGTTACTGTTCCTTTCTTTTGTTGTGGGCTGTTATGATTCTTTTGGCCACCTCACTTCCCTTGGCCATGTCTAGTTTGCAGAGAGCTATGTAGAACGCCGAACCTGCCTCCTCGCCTATATCCAGGGCTACCTCTACTTGCTCAGGGGTGATTTTGCTGATGTCATCAACGAAAAGGTCACCCCATTTTGCACTGACGATGTCGGGTCTATATTTCCCTGTGAGGAGGAGTTCAGGTTCTCCTACTTTATCTATTGCCTCTTTAAACTTTTCTGCCACCCCAGGCATACCTCTAAGGAGATGTTTTAGAGTCTCCCCTGCTTTTGCATGAGGGACTTCTGGGTGTTCGGTTTCAGATACTTTTGCTGTTTTGAGATTTATCAGCTCTTCTTCCTGCGGACTTAATGGCCGTTTGGAAGTTTTGGTGTTCGTCTCCATCTCTACTTCAGCTTCTACTACGTTATCTGAGTTGGCGATGTCTATATTGTCAGTGGTAGCTCCACTTTCGTCTGTGGGAGTTACCATGATGGTTTCTGCATTGTCAGTCTCTTCTGTTGGGATCGTATTGCAGGTCTCTGCAATTCTGGTAGGTTTCCCTCCCTTATGGGACCTTTTAGTTGTCTTAGACATGGCGGCATGATCAGGAGTGGCCTTAAGAGGCGGAAACTCTTCCTGTGTTGTGACCTTTTCATTACTTGGTTTTGTTGCTGATGTGATTGCACCACCCATCCTCTCTGCGAGGGTTCTGGATGGGCAGGTGTCGACTCTGTGGTCAGTGACCCCACATTTCAAACAAGCTGCCTCACATTTTTCTTGGTTGTGGCCAATTTTTAGGCAGTTCTTGCATTTTATGCGAGGGCAGTCTGCCCCAAGATGATTGAAGGCACTACATCTAAAGCACTGCTTTTTGACGCCTGGGTAATTTACCATTACCCGGGCAGATCCTATGAGGACAAAGTTAGGAACTTCGGTCCTCATTTCAAGAGAGATAGTTACCTCCCCTGACTTCCACTCAGGATTGTCTGCGTCATTGTGAACCTGGATTTCCCGTACAACTCCCCACTTAGAGAATACGCTGTGAATTATATATCGTTGTTCTCTGCATATTCTAGGGGAAATCGTGGTATCTTAAGGGTTCTCAGGATGCTCCCAACCATAAAGGGAGATACTTTTACTTTGCCACAGTCAAACCCTTTGAGAAGCTTTTCTCTGGTCTCGATATTTTTGGTCACTACCTGGTATCTTCCTCCCCCATAAGGGGTAAATCCAAAAATGTTCTCTGCGCCGACGCAGTCTATGATAGCTTTCGCCATCGCCGGTATTGTGTTGTGCCGTCAACCTCAATTCCGAGGGTACGCACACGCGGCAGAATGGAGGGCATGATCAGATGGGGGAGCCTAACTATTCTCACCACCAAGTGTTTGATATTTCCCAGAGTGGGGAAATATTTGCAGAAATATTTCCCCACTCTGGGGTTTAGGAAGTTCTGCAAATTTCCCGTTAAATATCGTGAATCGTGAAACCCGATGGGACTCGTACCGATATGTTTGATATTTCCCCACTCTGGGGTTTAGGAAGTTCTGCAAATTTCCCGTTAAATATCGTGAAACCCAATGGGACTCGTACCTATATTAACGGTTAAGAACAGGAACTATACACGCTTGATCTAAGCCAAAAGGTATAAGTATAACTAATTAATTTGTGAGTTCAACAAATCTTCATCATCGGCCTGTAGAGTTAAGATAGGTTGAGAGTCAGCAGTAGGATAAGTATATCTATCTATCTATCTATCTATCTATCTATCTATCTATCTATCTATCTATCTATCTATCTATCTATCTATCTATCTATCTATCTATCTGTCTGTCGCCACCAGTGCAATTCATCAAACAAATAAAGTCAACCATATATCGATTCATATGGAATAAAACAAACTGGCTTTCCTACTCTCAGCTATGTACTTCTCTCAAAGATGGAGGACAAAAGTTGGTCTCCATTGACAACAGGATAACAACGTTCCGCGCTCGATTTCTCATAAATGCCCTACAACAGGAAATATCACACAAATGCACCACTGAGTACATTTTCACTTCTGCCACTAGAGGTCTCTCTCTCTCCACCACCTTAAGAATGACAACAGCTCAAGTGCCTGTAAATTTAACAAATTTCTACAAAGATGCCCTTCGACGATGGAAGAAGCTAAACCTCCAGCACACAGTGAAGACAGCATCCCTACCTGAAATCCTCATGGAACCCATCTTTCACAACACGATGGTAAGAAGCCCGATCACTCAGAAAGAATTTTTCTTTCCTCCATGGAGCTGGCGAAACGTGAGGATCTTGGGTGACATTCTTTCTCCAAGCCTCACCTGGCGCTTTCCAAATTCGCTCGAAAACCTAGAATATGGGAATGAGGCTGAGCAGATAGACACCGTAAAGGCCGCGTTTCAAGCCGCTATGCCTGATAACATAACAGAAGTGGGGCTTTGCTCTCCAAACTCAGAAGTTCTGGCGCCTATCTTTCTTATAAAAACCAATAACTCATGGGAGAAACTTACACCCAGCAACACCAACAAGATCTACAGTACACTAACACAACAGTCGAACCAAAGCACTTTGTTGGAAAATCCTGCATCATCTGATCAAACACTATTTCAATGGGATCTACCATATCGCACAAGAGCCATCAAACCTGACGCAGATATTCAGTGGAGAATGTGGCATAATATATTACCCACTCCTACTATTTTACGAAAATTTAACTCAAACGTCTCAGATAACTGCCTCTTCTGCTACCAATTAGGAACGGTCCGGCATATATACTTGGAATGCCCAGTCAACACTAAATTAATCAGTTTGACTCGGGAAACGGCAGCTCTTACCTGTGGTAATCTTCATACAGAAGAGGAATATTTCAATCTCGTCCATGTGGAGTCCAATAACCATTCATTCTGCAATTACCTATTCATCACCGCAAAAGCGGTAATATACAACTTCTACCTCAGACATACAAGACCAGACAGCACAGCAACTTCACAGAGAGAGGCAACTGACCAACTCACTGCAGCCTTCCAACAAAAGGTGAGATGTCGGATCCTACACGAGCATCACCACCATAGGCAAAACAACACCTTAGATCTTTTCCACCAAGAATGGAATCCACGGAATCAACTCCTGGCTGAGCAGGGCGACTGCATTATAATCCACTTTCCAGCATAGAAGTGACACCTTTACCCCCCCCCCCAAAGAAAAAAAAAAGAAAGGGGGAAGAAAGAAGGATTGTTGTGCTTAACAGTGCGAAAGTTAATCAGCTGGCACTCTCATGTTAATAGATAATATTGTGCAAAAGTAACTTTTATGTTCTTCCACATTTATGTTCTTATGTTAAAATAAGATCTTATGTTATCATGTTAAAATAACTCTTAATGGCTTTAATTTATTTAAAAAAAAAAAAAAATGTAATTAGCCTTATAAGTGACCTCGATGTAACATACCTCAACAAGAGTATGAGCATGTAAACTCTCTGTCTGACTGCAGAGAACCAAAAACCGGTTAATCATGTATATAAGATTGTTATGTTTACAATAAAAAAAAAAAAAAAAAAAAATATCTATCTGTCTGTCTGTTACTACCACTGTTACGAACGTCATTTCCCGAGAAAATGGGATTGTTATTTTCGCCACCAAAGAAAACATCCCATTAGAAGATTATCTGACGGCGATCGCCAAAATTGTGCCCGCAAAAAACATTACTGACGCTTCCCGCGTAGCTGGAACTGTGCAGGTATATTTTAGCCATATCTCATGGGCACAAACGGTACTGCAAAAAGGAGTCGATATTGGCGATTATCACTTCGAAGCAGCCCCAATAGCACTGGCCCCAACAAAAGTAACAGTATCAAATGTTCCCCCTGAAATTCCTCATCAACTCATCAGATCCATGTTATCAAGATACGGTTCGGTCACAGGAAAAATACGCACATTGTCAGCAGCCACGAAGAAGCCCGAATTTGCCCATGTCAAAAGCTTTCGGAGCCAGGCATTAATGCATTTTCCAAACAACGACGCACTGCACGACTTCCCAAAATTAATCAACACGGACATAAACGGAATAACCTATACTTTCTACTTATCTTCCTCATCACAGTGCTTCTTCTGTCATGAAGATGGTCACATTAGGAAACAATGCCCCTATATTACCAACAGTTCATCAACAAACATCCCAGCCCAGAATAGTAAACCAGTTGAACAGAATAACATCGCACATGAAGAAAATCAAAGCATAGGAAAAAGTAAACCAAAAATCCTCTCCTCATTACAAACTTCAGAGGAAAGAAAATCCCGAACTGAAAAAGACAAGGCTCACGTCGCTCTTGAACGCCTGCCAAGTAATGAGATCCAAGGCTCAGAAAACGAAGTCTCTCAACACGAAAACACGGATCCTCCCAACAGAGATGACAAGGACGAACTAATTAAAAGCAATCCCCAGACCCAGCAACCAGAATCACTAACTCAGCCTCCCACTAATTCAAAACCTCACCCTATAGAAGAAACTACTCAAAATGGCCTCTCTTCACCTGCAGCCAGCCAAGGAGAAACAGATTTCCCAGACGATGAGGAAACTGTATTTCCACATGACGACATAGAAGAAGAGGAAGCTGAGGGCGAACTTCCTCACACTGAGGGTACCCTAACCATGAAGCAGCTGTCATCCTTCATACAGAAAGTGCGAGGTTCTCCTCACAAACTAACTATAGCCCTTAAATACACCACAAGAATCCCAGAACTAATATCTCAACTTCAGGACCTACACTCGAAACTGAAATGTAAAAAGAGCAGAGCAGAGGTTAACAGGAGTAAGCGAATCTACTACCTAATTAATGGTCTACAAACACAGTACCAGGACCAATATTAGATTAAACTTACAATCAAACTTTCATAAATCATAATGTCTATAAGCCTTTTCTCTCTCAATGCAAGAGGATGTGCCTCTGCTCTACGCAACAGAATAGTCTTTGACCAGGTACAAAAATATCATATAGACCTAATACTAATGCAAGAAACAAACATCAACTCCTCATCCAATTTATCCAGAAGATGGGCAGAGTGGCCTTATGACTTACAGCACTCTGCAACCCAACAACATCATGGAGCAGGAGTTAGCTTAGGTGTACATCATAGATCTCCCTACAAACTAAAAGTGATTGTTGATATACCAGGATATGCCTTGTATGCTCACATAATAGCACCCAACCATAATACCCTGCATGTGTTCAACATCTACATACCACAGCAGGATGCTCTGGCATCACAAATCCTGGATTTCGTTCAAAACCATCTGTCTAGTATAGACCAAGAACATGTCATAATAGCGGGAGACTTTAATTGCACTCTTGACCAAGAAAAAGACAGACTTCAGTGTGCTGAACATCGTAGCCAATTAATAAACAAACTTCAAACATTGGTAAACGATAATGAACTCATCGACGTCTTCCGGCATCAACATCCTGATAAGAAATCCTACACATGGAGGTCAGCAATCACAGCGACAAATAGGCCACTCTACCAAGCACGACTGGACAGATACTACATTTCCAAACATACCTTGCCTCTAGTCAGAAACATCTCACACATCCCTTCCTACATTTCAGATCATTGTTTCGTCAAGCTGCAACTTTCATTATCCTTGGAAGCATCCAAATCAGGAAGTGCCTACTGGATCTTCAACAATACTCTCCTGAAAGATCCAGATTATATAATAAACACTCAGGCTTTAATAACCAACCTCACTCACTCGAAAGTGGATACAGAACCAATGAAAACATGGTGGCCCCACCTAAAATCACGAATAAAATCCTTTACGCAGATCTACAGTCACCAGAAAAATCAACAGAAGAACATTAGAATCAGACAACTTGAAGAACAGCTCAAGTATCTCCCAGAAGAAAGCCCTGAACATCATTCTGCCTTGCAAGCCATGCAAAGACAGGCAGAATTATCGGCAAAAGGTGCCCTACTTAGATCGCGGCATACACAAATAAATCTTTCAGACGCCCCCACAAAATATTTTTTCTCTTTGGAAAAAAAATGCCAGGCAGCAAACTCCATCTCTGCTATTAGACTTCAAGATGACAGCATTACAGAAGATCCAAGAAAAATCACCTCTGAAATCCTACAATACTACAAGAATGCATACAGCACTGCAGGAACATCCCATCATGCCATTCACGAAATACTGAAAGAAACAAAAAAAATCTCTGCAACAGATCGGAACCACTTAGAAAAGAAAATCACTCTACATGAACTGAAAACCGCATGCACATCCTTGCCAAAGAACAAATCTCCTGGCCTTGATGGTCTCACGTCAGAGTTTTTCCAAGCCTTCTGGAATCAACTCGGACCACTTCTCCTCGAAACACTGCAAGAAGCCTACATCAATGGCCTCCCACAATCCGTCACGACCTCAGTAGCACGATTGATACCAAAGAAGGGAGACCACACGGATATCCGAAACTGGCGTCCACTCTCCCTAATTAATACCGATTGCAAAATAATTTCCAAAGTTATAGCAAACCGAATAAAGCCAACACTGCCTGAAGTTATTGGCCAACATCAAACGTACTCTGTCCCAGGAAGATCAATACATGATAACCTCCATTTAATAAGAGACCTCATCCACATCGCAAATAGCCAACATGAAGACCTAGCACTCGTCAGCCTTGATCAGGAGAAGGCTTTTGACAGGGTAGAGCACGAATACCTTTATGAAGTTCTAAAGGCATTTGGCTATGGTCCTCTCATCATTGAAACAGTGCAATTGCTTTACAGAGATGCACACTTCTGTTTAAAAATCAACAACAGGCTCACTCGCAGTTTGTCATACTCTCGAGGGATCAAGCAAGGATGTCCCCTCTCTGGTCAATTATACACACTGGCCATAGAACCCTTCTTAAAAAGAATACACGACACCATCATCTGCAAACGAACCAAAATAATAGAACCACATCAAAAAATTACCTTATCAGCATATGCCGATGACGTCACTGTAATAGTACGAAATGAAGAAGAAATGACAGTAACCGAGGAAGCACACAGACTATATGCACAAGCCTCAGGGGCCAAATTAAATTCTGCCAAAACCACAGGCTTGTGGTCAGGCAGATGGAAGTCTAGAAATGATTCTCCGATCGAATGTACCTGGTCAAGCGAAGGACAAAGATACTTAGGTGTGCACCTTGGCAACACCAAAATATATAACACACTGAACTGGACGCAGCTGCACAATCGTTTTAAACAGGTGCTAGGTAAATGGAACAGCGTTCGTTCCATGTCTTCACTTAGAGGAAGAGTACTAATAGTTAACCAGATGGCTGCTAGTGTCTTATACTAGATACTTAGGTGTGCACCTTGGCAACACCAAAATATATAACACACTGAACTGGACGCAGCTGCACAATCGTTTTAAACAGGTGCTAGGTAAATGGAACAGCGTTCGTTCCATGTCTTCACTTAGAGGAAGAGTACTAATAGTTAACCAGATGGCTGCTAGTGTCTTATGGCATACCCTCAAAGTACTCACACCTCCTGAAGAATTTCTCCACCACATTCAAAAGGAAATCAAACGTTTCCTCTGGAACAAAACTAACTGGACAACACACCCTCAACTCTGCAAGCCACTCAGCAAGGGAGGTCAAGGCCTGATTTCCCTTGAAAACAAGATTCGATCCTTCAGGATAATCCTCCTCCTAAAGACACTTCAATGCAATCACACTTATGTAACCACCTTCGATTACATCACGAAAGCATCCACCAGAGGACTTACACTTTCCACAATCCTCCGAATGGCCAGTCCTGCACCATCTCCTCCTAAACTACCTACCTTTTACAAAGATGCTCTACAGCGATGGAAAAACACAGGACTCCACATCACACACTCACAGGATCAACAGAGTCAGCTGTACTTACAGAACCACTATTTTCAAACAAAAACATCACAAGTCTCACAACTGGCCAGCCTTTTCTTTTCCCTACATGGAACTGGGCAGGAATAAGAGTCATAGGAGACCTCCTAACCCACACCCTAAAGTGGAAAGCATTCACAAGCCTACCAATGAATAACCCAAAAACTGAAAAACAATATCAACAGTTGCAAGCCTCCATTATAAAAGCCTATCCAGATATCGCTACACCTCAGGAAATCCGTATTCCTTCTAGAAACTGCTCGGGGCCAATATTTCATCTTGTACAATCTAAAGCCTCACTTCCAATTCATCCCTCCAACTACAAGAAAGTCCCCATCCTCACCATTCTTATATTTATTTATTTTTATTTATTCAGCCTTAACACTCTCATCTACAAGGCTGCATATACCACACAGTTTATTTAACAAGTTTATTTTAACAAGTTAAATATAATAAAAAAAAAATAATAAATAAAATAATAAAATATCTGTCTGAGTAGGAACCTTGATCTAAAACAAATGGCAGAGAAGCGAATTGTTGATTTCTTTTTTAAATAAATATTTAAATAAGATTATTTATGGTGTACTCAGTGTTAAGAGTACATTTTTGAGAAACCAATTCGGTAAACTTAAAATGATTTTAGTTTATAAAATTACTTAATATGTGAATTGTTATTTTATAAATTTTAAATAATACTATTTTTAAGAGCATGACGTCGAGTTCAATCTAGTCACATACAAGTCCTTTGTTTGTATTATGGCCCACCCTAATATCACTCGAGAGGTCGAGGTCGTAATTTTGTAGCGTAGGACGAGGTATATCTGAGACATACATTCATTACTAGTATGTGCTAAAATCCAAAACAAAATCAAGAACAAACAATACAAATATAATACTTGATGGTTCAAATTAAGTGAATATTGAATCCAACATTATTTCATAGTCAAATATAGAAAGTACGAGAGTTTCGTGTCGAAAATATATATAGAACTAAACGTTTCAACGGAAACAAGATTAGTAGTGTAACTTTGGGCAACTCGTTGCAAAGGTGGAACAAGCTACAGATATCTTTCCTTGGTATTTTCCATAAATGTAAAACACATCTCCTAGAGCAGCGCTTCCCAAACTGTGGGCCACAGGTTTTGTTGAGGGTGCCATGAAATAATGAAAACAAATTTAAAATCTTTTAAGACTAAGTAGATTTTTTTTAATCTTAAAAGAAACGTATTTCATTTTTATTATTTCTTTTTTGATATTTTTTATATTTTAATGGGAAAAAATCACAAATTGTTGCGGGTTCACAAATTTTGCTTTCTGCGTATTTCGGCGCTTAATGAATATTAGTAAATATATGCTTATTCATATAAGTTTCATTTCAAAGCAGAAATCTAAGAATTGCAGTTTCAAATATTTCACCTGATATCGCTTTTTTGTGTAGCAGTACTGAAACACATGCATCACATTAAATTGTTATTAAACTTCTTTTATGTTTTTAATTCGTTCTTTATTTCTAATAACTTACGTTTCATGTGCTTGTACTGCAAATGTACAATAACAATATATCTATCTATCTACATAAAAATATGAGATAATGTGCCATGTCAAATGTGTATGTAAGATGCTAAAAATGTAATATTTGCATTTGATTTTTGCAGTATTCGCTGTGTATGTTTTGTATTGAATATAAATACAATAAATATTCTAATAATATATGTTTATATTACGATTTTATTTTCGACGGGGGCCGTGAAATAATTTAATTTTTCCAAAGGGGACCCTTGACATCCAGAAGTTTGGGAAGCACTGGGTTAGGTGACAGTGTTTGAGGATAGGCTGGGCAAACCCTCCTTGAGTGTGGGGAAGATGGAGAAAACCCTGCGTACCTCGTGTTTTCTGTGGTTCAAAAAAAAATCGACAATATGTCTAAATAGCGTTGTCTTGTGTGTCTGTGATGTTTGTTAGGTTGATGGTGTGTAGCAGTATTGGTTTTAGAACAGTTTTTATGACTTGCTCTAGTTTGATTTAAAGAGAGTGAGTTTATCGCGGCATGTGTCTATTAATTTTTGTGTTGGTAACAACGGGGTCGCGAGGAAGGAATTTCCTAGTATTGTTAATGGACCGGTTAGATGTGTCAAATCATACGGATGACTAGCAGGGCCGACTTTTCCGTAAATTTTGATTTTAGTTTTTTCGGGGTTAGCGCGAAGACCACTGAGCATGCTAAACTGTCGCAGTATGCCAAAGAAGGTATAAATAGAATCGGCGTCCCGAAGGGTTCCGACAATATCATCAGCATACACGACAGTCTTGCTCTGTTTGGAACTTATGGGTAGCGGTATTCCTCTCATTGCGTGTGAGTCGTCGAATTTTTTAAAAAAGAGGTTCAAGTACTAGAGAGAAGAGAAGGGAGCTCGGGGGGGGGGGGCAGCCTTGCCGAACCTCTCTGCGTACGGGAATGGGTTCAGACAGAAACCCATTAATCGCGATGGATGTTGTTGTTCTATTATACATGCTCCTGATTGTTTCCCTTACGCAGGCCGCCACCCCGACTTTCTGTAGGATGTAGTACAGGAAGTTGTGCTTTGCACTATCGAACGCTTTTTCCAAGTCAACTGACACTAGTGCGAGGGGGAGTTCCTTGTTCGTCACGAGGCAAATTAGGTTACTTATCAAGAATAGATTGAGTTCCATTGACCTGCCCGGAAGTCCGTATACTTGAGTGCTGGTAAGCACATTCCCATTGCCCTGCTTCAGACGGTTACAATTCACTCTTGCGAATAGCTTGTAATCCGTGTTGGCGAAGGAAATGTGCCTCCAGCTATCCATGCTATTCAGGTGTCTCCCCATTTTAGGGATGAAGATTGTGTACCAACTGAAAAAGTCAGCAGGCACGTCACCGGTGGATGAAAAGGTGTTGAACAACAAGACCATGATAGGCAGGATGAAATCCCAGGCCGACCGATAAAGCTCAACGCGTAGTCCGTCTAGAACGGGAGTTTTCTGGGGCTTAAGCTGTTTATAGTGTTCTATAAAATGCTTAAGTGTTCTGGCATACTGTTTATATTCCAAACTTCGAAATCGCCTGTCTCCTCGGAATAGGCTTTCGTATAATGCTGAGAAAATTGCTACAGGATGTCTCCCGTGGTCTTGAGAATTTGACCATTGGCGTGGATTTGCCGAAGTGTTTCTCTTCATCTGCTGCTATGCGCTGCCGGTTGTAGAAGGCGGCCGAGGGTGTTTCCGCCTACCGGAGAAACAGCCTGGTGTGGAAATCGAGCTCGGCGACTTTTTTCCGTCGATGTGCCTCGAGATTGATTTCCATGGCTTTAATTAGTGAATCACTGGGATTGCCGTTTCTCTGGTTTGCGCGGTACCACCCTAGTTCTCGGTAATGATCTCTCATTTTTTTTTCTTTGCGCATAAGCTCTTTCTCTCGAGATGTTTTGAAAGAGCTCTTTTGCCTCAATTTTGAAGCAGGCCCACGCGTCCCAGTCCCAGTCGGTGTTTTTCCATTTTTCGCATAGCAGCTGCAAATCCCTCTTGTAAATTTTAGGGAAGCTTGGAGGCATTTTCCAAGGGCCCCTTGATGTTTCTACAACCTCGGGTAGTTCAATGTTTAACAGAACCATTTTGTGGTCTGTTATTGAACTGCCAACCGCTTCTATGCCTCGCTGAAATGACTCGTGGCTCTAAGTTTCTCAAGATGTAAAGACGGTCGAGTCTCGTTGCGACTCCTCCTCCTCGCGCGCATGTGGTATCGACTGTGCCTGGATTATGCTCCTTCCAGAT